>NC_041389.1:465137696-465213084 GCF_002162155.2 Triticum dicoccoides | reverse complement strand
CGTCGCCGCCCCGTCCCGTCGCCCCGTCGTCGCCGCCCCGTCGTCGCCTCGCCGGTGAGCTCGCCCCGGCCGCCATGTCCACACACACACACACACTACACACACACACACACACACACACACACACACACTACACACATACACATTAGTTTGTTTGTTATAAATTTTTCTGTTTTTTAGTTATAGAAATGTTAGAAATTATTCTGTTTTTTAGTTATATAAATATTAGAAATGTTAGTTATATAGAAATGTTATAAATGTTTTCTGTTTTTTAGTTACAGAAATATTTATAGAAATGTTAGCAATTTTTCTGTTTTTTAGTTATATAAATATTAGAATTATTATGGAAATGTTAGTTATATAATCAGGAAATTTTAGAATTAGTTTTAGTTAGATGAATTAGATTAATGTCAAATTGTTAGAATTTGCATATATATAGAATTTTAGTTATCACAATCCAATCATTTAAAAAATGTTACTTTTTGCGGGCATATAGTATTTGTTCTCGACGATATGCCCGGCCCGCATCCTCGCTGTCAACCCGTTCGCGACGACGTCCTGCATCAGGGGACCCATGTCCGGGACTGAGCTCCGCCGGGCTGGCATTGGAGGTGCTACCTGGAGGGGTGCGCCGCTTGGTGAGGAACCCGGCCTCGGGTCCCATCGTCGACCCTGATCTTCTTTGGTGGCGTTCGCGTGGGCCACATTCGGTGCAGAGGCAGCCGGCCCCGCCGGAGGTGGTGCGTCACCATGTCAGGGAGGAAGATGAGCACGTCCATCGCTACATGGCTGCTATGGACGACGTCGGGTTCTCCACTACTTGGCGGGTTCTTTGGGCAGATGACCGGAGATATGATCCTGTGATGGTTCCTTCTCTTTGGGTGTGCACCGCCCGCGCCCCAGGAACCGTGAGTGGCGCCCTAGATTCTTCTGTAGTACTCGATCTTTATTAGGTACCTAGCCAGTGATGTATTCGATATATAATATTCGAGAAGATGTATTCGAGATTATATATATTAAGACGATGATGTATTCGAGATTATATATTCGAGACGATGTATTCGAGATTCAGTTTTTCCTTATTGATTAATTACATCCATGCATTGTAATTTGAATACTAAATTGTTTTATATTTCTTCTGTATTACTAAAGTAAAAGCTATGGCGGACAATACCGGCAGAGAGAGAGAGAGAGAAGAGGAATTGTTCGACATCATACGCAGCCCTCACAGGCTAGATGATCTGAATGAAGCAGATGACGACTCCCAATATCTGAACAATACCGGAGAGGGTGATGAAAAGATATTCGATCTTGACGACCGGGCTGATGAAGTCATGAACTATGATTATGATTATGACACAGACAATGTTTGTGATGACACAGACAATGCTGATCTTCAAATAACAAAGACTACCAGCAAGGTATATTTATATAAGCATGCATCATGGTGATCATCACATGTTTTTTTATTGAAGATATATTAACGAATCGATCTTTCTTCTTTCAGCCCTTCGGATCGAGCAAATCTGCTTCTACAGACAGCAAGACAAAGTGAGGCCCGGGCAGATTGTTGAAGGATGGTGTAAAGTACCACATCGAATCCATCAAACCTAGTGGCGAACCCCTCACGCCTAAGAACATTGCGAACAAGTGGACTCGTCAGTGCGGAGTTCTTGTGAAGGACAAACTCCCGATCTCCATTCAAGAATGGAAAGATCCAAAGACTAAACGTCCAGATGTTACTTGGGTCGACGACAGAGCCAAAAAAGACCTTGTGAAATCTATGATGGAACATTTCACCCTACCAGATCATTTCACTGAAGCAAATGTGGAGAAAGTCAAGGCCGCTGCTCTTAAGAAGATGGCAATTGCATTCAACACCCACAAGAAAACTATATGGGACAACTACCTCGCTAATGAAAGGAAGACTCCAGATTTCACGGGAACACTAGAGAAGCAAAGAGAGCACTGGCACGATTTCGTGACCTTCAAGGATTCAGAAATATCTAAGGAACGGTCGATGAAAAACAAGGCAAATGCCGCAAGAAAGACGCAGTTCCATGCGCATGGGGGATTGCCTAAGTGGGATAAGTCTGAGCAAGAGATGGAGGATGCAGGGGTCACTCCGGTTACCCGGCACTGCCCCCCCAGGTGCAGAACTTGGTTCTATGCGCATGGGGGAGCATTGGACCCGAAGACAGGCATCGCGGAAGGCAAGTCTAAAAGGAGCCAAAAAAAGATAATTGACGCAATAGATGAAGCTCGAAGGGGGGTGTTCACGCCCAACAGAGAGAACGACGAGCTTACGCGCGCCCTGGGAAATCCTGAACACCAGGGAAGAACACGAGGCAAGGGCGTTATTCCCTGGTATGAGGGATTTTTAGAATGGAACAAGGACTACAGGAGCCGTGCAAGAAGGAAGATGGAGGAGGAGAAGAAAAGGAAGCTGGAGGAGGAGCAGAGGAAGCAGGATGCAGAACACCTTCAAGGCCTAGAAGCAAGGCACGCGGACCTGGCACTCAAATTCCAGCAGCAGCAACAGCAGATCGACTCACTTAGCCAGGAAAGGGGGTTCAGCAGCGGCAGCAGCAAGCGGATGATCGTCCAGCATTGGATAGCACCGCCCCATCCATGCCGAGAAGCAGCGTTGGTTCTGCCCCGGGCGACACACTGCTGGATACATACCCTATGGATGACATCATAGAGAGCACTAACTGTGAGCTACACTCCAAAATGAAGAACATATCCATGAAGGTGGCGGACGGCGTTGCTTTTCCAGTTACCCCCGAAGCAACCTACCATTGCATCCCGATTCCAGATGGCTATGCTCGTGTCATGGTTGATTAAGTGGTGGACCCATATTCGGGGCTAACGCTTGACATTCCTGGAGGTGAAGACGAGCACACACTGGGAGAGGCCATACATCGTATCATCCTATGGAGAAAGGATTGCATCATCTTTCGAAGTCCACCGACACCACGTCGTCTGCCGACTCCTCCTCGAAGTCCTCCACCGAGTCAGCAGACTCCCGCTCCTCCAAGTCCACGAACGCGTGAGACGAATCCTCCTCGAAGTCCGCCACCTCCTCCAAGTCCCCGAACGCGTGAGCTGACTCCTCCGGTTTCAAGCCCGGCACAGCGTCATGCACTTCTCCGGTTTCAAGTCCGGCACCGTGTCAGGCCACACCTCCTGCTTCAAGTCCGGCACATCGTCAGGCCACTTCTCCTGGTCCAACTCCACGTCAGCCGTCTCCGCCGTCTCAGCAATCACAGACGAGACATCCCGCAGCTTTGGTGCGTAGCGGTACGAGTCGAGGTAGTTCAGGAAGTACAGGCGGAGGCAAGCGATATAAATATGGTCCAAGCCTCGCTCCTCTTCCTCAGAGGCCTTACGACATGACTAAGGAGCAAAACACAGCCATAGTGCAAGCCCAATAGGACGCCCATTTTGGACCGAACCGGCACCGCCGCCAAAGGAGAAAGTGCCTGAGAAAGTAATTGACCACTTCATTCGTATGGCTAGAGAACCAGCTCCCAAGTCTATTGACTCGGACTATGAGCACCAAATCAGGAAGGCACATCGAGCACGACTACAGAAGGAAGCGAGCTCAAGCTCGATCCAACAAGCAGCTGGCAAAAAATGCGGGAAAACCGTTCCCCAGTTGGGAGAACAGGCGGCGCAAGCGATCCCCCCGCTTGTTGTGCCAACAACACATGAGAGGAGTAGTACGCGCGCCAAATATTATTGTGGGCAAACCGTTAGCGTTTCCCAGCATGGCGATGTGGTAATAACAGAGGATCATATAATGCAGGCTCAAATGCTCAATATCTCTGTTGGACAACTCCTCGAAATCGAGCCCATGCCTACGCTTAAAGAATCGGAAATAGCATGGCAATATGTCCGGGGCAAACCTTTGGTCCATCCAGACAAGGTCAAGGACCTCCCAACGAGAATGTATCAATTGCATCAATGGTACATGAACATTACCAAGATTTCCAATCGAGAGTCCCTCATGGTGAATGTCAAGCATGAGCATTATTACCATGAGAAAGCTCTGACCATTGAGTATCGAGAACTATTTCAGTTATTTAATCAAGACGCACTCGACAAGTCTATTGTCAGTTGCTATTGTCTGTAAGTGATTTCTTTCTGTAATTTAAGTCTCAAGCTAGTTATGTAGTGATAATTTTGATCAATCATTACATGTAATTACCTCACTATATTCTTTTTCTGTGGTATTATATGCAGGATGAAGATGTATGAAATGGAAAAAGCTGGACGCTATGGCGTTGGGTTCATTGACCCAAATACCATTAATCAGGACATATGGGAGATTGAACATTGTCAAGCTGCTGTAGAGGAAAGCATGCTAGAGTTATTGAAGCGCCTCAATACCAATGAAGATATACTACTTCCTTACAACTTCCCGTGAGTCACATTGTCTTGTACTACAAATTCTGTTTTTGCTTACTAGCTAGCTAGATGTTAATAATTAAGTGTATACGGTTTATGGTAGTTGATTAATTTTATGCACATGCCCGCTTAATTAAGACATGCAAACGTGTGCGTATGCAGTTGGCACTAGGTCTTGTTAGACATTAAAGTTGAGGAAGGAAAAGTTGAATTACTGGACTCACTAACTAAAGAAGATAAAGACTACACCATCGTGAAGGGGATAGTCAACAGGTAATTTCAATGATTATTAACTATATCTCGTCCTATTAGTTATTAGTTCGTCATTTCCTGATATGAACTATTTAATAACCCCTTTCTTAATTTTTTTTGCCGGCGGGCAGGGCATGGGCAAAGTTCATCAATGTGACTCCAGGCACGTGGCCAAAAAAGTTGTTTTGGCATCGACCCTTGGTAAGTAATTAAGTAGTACTAGCTAGCTACCATCTCTTTAATTCTTGTTTCAATATCATTAATTAATTAATTATTATGCTTGATTAATCATTATCTGATTCAATTCCATTCTTGTAAAGGCCCTGAGGCAGGCGCCGGGGAATAATCTGTGTGCATTCTACGTTTGCGAGAACATTCGCATGATGACGTGCGAAAGGAGCAGATCTGATAGACAGGACTGGGTACGTTTGTCAGAACACTATTCACACCATTATCGATATCTAGTCACACAACTAAGACACATGCATATTGATCTCCTTCTTAACAGTTCAAATCGGTGCGGGATAAGCTCCTACCATCGGACCGCATACAGGCACTTCAAGAGGAAATAGCCGGATTTTTGCTCGACTAGGTCATAGATCCCAAAGGAGAATACTATTAACCGCTACCGCCCCCATGAACCACTTGTCATCGTGCTCCGGAGGCACCAAAGGCAACATATGTAGGAGAAATTGTATATGTATATACATGTGTATGTGTGAATAATTAATGGTGTTGGTTTGTGAGACATTCGATGATATATATATATATATATATATATATATATATATATATATATATATATATATATGCGGTTCTACGTACGAGAAAATCTATTTATATATATGCATAACGTGTACAATTTGTAGTATCGTGAAATAACAGCAAACAGAAAAAATTGAATGGAAAATAAATCAAAACCCCCCCAAATATTTAGTACCGGTTGGTGTTACCAACCGGTACTAATGCCCTAGCGCACCCCGGGCCTGGCTCGTGCCACGTGGTGGCACTTTAGCGCCAATTCGTGACGAACCGGTACTAAAGGGGGGGGGGGGCTTTAGTCCCCACTCTTTAGTGCCGGTTGGCAAACCGGCACTAAAGGCCGTTACGAACCGGCACTAAAGCCCGGTTCTACACTAGTGATATAATTTCCCTCGCACTGCGGAGGTTTGGCCGTGTGAATGGCTTTATGATGAGTTCTTGAAGGCAACCGGGATTCATGATGATTTTTATCATTTGGCAGAGAATGCAGGCTTCACCGACTTCCTCCACGACCAATGCGAATAGTATCTCCTACTCACTAATATTTTCGTGCAGAATTTTTACTTTCATGCTAGGAAATCACCACCTTCAGTGGAGTTTCAATTATATGATGAGGTTAAGGAGATGTCATTATATGATTTTTGTCGGGTCTGCAAGATACCCTTTGAGGGCAGCATATAGGAACCACACCATAATGATGTGGAGGGGTTTATTGATATGATTGTTGTAGGGAAAACGAGGAAAGTTTCAGGTGCAAGAATTACTAGCATACATTTTCCTATTTTACGTTACTTTGCAATATTTGCTAGTAGATGTTTAATTGGTCGCGGGAACAGTGGAAATCTTAGTGCACCTAATATTGTTATTTTGCTCCATGCTTTGTTTCATGATACAACTTTCAATTTAGGTGCTATCATTGCTAAGCGATTAAGTCTGAACCATACAAAGGGCCCCATCTTCGGTGGTATCTTTGCTTCGCGCCTTGCTGCACACTTTAATATACCTATTAGGCATTATGAGAAAGAAGAAAAGTTGCTGCCCTATGTTTTTCTAGATTATAAGAGTATGGCAGCGCATGATTTTATTGTTTGCTTAAGTACAATTTGATATTTGATAAAAATTATTGTGAGATTATTACCTTGCCTGTGCCCTCTTTGTTTAACATATTTCCTGTCAAGTACCTCATTTTGCCAGAGGACATTCATGCATACTTGAGCGCGATACCTGCTACAGTGGATGAGCCAGAGCCACAACTTGACCCTTATCGACAGTCTGTTTATCAGTGGGATCTGGAGGAGATTGCTAACCAGTGGCACCCTGAAGACCTTCCTCAGCACACCGGAGAGGGTCACTTTGATCCATGGGCATATACCAACTTAGGCCAAAAGCCTAAGCTTGGGGGAGTACGTATTTCTCACCGACATTACATTCATGTTCACACACTCATTCTAGTTGTCGGTGCTCATACTTTTTCATTGTACTATCCATGCTAGTTTATTTTCTTTTCTAAGCCTTCTTCTTGTGTGTTTGAAAAACCTTAAGAAAAACCAAAAAAATTAGCTAGTCTACCTCCCATGCTTGTAGTAGTAATTAAAAGAAGGGCTTATTCCATCTGTGCCCCCAATTCCTTAGTTGTGCTCAGTTTTCCCCACGCTTCAAACTTTTTCTCACTTTTCCCCATTCCCTTAGCTGAAACTCTCACAAATGTTCATAACAGACGTTTGCCGTCTTGGCCGTTAACTGACTTGTGGGGCCACGTTGGACTCTGTTGACTGTGGCTGTGGCTTCGCTGGTTGGGCCGTGTTTGTGTTCATAGGACGGGCCCGTTAGTTGGTTGGTAATAAATTAAAAAGGGAGCCCAATTAAAAAAGCCTGCTATGGATGGATGCAGCCTGCTATGCATGCCTGGCTTTGGCATCGATGTAGCCTGCTATGCATGCGAACACCGCCACGCACGCATCTAGTGCCTAGACCTAATCGCATGCATGCACGCCGACACGCACGCATCGATCCGTGTCGCACGGTTGGCGGTGGATTCAGTCGCTCCGCAGCGTCGTTTCACGCGTCGCAGGCATACGTGTCGGTGGCAGAAGGGGCAGGCTGCACACACGGTCGCGTCCATATGTCGAGGCATCGGTTCACGCCGCAGGCTGCATGCACGCTCGTGAATGGGAGGCAGGCAGCCGCCAACGCAGAGCACGCAGAAGGGGGAGGCAGGCAGCCGCCAACGCAGAGCATGCAAAGCACGCTCGCATCGATTCACGTTTACAAATTGATGATCGCATCGGTTCACGCATGGACTGAGTCACGATCTACGCCGGTTGCACGTGTACCCACTTCGTCTCCCCCGGCTATTTAAACTGCCCTTCATTGCCTCTTCTTCTACAGATCTATCTGCGCCTCCAACTTCTCTTCTTCCCCCAAAAGCCAAAGCCGTTCCACTCAGCGAAGCGAGCAAGATGCAGTACAACGGGCCGACGTTCCAAGCACCGCCCACCGTGCTGGAACGGCGGTACCCCGCCAACGTCGTCGTCGAGGAATCCCTCTGCATGTGGGCGTTCTCCCGCTGGAGGGGAAGCACTGAGCTTGCACGGGGGTTCCTCCGTGCGGGCTTCCACCACCTCCCGGCGGGCTCGCCGCCCATGTTCAACCTCGTGGAGCAGCGTCCCCACGCCAATGCTCCAGTGGTAGGGCTCGTCGTCCACTTCACCAACAGGTTCGATGCCTACTACCTGCTCGGCAAGGTGTATTGGTGTGGGTGCGAGTTCATCGCATTCACGACCTATAACATCTTCACCGACTTCGAAAGCGTCTTCCCCGCTCGCAATCGCATGCACAGCCTCCCGTACTACGTCGGCGACAACGGCCTTGAGGAGGAGGAGTACTGAAGCCGGCAGCGACGAAGACGGTGAAGCCGGCGGTTAAGGTGAAGACGACGGTGAAAAAATGGCCGTGTTGCCCTAGCTACCCTACTACTATGTAGTGTGAGTTTGGTGTGTGTGTTGCCCTAGCTAGCTACCCTATCTATCTAAGTTAAGTTATGTGTTATATGTATTGGTGCCGTGTTATATGTAAGAACTTGTGTTGCCCTAGCAACTCTATCTAAGTTAAGTTATGTGTGTTATATTAATGATTTGTTATGTTTGTATTTTGTTTGTCCCAAGTTTAGACACGGCTAATTGACGTGGGCAAAAATAACCAAACTAACTAAAAATGATGTGTTTATAGATGCCTTCTAAAAATAAGAACATATTGTACACGGCTTCGGTTTGGGAGCTCTGTATTTTTTAGGTATTCCAAGAATACTTTGGTTTCCAGAAATATTGAAGTATCAAATACTTTGAGATGTTTGGCTTTAGTCAAAAGTGTAGTTTTATATACTTTAATATCTAGAAAACTACACTATTTTTGAAGTATATAAAAAAGAGGGTTGGACCTCTTTTTCCAATACTGAAGTATTGGTTTGCTAGGCATAATAATACCGATGTTTGCAAATACTTTGATTCTAAAATTAACTTCACTGCCAAACTAAGCCAGGTTGTGAGAAAGCAAAACAAAAGCAAATACGGTGAAGAGAAATCAAATCAAAAAAAAGTGAAGGGACCCATAAAGGAAAGCCAAAAAATTTCCTCAATGAAATAGAAGAGATTGGGCAATCAAACTAATGAAAAAATCAATCAGAAACAAGAAAGAACAAAGCAATCATTCCTAAACAAAAAAAGAAACATCACTTATTTCTGGGCCTCATTTATCCTTTGTGGGCCTATTGGAGCTTGATTCTCTTTGGGCCCGTGAACTAGGTTTTTTTTCTAGCAGAACTGACAAACTCGAGGACAAAAGTTTGGCAAGTGCGAGAGAGAAGAGATGAACTTGATGTATATCCCTTGTGCTGCTCAAGTACTGCTTACTATCATCTAACGAGCTAGGGTATGATCCAACACTCGAGGTTATTAGCTAACAAAATAATCCTATCACTAAACTGGTAGTTGTCTTCTGCCGAAACTAAAAGTGTCGAAACATAACAGTAAACTACATACATTCAGAGATCGACAGTTGCACTAAACAGAGTTGCATTCAAAGATCGATAGTTGCACTAAACAGTAGACAAACATCTCTAACGAGAGATGGCCATCAAGTAAAAAATTCCTAGAGCAAGTATTCCTAAAGCTATCAGATTGGATTGCTTCTTCAACTCAATAAGCTCCTTGAAGTTCTTGTTCATCTTCTTCAATTCCGTCTTCAGTTCGAACGCCGTCGGGTATTCCGAACGCGCTGCTGCTGCCGGAGCAGCACTGTCATGGGGCAGATTGGACTCTCGGATTGCATTCCCCCTTGAATCCAGCAAGCCCGACCCTTGAAGCCTCTGGATGTAATCATCCATCCACTCGAAATGGTGGCATTTCTTCACGATCTGAAAACGAAATCATGTATCCTAAATTCAAATCTGACATATTTTTTGAGAAATTAGAGATAAAGGATGCGAGGAAAACTCAGATCTAACCTGCCCCTCCGGCTTGCTCTCGCATTTGACGAACTCGCGCCCAAAGTTCCCATTCTTCTCCTCCTTCGAAGTCAACCGCTTCAGTGGCGCAGTCCGTGGGCAGTCAGGGCATCAAGTCATCGGCACTGGACCATACACCGGCCACATGGAACGGGGGGCTGACGAGGAGGTCGACATATCGCCCGAGAGGAAGAAACAGAGGAGTTGCTCGAGAGGAAGAAGAACGAGAAGATGGGGAAAGAAACAGAGGAATTGCTCGATATGCTCAATGCCTTTGTCTGTCAGATGGAGAAGAGGAGAAGGGGAAGCTATATTGACGATTTGCCACATTGTATTTTGCGGTTTGAATATTCGAACCAAGTCTTAACACTGACATGTGGTGGTCATGTGCGAAAAATACAATTTCATATGTAAAGTGGGGCAGATCGTAAAAAACCCGAGAAGGACAGTGCAGTAGCCAATCAGGATGGATCACGCGGATCGCGCATGCCTGCCCCACATCTGACGGGTGGTGTTTGACGCTTGGTAGGATCCAACGGCGCACGTTCGACGCTAGGGTTTGGAGCATTTCTGCGGGGTTATGAGCGAGTCAACAAGGTTATTAGGGTTTGACCAGATTTCAAATGGCCATAACTAAATTAGAAAAAATCGCAAAAATATAAAACAAACGTAGTTCGTCCGTTTATGAGACCTAGTTACCATAAAAAATATAAACTCGGTATAGGGGTGTTTTTTCGAAAAATCATTTTTTGAAGTGATCTGTCGAAATCAAGTTCAAATGTTTTAAAAAAATTCAAAAAAATTCAAAATGTTGTAATTCTTGCGCACATAGCCGTCATATGTGACAAGGTTATGAGAAAGAAATATAAACTTGGTGTAGGTCATTTTCATGAAAAAAGTCTTCACACAAATGAGCTATCACCTATGAACATTTTCAGAGTTCGTAGAATAGGGAGAGAGGGTTTAGGGTTTGAATTTTTTTTAAAAATAATTAAAAAAATCAGAAAAATCTCCATAGCTTCATTTTGGAGTGAGTAAGAAGGATCTGAACTTACTTTTTCATTTTCATATCTAAAACGTGTTATTTGACGGTTTTGAAATAAAAGCATATTTTTTCAAAAAAATGTAGTAATATGAATATTAATCAATAAATAGTGAGACTTTGTTTTTACCCTATATATATGGAACAAGTGTTAATAAAAATATATATGCCTCATTTAGGCTAGGTCAAGAAAAACTTGATTTCAAAAAGGGCTGTTTACCCTAGCTTTCGAGCTCGTTTCTAGAACATTTCTCATTTGGACTGTTCACCTACGAATATTGGACTTCAAATGCTCGATCAAATACACCGCACAGAGCAATGAACCTCCAATGTTCAACTTCAACTTTAACTCGGATCCAAATTTTGGCCCAAATTCAAATATTGATTTAAATTCAGATTTTGATGGAAATTTGAATTCTGACTCAAATAAGAAACCAAAGTAGAAGCAACATTATTACAACAGATAAGTTTTAAGATGCCAACATCTTAATACAAATCTACCAAGTTTTAAGCGATCCACTCGCCCTCAAATTGACAACACATACATTTCCCAACAACTTAATTCAAATTTTCGACTTGCTCCTTGTGTTTGCAGCTGGCTTCACCGTCTTGCTCCTGGTTTCCATAGTTGAGATGCTCTTTTCTTTCAGACTCTTGTTCCTTTTGATCTTGGGATTTACTTGGGGTTTTCCTCGTGGAGGTGCTGATGGAGTAGTTGCACTCGCCGAGACTTGACGACCATTTGACGGTCATCTATGGGTTCAGTAATATTTAAAGGCACAATTGGAATAATTACGCCCTCCTCTTCCTCTCTTATAGATTCAAAACCATCAAAGGCCATGGTTTCAAAATCTTCTGCTTCTTCATCTCTTGGCCTTTTCTCCCTAGAGCTGGTAAATAAAATTATAAGCCATAGGCAAAAAAGAGAACAAATGCAAACAAAAGGGTAGCTGTATTATACAAAGGGTGCAAACACATACCAAGATGCTTCATTTCCTGCTGCATTCTCCACTGCTTCAATTGCTGCTGCATTCTCCACTGCTTCATTTGCTGCTGCATTCTCCACTGCATCTTCAGTCTCCATTGCTGCTGCATTATCCTCAGCATTGGCTGCTGTCCATCTTTCCTCCTCTCCAAATGATGCATCCACTGCATTGGTACAAAGCCTAGCAATATGCCCCAGAACTCCACATTTTTTGCAAGCACGCTTCTTTGGTAGACGACCCTCCTCACCTGCTCTAATCCTCTGGTTCCTTGGTCTTCCTGGTGGTCTAGTAATGACAAGAGCATGGAGTTTGAACCCTGGATCTACTATGTTCCATTGATCTTTCCCCAATAGTGCAGGCACATTGTCAGCATAAGCAGCCATAAATTTGGCAACAGAGAAATACTCAGAGCAATATTGATCAACTTCACCATCTGCACCCCCGATAACGGTCATCAGATGTAGGGCATGTATGCATGGCTTCCCACGGATCTGCCATTGCCTACAACTACATTCTCTAGTACTTAGGTTCACAGGATACCTCCATACCCTATTTTTAGTGTCAGTATAGGTAACCTCTCCCTCATATGTACCAGATCGAATACATTTCATCTTCAGTCCTCTTGCCTTCAAGTGCAATGCCTTAATCAGTGATGGGAGCATTTGATGACCAACATATTGTGTTTCTGCAATTCTTTTGCGAAGAGTCATCTTTATCATGATCATTTGCCTCATCTTGTCAAATGCTTGCCACAACAAGAGCCCTTTCACTGACTTGAACTTTGGATTGAAGCATTCTGCAAGGTTACTGGTCACATAATCTACTTTGCAGATTTCGTTGAATTTGCTTCTTGACCACACCTTGCCATGATGTGCATCCATGTACTCCTTCACAAGAGGATTTTGAGCATACAACACTCTCAAATGGTGTTCATGCTTCCTTTTGCTGCATGTGTATGATGCTGGCCATAAGTTCTCATCATAAACTTTACCTTTGAACTTCTTTTTGAAATTATGCACTAGGTGTCGCATACATTCCCTATGCTCCACTCTAGGGAATACAATTTCCACTACACTCTCTAAACCCTTGCAAGCATCTGTGTGTATAGCTAAACCTGGGGGTGTGCCTATAATGTTGCGCAACTGCTGCAGAAACCAGACCCAACTTTCCTCAGACTCTGCCTCCACCACACCAAATGCAACTGGGAATAGCCAGTTGTGTCCATCAACTGCAGAAGCTGCTACTAGATGTCCTCTCCATCTTCCAGTCAAATGTGTAGCATCTACAGCCAAATAGGGCCTGCAACCATCTAGAAACCCCTGCCAGCAAGCCTTGAAACAAACAAAAGCCCTTCTGAAGCACTCCTTCTGAAATGACTTCCTTTTTATTTTGAATGGAACTGTATGCTTGTCAATCTCCACAACACTCCCTGGACTTGCCATCTCCACTTCAGCTTTGAAAGTGTAAAGCAGCTAAAAACTGTCATTCCATTGAACATTAATTCTGTCAAGAGCCTTTTCCCTAGCATTGAAAATTCTCATGTAAGGAATTTCTATCTTGTACTTCTCAAAAAGCTTCCCATGGAGTGCTGTTGGACCAAGTCTAGGTTCTTCTCTCAGCCAATCCAATATAGCATCTGCCACCCACCTAGTTTTTGCTAGCTTGGTTTTGGCCTTCCTCCCTCCCCCTCCAGGTGGACAAGTGTGCTTGTGTGCGTTTTTCTTTATCTGAAACAAAATAAAAGGGTAAAGAACAGTTAAGAAACCTTACTCAACGATCTGAAACTAAATTACTAACTGAACTTGGATTACCTGAATATATTTGCTCTTTCTCATACGAGATGCATGCAACTTCCACCTACACCTAGGATATGGACAAAAAACTGTGAACCTTGCTGGCTCACTCCTTTTGATCTTATAGGTGTTTTCAGATATAATGCACCATGTTGTCACTGCATTCCGACAGTCCACCATTGATTGGAAAATGGTACCTACAGTAAGCTCAGGTTTTTCTCTGTTCCACTCAATTGTTGGCATGTCATCACCATCGTATTCATCCTCGATTAAGCTGTCCATGTTCTCCACCTTCTCTTCATCGTCAGTGTCAACAAACCTAGCTTTGCTGATGGGCTCCTCCATATATTCGTCATCCACTGCTTGCTGACTGGCTACATCGACCAGTTCAGGAAACATCGTCTCGTCTTCATCATCATTTGTAGGCACTGCCTCGTCAGGTTCTCCATCTTCTTCTACACCAACTGCAGAAGGTACACGAGAAGCAGCAGCTGAATCGGAACCAGAATTGGCAGCAGGCATGTTGTGGCTCCACGAACCACTTGCTTTACTCTGTGTCGACCTACAAGGAGTGCCGGGGTGCTGGCTATTAGCACAGACAGATGATGTCTGAACTCCCTTCCCCTTCGCCCGTTCTGCGCGTGGCTGAAGAACATCGATTTGGAGTTTACCGAATCGGCAGCCAGCAATCCCAGCAAAAAGCAACGGCATATGATCGTCGCAAGTTAGTGGGAGAAATCTTTGCTCGTCACTGCTGAAGTAATTCAGTTCAACAGCATCGGCATCACTCCAGGGATAGGTGTTTCGGAGCTCAGCTCGCAAATCTTTGAAAGATATGCTGGTTTCTACCACTTTGGAATAGAAAAATGATGAAATCAAATGCGGTTTAGTACCACGCAACACACTAGTTTCCATTCTAATCGCCAGCCAGAAAGCCAGCGCGGGATCAATCCTATTTTGTTGGGGGAAGGAAACAAAGGCTTCAGTTAGCCGGGTAAAATCAAGCACAAATTCGAACGATTCAAGCAAACAGAAGTCAAATACGGCCTACAATACGACTTAGAACGTCAATTCGAGAGGAAACAATGCTTACCCAGGTTTAATCCATGAATTATCTGCCGCGGATTTGACCCAATCCTCTCCACGGTCGACTGCATTCCGGGCGTCCTCACTCAACATCGCTATGTAATCCCAGATGGGGAGGTGGGCTATATCTGGCGGAGACGCGGCGTCGCTAACGAACGGAAAATGACATAGGGTGGAGGAAACAACAGCGGTCGACGCGGAACGACGCCGGCGGAGGGAGCGGGGCGGCGCGGTGCAGTGCGGCCTATCTACATCTGTTTCAGATTCAGACAAGCTGCCCAATACGTGTCTCCTTGCGATCCCACCCGTTAGCAAGCAACAGTCAGACAAAGACTCGGCCCCACTCGTCAGCAATTAACGGTCAATGAACGTTCAAGACAGCAAACGCCCGCTATGAGCATTCATGAGAGTTTCAGCTAAGGAAGAGGGCAAAAGTGAGCAAACATTTGGAGCGTGGGGAAAAGTGAGCACAACTAAGGAACCAGGGGCACTAATTTAAATATCCCTTAAAAGAAAACCCAAAAAGATTTTTTGTTCTTCTTTTCCTTGTTGGGAGCTTTCCCTTGTAAATAGTTTTATTTCTTTTCTTTTCTTTGGGGGTCAAGAGGAGAAGACCATGATGAAAATGTTGAGTGTCTCTCATATGCATTATTGTTGATTTAACCAAGAGCCCATATTACCTTGTCTTCTCCCTTGTATTAAATGCTTTGCAGATTCCAGCTTAGTCCAATGCACATGCACTACTATTATTATCCACACCGTTCGGTCTTGCGAGTGAAAGGCAATAATGACGATATATGATGGACTGATTGAGATGAGAGAAGCTGCTATGAACTCAACCTATCTTGTTTTTGTAAGTATGATTAGTTCATCATACCTGATTCAGCCTATTATGAATGAAACATGTTTGCAATGACAATTAGAGATTACAGTTGCTCATGCCATGCTTAATTAGCTGGGAGTTTATAATGGTTTACCTTGCGTGCCAACATGCTATTAAAATGGTTGTGATGTGGTATGATAGGGTGGTATCCTCCTTTGAATGATTCGAGTGGCTTGACTTGGCACATGTTCGTGCATGTAGTTGAAACAAAATCAGCATATCCTCCATGATATTTATGTTCATGGTGATTTATATCCTACTCATGCTTGCACTCAGTGTTGATTAATTTTAATGCATGTTCATGACTGTTGTCGCTCTCTAGTTGGTCGCTTCCCAGTCTCTTTCTAGCCTTCACTTGTACTAAGCGGGAATACTACTTGTGCATCCACTTCCATAAACCCCAAAGTTATTCCATATGAGTCCACCATACCTTCCTATATGCGGTATTTACCTGCCGTTCCAAGTAAATTTGTATGTGCCAAACTCCAAACCTTCAAATGAAATTCTGTTTTGTATGCTCGAGCGGCTCATGTATCAACTAGGGTTGTCTATATCCTCCATGCTAGGTGGGTTATTCTCACGAGGAGTGGACTTCGTTCCTCACTCATGAGAAAATGGCCGGTAATCGGGATGCCCAGTCCCATGCTCAAATCAAAATAATTGCAAACAAAACTCCCCCAGGATTGTTGTTAGTTGGAGGCACGCGTTGTTTCGGGCAAGCCATGGATTGATGCTTGTTTGTGGTGGGGGAGTATAAACTTTACCATTCTGTTTGGGAACCGCCTATAATGTGTGTAGCATGGAAGATATCGAGATCTCTTGGTTGTTATGTTGACAATGAAAGTATGTGAACCAAAATATTATTTATCTATGTTTCAAAACTCGAGCTCTGGCACCTCTGCAAATCCATGCTTCCCTTTGCGAAGGGCCTATCTATTTACTTTTATGTTGAGTAATCATCCTCTTATTAAAAATCACCAGTTGGAGAGCACCGCTAACATTTGCATCCATTACTATTAATTTATATTGAGTATAACTATGACTGGATCTCTTTTACCATGAATTACAATGTCCAGTCAGTCCTTGATCTTCAGAGGTGCTCTGCATTTATGTTTTGCGGTCACAGAAAGGGCTAGCGAGATAACATCTTGTTATGTCATATTATGATTGTTTTGAGAAAGTGTTGTCATCCGAGATTTATTATTATTGCTCGCTAGTTGATTATGCCATTTATATGAGTAAATATGAGACCTAGATGTTATTGTGAATGTGGTTAGTTCATAATCTTTGCTGAAAACTTGAATGCTAGCTTTACATATTTGCAACAACAAGGGCAAATAGAGTTTGTAAAAGTTTTTCTTTATCACTTTCAGCTTGTGAACTGAATTGCTTGAGGACAAGCAAAGGTTTAAGCTTGGGGGAGTTGATACGTCTCCATCGTATCTACTTTTCCAAACACTTTTGCCCTTGTTTTGGACTCTAACTTGCATGATTTGAATGGAACTAACCCGGACTGACGCTGTTTTCTGCAGAATTGCCATGGTGTTATTTTTGTGGAGAAATAAAAGTTCTCGGAATGACCTGAAACTTCACGGAGAATATTTTCGGAATTAATAAAAAATACTAGCAAAAGAATCAAGACCAGGGGGCCCACACCCTGTCCACGAGGGTGGGGGCGCGCCCCCTGTCTTGTGGGCCCCCTGAGGCTCCACCGACCTCAACTCCAACTCTATATATTCACGTTCGGGGAGAAAAAATCAGGGAGAAGGATTCATCGCATTTTACGATACGGAGCTGCCACCAAGCCCTAATCTCTCTCAGGAGGGCTGATCTGGAGTCCGTTCGCGGCTCCGGAGAGGGGAATCTGTCACAGTCATCATCATCAACCATCCTCCATCACCAATTTCATGATGCTCACCGCCGTGCATGAGTAATGCCATCGTAGGCTTGCTGGACGGTGATGGGTTGGATGAGATTTACCATGTAATCGAGTTAGTTTTGTTAGTGTTTGATCCCTAGTATCCATTATGTTCTAAGATTGAAGTTGCTATGACTTTGCTATGCTTAATGCTTGTCACTAGGGCTCAAGTGCCATGATTTCAGATCTGAACCTATTATGTTTTCGTGAATATATGTGAGTTCTTGATCCTATCTTGCAAGTCAATAGTCACCTACTATGTGTTATGATCTAGTAACCCCGAAGTGACAATAATCGGGACCACTCCCGGTGATGACCGTAGTTTGAGGAGTTCATGTATTCACCAAGTGTTAATGCTTTGGTCCGGTACTCTATTGAAAGGAGGCCTTAATATACCTTAGTTTCCAGTAGGACCCCACTGCCACGGGAGGGTAGGACAAAAGATGTCATGCAAGTTCTTTTCCATAAGCATGTATGACTATATTCGGAATACATGCCTACATTACATTGATGAACTGGAGCTAGTTCTGCGTCACCCTATGTTATAACTATTGCATGAGGAATCACATCCGACATAATTATCCATCACTGATCCAATGCCTATGAGCTGCAGATATTAAGTTTTCTAGGTGTGGTTGAATTGACAACTCAACTGCTAATACTTGAGAATATTCTTTGGACCCCTTGTGTCGAATCAATAAATTTGGGTTGAATACTCTACCCTCGAAAACTATTGCGATCCCCTATACTTGTGGGTTATCAGTCACATATCCCACAGTAGGCATATTAACAAGTTCACACACAAGTACAACAGAAAAGGTAAACATTCGTATCAAACTCTGGTTCACAGGACACGTTCATATTCATATCCAACATTCACAATCAACAACTCAAAAGATTCATATATACACAAGTTCAACATGTCTATGCATCCAAATGATTGATAGATCACACGAAAATATTCATAGATAATTCACAAAAAGATTCAGATATACACATGTTCAGTATGTTTATGCATCCAAATGATTTGAGATCACAGCCAATATCATCCATGGATGAACTTTAATTACCTAGGGTACATGCTGGCAATTGGTGTTCAGTCGGAGGTACTTCTTGCTAAAATTAATGCTTGTACGAGTAAACTTTCAAGTACATAAGATGCAGCACAGGCAATCTGAACTTTGCTTGTAGGTTTATCCTCAAATAGTGGCCTCGTGCCGAGGGGAGGTTTGAGCAACTTGGCCACTACTTTCATCCAACTAGTTTACTGGCTCATCTTGGTCCTGTAGCTCATCAAAGTCCTACATTGCAGACAAGAAAGGAGGCGGTTGAGAAAATGAACCACCCAAATTTTTTGTGCAGTTCAACTGAAATGGAGCATCCCTGACGTGCAGACTGGTTAAGTGCCAGATGAATATACGTGTCAACCAACTTGTCTGGAATCTTTAGACTCCATGCCATATAGTTTGTTACCATATCTGCCGATACCCAAAAGGCACAAGTTGGGACTAAGGATTGAACAATACCAAATCCATATCCATATCCATGAAGATAGTCTTTGCCCGCCCATGAAAAAACCATGGGTGAAAAATTGTGTCCATGTCAAAACCCGGTGGATATCCATAACCATTGGATATCCATTGGGTCCTCTCAAAACATATAAATAAGACATAAGACAATGTTAACATAAGACCTCCCATTCTTCACATCATGGAATGATAGGCTTCACTTATTGTAAACATAAACTTATGGTAAATCAACATCCACTAACAACCTAATATCATTTAGTATTTTTCTAGAAGATCATAATGACGAGTCATTTAACGAGGAGATAAAAATAATGGAAGTGGCACCAGAGTATGTTAGTGGGGATTGAATGTATCCTAATAAAAGTTCCGGTGGGGATTGTGTATTTTTTTGCATGTTTTACATAACAAAGTGTAAAATTGCAGTAGGACATGTGATTGTGGGGTAGGGATAGAAGATTTTTGCCCATTAATGCATACAATCGGGTCGGGTATGGGTATATCCACGGGCACAAGATTATACCCATGCCCTACCCGCGAAAATCTGGGTCGGGTTTGGGCGCCAGCCATGGGCACAAAAGCATATCCAAACCCTATCCATTCAGGTCGAATATTCATGGGTAACCATGCCCATGGATAAAATTGCCATCCTTAGTTGGGACCAAAGACTGGACTATGTTTTTCTGGTCTATGCGCCAAGCAATATTTTTGGCGTTCACTCTCCTAATACTTGGACCAAAGACTGGTTGACGTCGGTTGATACTCGAATGAATATAGGCACTTCTTCTTGTCAACATTGATGCTTGTCTGAGTGAACTTTGGAGTACATAGCAGCAGCATAAGTATCTGTCTATCTGATCTTTTTGTGCAGTTCTACTGAAATCACCCAATGTAATGATTTGCCTGCGAGTTCAAGGTCCAAGTTACTCCTTTATAAAATCGGCAAACAGTAGCATAATACCAAATTACCAATACATATGACAAGCACAATAATCAGGATAAAGACCAGTACCAACCTATGTGAGGTAGCATATCAATTACTATTTCCTTTGACTAGAAGCCGAGATAAGCGAAGCGATTGACAGCAAAGGAAGGAAGCAAGCCCACATTAGTGACTGACAGGAAAGGACGGAAGCTGTCGAGGCAATGAAGCACCCAAAGTTTTTGTGCAGTTCCACCAAAACTTAGCATCCCTGTTGGCACATATGTTGAGAGAGTGAGATTACTGTAATAGTGGGACTAGTTGATGAAACATACACTAACAAATAGAAGCACCCTCATTATATTAGTTGGTAAAGTTAGCAACACAATAGTCTTGCTTAAAGAGAGATATTAGTTTATTTAATTAGTGCCAATTAGATCAACACTCAAAGCATTGCCATGTATCATAGGTTGCAAAACTTTAACGTGCAAAGATAAAGGAGTTTCTCATGACAGTCGCACGATACAAGTAGAGATGACAACAAACTAATATGGATGAAGGCCTTAGGCCCGTACCAACCTGAGGAAAAATCTTATTCATGTAGTCCCATAAGAGATGATAAAGCACTCACTGGAATCACTCAATAGTATATATTTTTGTGCACTTCAAATGTATGGTTGAAATCACTCTTGTTTACCAGTGCTGAGATTATATCGAAAGATTATCAAGAACTTCCAGAGTTAAGCACTAGCTGGGATACGGTTCATTGTATTGTGTTGTGTAGTTCCACTAAAATGTATGATTGGCACAACATGATCCCTGTTTGCACAAGTAGGAACAAGGTGAAACCTTCATTAGCTTAGTGAGAAAGGATAGAAAGACATTAGCATATTACGCTAACAGTAGCATCAAGTTCATGATGGACAATACGCAAAACATTGCCTCATTGAACCAATGGCAATAAATTGACATGCAAAACAATAGCACTATTATGTCATGACACTAATAATATTCCCTCCCTGCTCCACCACATGATTCACCTCCATAGACAAAATACACACGTACATGATTCAGCATAGGGTGCTACTAAAGATTTGTTTAACTCCGACAGGAAAATTAGGCAGCAATAAATTAGTGGTACTTAACTACTCCTAATTAATTAAGTGAGACAGCAGAAGTGGAAGGGTGTCACATCCCTAGCTTCTGGCAACGCACTAGGCTAGCTTCATGTGTGCATCATGTTTAAATCTCCCAGAAACTTGAAATGGGGATTGCATAAACCCTAGCATCAAAGGAATTCACTTGGTTCAACCAAAATATTTCCAGTAAATCCAAATGGATCATCATTCTTGGAAAATGCTGGAAACAGTAACCAGAGGTGATGCACATTTTTCCATGACATATTTGGGCTCTGGATTAAATCATTCTCTATTTGCATTTCGGCATTTAAATGATATTAAATATTTTTTTCAAATAATCATAAACTAAAATGTTTACTGTTGGATATATATTAAACAGTAGCCATGAGTAGTTTCATGATTTTTGGGATTGATTTGGTATTTTTAATAAAGCCACAAAGTTGCAGAAAAATAGAAAACAGGAAATAAAAGAGAAAGAGAGATAACTTACCTGGCGCCCCAACTGGCCCACCACTGTAGCAGCCCAGCTAGGCAAAGCCAGTCTAGCCCACCAGGGGTTCCCTATTGTCTTCCTCCTCTTGCCAAAGCAGGCAGGCTGCTGCCTGTCGCCCGCGCGCCGCCCCTGGCCACCTTCTGCTTGCCACCGAGGCGCTCCCGGGCCTTCTAGCGATGCCACGGGGACGCCCCGTGAACCGCATCTCCTCTCCCTCGCTCCCTGGCCTCTATCCCCCTCTCTGCTCCCTCTCCCGAGCATGCCCGAGCGCCGCTGTCGCCGCCGCTCGGTGTTCCTGTGCCCACCGCCTCCCCCTCGCTTCCCTGACCAGTCCGGGAGCTCCGCCGCATCATCCTCGACCTCCTGGCTGAGCTATGCAATGCCGAACGCTCCGGAGCCTCGCCAACATTGCCGTCTTTGTCCTCAGGTGTCGTAGATCCCCGCTGTTGTTTCGTCGGACCCCGTGTCTCCCCTGCCTCTCCAGCAGCACTAGAAGAACCGCGGTGAGCCTCTGCACCGTTTCCCCCATGCCCCGTCGCCTAATTCATCCTCCAGCCGCCTTTTCCATCAAAGTCGTGAGCTCCTCTCCATCGGATATGGTGCAGATGAGGCCATGGGCACTGCAGCCCGTATCCGAGCAAACCAGTGTGCTCAGCGCGTCTCCACGAACCTGCAGCCACCAGTAGCTCCCTCTCCCATGCCCTCTAGCACCATACTCAACTGCTCCCGAATGTCGGCCGCCGCCATGAGCTCGACTCCGGCGAGCTCGTTCCACCCCAGCCCCTCCTACTTGGCTCTCTGGATGCGCAAGAGCAAGGGCTATGCCCTGGTGCCCTTAGCGCGCTAAGCCGACGCTTCTAGCGTAAGTTCGGCGTGCCCCCGCCGTGTTCTGTGGTTGCCGCCGGCTGGTCTCCGACGTGCCGATGTGGCGCCTTCATTAGGGGCTAATGACCCTGCTAATTAACCCCCTCTCTCACTGAGATATGGGCCCCACACCCTTAACTAACCAAAGTTTAACTCCTGTTTAGTTTAAGTTAATCACAGTGGCCCCACGCATCGGTGTTGACCTCGCTGACGTGGTCGTTGACAGGGCCCACCTGTTTGTGTCACTAACTGACACTGGGTCACTGACCAGTGGGTCCCACTGGTTAGGTTTGACCTGGTCAGCCACAGCTGACCTACTGACGTAATGATGTTGTCATGCTGACGCAATAAAGCTTTTCTGGCGTTTTATTAATTCAGGAAATTCCAGAAAATGCCCAAAACTTCTAAAATTCAAAGAAAATTATCTATAACTCCAAATGAAATGATTTATATTGAAAAATGATCAGAAAAATCCAATCTATCCATCCGTACTGGTTCCATGCATGTTAGAACAACTTATAGTTGGCATTTGAATATCCACATATGGAGTTTGAATTTGAATCTTGGATTCAAACCAACTTCATGTAACCTGTTGCTAGTTGCATTAGCTCAAATCACAGCAAATTGCCATGTCATGATCATGCATCATATTGTGCATTGCATTGATTGTGTTCTTCCTTGTTTGCCGGTGCCTGTTCCCTCTCAGAAGACGACGTACCGACGATGAGATCGATGACACCGATGAAGAACTATACTATCTTGAGAAGTGTCAGGCAAGCAAAACCCCCTTGTTCATTCTGGTACCATCCCACTCTCTCGCTCCTGCTCTCTTTTACTGCATTAGGACAACAATGACTCATGTGTTATTTGCTGCGGTAGTTGAACCCCTTTTCCTCTGCATGACCTGTCATTGCCACAGTAAATAGATGAAACCAACTAGTATGAGTAGGAGTTGTTTGAGCCGTGATGTGCCTACTCATTCATGTTTTTTGTCATGCCTGCTACTGCTTAGAGTTGAGTTAGGTCTGATTTATCTTGGATGAATTGGAATGGTGATGAACATGTCCTACCGTGTGTGAGCTAAGTGTGTGAACACGATTTGGTAAAGTTAGTGGTGAGAGGCCATGTAGAAGTACATGGTGGGTTGTCTCTTTGAAGCCGTCTTCAGGAACCGAGTTCCGTGTTTGTGATCCATGGACAACTACTACCACTCATTTGGATCCTTAAGTGACCCTCTCGGCTTCTTAACCACCATTGTCCTCTGTCTAGGAGTTGGAAGTAGTTTCTGGTGTTTGTAGTATGCTGGAGGCCGTGCGCAGCACTGACCCGAAGGGGGGCCTGTGATGCGGTAGGCACATGGCATGGTGTACCGGGCGCCCGTTAGGTGTCTAGGGAACCCTGCTCACATCGTTCGGGGCCGTATGTGGAAACTTAGGCTGGACTACCTGCGGATGGAACCTGAATAGGCGATAAACCTGGACTAGAGACTTGAGTGTTTAGGTAGGCCATGGCCGACACCCTCGTTGGGCTTCTGCTTGAAGGTAGCCGAGTACATGTCGTGTAAACGATGGTAAGTGGTGAGAGCGTGTGTGAAGAAGTACACCCCTACAGGATTAACATCCTCTATTCGAATAGCCGCGTCCACGGTAAAGGACCTCTGGGTTGCCTATACAGTTCATAGACAAGTGAAAGTGGATACTCTAAAATATGCAAGGTAAGCGAGAGTGCTATGGATGGCGTTCTCGTAGGGAGACAGGAGCGGATCCATAGTGGTGTATTGATATGGTGAATATGTGGACTTGTGTGCGCCACCTCAAAAGAGTTACTTGCAGTCGTAGTTCAGGATAGCCACCGAGTCAAAGCTGGCTTGCTGCAGTTAAACCCCACCATCCCCTTTGTTGATAATGATGCATATGTAGTTAGTTCTAATGTAAGTGTTGCTGGGTACATTTGTACTCACGTTTGCTAAATTTATGTTTTTGCATAGAGACCACAGTCTCGCTAGTAGTTCCGCATGGACTTCGACGTTTAGCTTGTTACCTCATCTACGATCTTGTGCCCTCGGCAGGATCTGGTAGATATTCAGGCTTCTCAGCCTTTTTCATTTGTAGATGTCTGTACTCAACCATGTAAGCTTTCGCATGTGTTTTGACTTGTATGCTCTGAATGTGCGGTCATGAGACCCATGTTTGTAATACCTCGCTCCTCGGAGCCTATTGAATAAATACTTTGAGTCATAGAGTTATGTTGGGATGCCATGTTGTATTTGCACATATCGAGCATATTGTGTGTATGTTTGAAATGCTTGGTATGTGTGGGATCCTGACTATCTAGTTGTTTATCCTTGGTAGCCTCTCTTATCGGGAAATGTCTCCTAGTGCTTCCACTGAGCCTTGGTAGCTTGCTACTGCTCCGGAACACTTAGGCTAGCCAACATGTGTCCTTCTTCGTTCCTGTGTCTGTCCCTTTGGGGAAATGTCATGAGGTATCTCCCGGAGTCCTGTTAGCCTGCTACAGCCGGGATTACCGGAGTCCTGCTAGCCCAACTGCTACAGCCCGGATTCACTCGCTGATGACCGACATGTTCGTTGATGGGTCATGTATGCCTGTCCCTGTAAGTTAGTGCCACTTTGGGTTCACGACTAGCCATGTCAGTCCGGGCTCCTTGTCATATGGATGCTAGCAACAATATCATATACGTGTGCCAAAAGGTGCAAACGGTCCCGGACCTGGTAAGGCGACACCCGTGGGAATACCGTGCGTGAGGCCGCAAAGTGATATGAGGTGTTACATGCTAGATCGTTGTGGCATTGAGTCAGGGTCCTGACAGCGTTGGTATTAGAGCCTGACTGCCTGTAGGATTACCAACCCAAACTGGTCGAAGTTGAGTTTAGAAATTCTTTAGCTATATAGGGAATTGATTGTGGATGGGAACGTAAGGCTCTTTTTACTCCTTTACCTTATGCCCTTGTGATCTGAGTCATTCTGTCTTTCCTACGGGGTTAAGGAACTAGGCTTCCTCTTCTTTTTATCAGGATCACGTGTTACTAATCCGTAGACCTATAGGATTGATGGATTTAAGCCTCTGATCAGTTCCTACTACTTCTGTATGTTGACAGTTGGCCTAGAAACCTTGATTTTATGATGTTAAGTGGTTATGCCACCTTTTTGTAGGATGTCTGAAATCTTTTCGAGAATTTACAGCCATTATGTTGTCCGACTCATCCCAGGTTTCTAAATAGTCTGATGCATTTGCCAATTCCTTCCTCCTATTTCCAATATCCCTTTGGGCCAGATTAACCACACTAATCAGTAAGTTGAGGTACTCCATTGCCTCGACGTATATGTTGGAGCTATTACTATGACCCTAGTTGTCTTAGAGGATCACCTAGTAATCTAGCCATGATTGTGTTCCCAGTGTGATGATTTTGGCTGTCATTCTCGAAAGCATCCCATGATGCCATTTAGTAGTAGGTATTCTATTCCTGGGTTCTTGAACCCAAGATTCACTCTACTCATTCATGTTGATAGTGTTTGCTAGTCCCTTTAGGATATTAGTAACCTTTGCAATAGTCCTCGAGGTCCGTGGTACTTCCCTCTTCCAAATACTACGAACTGTTTATGGCAGAAAGTTCCTCGCTGATCGAAATATCACAACCAGAGTACTCTTGACGAGTTCTCGATTCTATGTTGTTACTCTGCCAGTTCTACCTTTCTGCATGGGTTATCCGGAAGAAATATGTTGAACTCGTTCGACATATTAACCTATGCATCCACAACTCAGAAAGTTATATGTTCCTTTGAGTTGTCCCTCTTTAGTTGTATTCTGACCCTCGCCTATCAATTGATAGTCAAGAGTAAGTGTGCATTCATTCATCGATATCTATTACTCTTGTGGTCCGTCAAGCCATTCTATTCCAGAATGACTAGGAGAAACAAACTCTAGTACCTCATCCATATACAGGATTGGGTCAAAGCAGTTGCGTTCTGCAGATCAAATACAAATTCATCTTTTGTTCTGTTCTACCTTGGAGTATTACCATCTTTATATCAATAATATCATGGGAATTGCACACCAGCCTGTGAACTCTTGATACAGTGATACTTCTTACCCTCATTATTCATTTCTTGGTCCCCGTGTTGTTGTAACCGGAATACCGACAAGTGAATCGTGATGTGTGAAATCTATACTCCTAGCAACCCATTGCTTGGTAGTCAAAGGACAATAATCTCGTTTTTAGCGTGTTAGTCTGAATCACCATTCTAAAATTGATCGTGCTACCTAGTCCACTTTCCTGGTGCATTCCTCGATTGATGAGCTAGGATTTTGTCAAATCCTCGCTCATTGGATCATATTGTCTTGCCTGAAAAGCAAGATTGTTCTCGAGCTTAGTAGCATATCGGTGGTTCGTGATTTTTCGAATATCTTCTCGGAAGTATCACCAGGTCGTCACCTGACCGCTGTGTTGAGTTTGTGATCAAGTTGGTTTCTTATAAACGACCGCTTCTCCAAGAATCTGTGTTGGGTACCCCTGAGCCAGTTGGTTAAGCTGAACAACAACTTGGAGAGTTGGAAGATGGAAGCTTGTCCGATTTAGTTTGTTTTAAGGGATATCTTGTATGTGCGTTGAAGAAAGATGATATCTTCATCGATTGTTCCTCCTGACCAGTTGTTGGACCTATTGTCTTGTCAAAACTTTGATTTGAGTGTGGGCTATCATCAAATCAAATCAGAACCAACGATGTTCATAATGATGTCTTACTCGTGGTTGATTCCTCGAACATACACCATTATATCTTTTGGGTCTGACCAATGCTATCACTTGTTCACATAATTATGGAATTCCATCTTCATGGAAACCTGGATGAATTGGTGTTTAGCCCATCAGCAACATTTTTATCTTCTCCATGAATCATGTTGAACATCCAGCTAGTATTGGAAACTTTTATAAGCATTATCGTCATATTCCATTCATGAAGCATATGTTCGGCTGAAAGATGTGACTTTCTCTAATTCACGTGCATCTGATGCAAGTTGCCACCGTGAATTCAAGAAATTCAATGTTGCTTCCTCTAGAATCATTCCAAATCGGTCATGCATACGTGCGAAGTATTCTGTGGTTTGGAGACTTGCAACCTTCATTCTATATGTGTCCCTAGCACACCAAGCCACTGATTGATTTGTTCAAGGAGAAGTAGTTCCTTCATAAGAGCTAGTCATATGACTTATGCAAGGACTTTGATATCCTTGATGATGGCTCCCCTCCTGAACTCGGTAGTGTTTAGATGTAAGACTACCATGTGATCATGTTTGTCTGGGACAACATGTTCACATGTTTGTAGCAGAAGCACCTCATGTTTTGGAGCTTGCTATCGCAGTTAATTCCCCGAGAATCTCGCAATGTCGTCACATCAGATTGTGTTGCAAACTTTCATTTTCTTTCTAGACTCGATGAGTCTGGATTATTCTGACACCAACCAGATCTGAATCTCAGGCAGATATGATGGTTGGAACATTTCCCAGGAACTATAATATTGATCTCTGTGTAACCCGGTAAAGTGCATGTCATGGCCAACACACCCCGCTGGAAGACCTATTATTGTAGTATCTTGATTGAGGAAGTTGTCCACCTCCCCATAAGGATTTCATAGGATTTACTCCCTAGTTGTCCCTTATGGATTTTTATGTTCCCGAAGTCCGATCTTTACTTGATGTTCTAGATATCAAACCATATCTATGAATGGGATACGCTAGCAAATCAAGGAGAACATTAGAAGCAGAGTGCTAAATGTTTCTCGGTCAATCGTCCAGATTTTGTTTCCTTGGCCTCGCTAAGGTGAAATCTCAGAAGGTGTTGTCTTCCTTTGCATTTGCATTCTCCACCAATTTCCATCTTGGTGGTATGTTGTGTTGCCAGGATCCTTGTCACAGATATTGGTAAAACCTTGATGGATATGGAAATGCTCAAGTTATTGAGAGCACGCACAAGCACTAGGTTTTATCATTGGCATTAGTTGGGATTTGCTCTCAGTTTCTTCGATTATGCCATAACCTTTCAAACAGTGGAATCACTCTCTACCGTTGAGTTTCTCCCAATTACTAGAATCATTCCCAGCATTAGCATTTTGTTCCTAGTTTGCACCACCTTTGTGCCATTCTACTATGGACTACCCTTCTCAGTAATTATTGATCAGGGTGTCTTCAAAAGTGTTCCTACCATGGGTCCCATCCATTTCCGGTGATAAGAAAAATCACCCCTTGTGTTGTCTTCAACAAGGTAGTCCACATCATCCATCCTAGTCTGGGTATGCCATTCCTTCGCACTCGCCAAACGAATTGTGGTGAATTGCCTCAGACTGGTATGAAGGGTTACAATGAACTATGTATCAAAAGTAATTCTTTTTGCCACTTAAGGTAATAATTCTACGAGTCACCTCCTCCAACGTGTGTCGTTATGGTATCATGGCAACTCAACTCCTCGCTACGTTGACAACCATTCACCACCCTCTTAAGTGTGGGATTGTTGCCTACCTGGTGAACCTTCGTCATCTGTTTCACTCCATCCCTCTAGATGTATGCTTCGTGTCTCAGCTCGAGAGATGTTTCAATGACTCACCCCGTGAGTTGATCCTGAGTTGCTTGATCTTCGAGGAGATCGATCCTTCTAGAGTTTTCCTTTTCCTCTCGTTGCCATGGTGGTTGGAGTTCTCAGAACAAGACATTAAGACAAAGATGGTGATCGAATTAACGTTCTTATGAAGTGCAACCTGGATCATGAAGATTGTGCTAGTTGCGTCCCCCTTCATCTTACCCTACGCTTGAATCTCTGGACGAGATTCTTGTTTAGTGGGGGTGAGTTGTCACATCCCTAGCTTCTGGCAATGCACTAGGCTAGCTTCATGTGTGCATCATGTTTAAATCTCCCAGAAACTTGAAATGGGGATTGCTTAAACCCTAGCATCAAATGAATTCACTAGGTTCAACCAAAATATTTCCAGTAAATCCAAATGGCTTTCAAAAATGTTCATCATTCTTGGAAAATGCTGGAAACAATAACCAGAGGTGATGCACATTTTTCCATGACATATTTGGGCTCTGGATTAAATCATACTCTATTTGCATTTGGAAATTTAAATGCTATTAAATATTTTAAATGCTCAAATAATCATAAACTAAAATGTTTACTGTTGGATATATACTAAATAGTAGCCATGAGTAGTTTCATGATTTTTGGGATTGATTTGGTATTTTTAATAAAGCCACAAAGTTGCAGAAAAATAGAAAACATGAAATAAAACAAAAAGAGAGAGAACTTACCTAGCGCCCCAACTGGCCCACCACTGTAGCAGGCCAGCTAGGCAAAGCCAGCCCAGCCCACCAGGGGTTCCCTGTCGTCTTCCTCCTCTTGCCAAAGCAGACAGGCTGCTGCCTGTCGCCCGCAAGCCGCCCCATGCCACCTCCTGCTTGCCACCAAGGCGCTCCCGGGCCTTCTAGCGATGCCACGGGGATGCCCCGTGAACCCTCTCTCCTCTCCCTCGCTCCCTGGCCTCTATCCTCCTCTCTGCTCCCTCTCCCAAGCACGCCCGAGCGCCGCTGTCGCCGTCGCTCGGCGTTGCCGTGCCCACCGCCTCCCCCTCGCTTCCCCGACTAGTCTGGGAGCTCCGCTGTGTCGTCCTCGACCTCCTCGCTGAGCTACGCAATGCAAAATGCTCCGGAGCCTCACCAACACCGCCGTCTCCGTCCTCAGGTGCTGGAGATCCCCACCGTCGTTTTGCCGGACCCCGTGTCTCCCCTGCCTCTCCAGCAACACCAGACGAACCGCGCTGAGCCCCTGCACCGTTTCCCCCATGCCTCGTCCCCTAATTCATCCTCTAGCCGCCTTTTCCACTGAAGCCGTGAGCTCCTCACCGCCGGTGATGGTGCAGACGAGGCCATGGGCACTGCAGCTCGTATCCGAGCACACCAGTGTGCTCAGCGCGCCTCCATGAACCTGCAGCCACCAGTAGCTCCCCCTCCCATGCCCACTAGCACCATACTCGACTGCTCCCGATCGCTGGCTGCCACCATGACCTTTGACTACAGCGAGCTCGTTCCACCCCAGCCCCTCCCACTTGGCTCTCTAGATGCGCAAGAGCAAGGGCTATGCCTTGGTGCCCTTAGCGCGCTAAGTCGACGCTTGTAGCATAAGTCCGGCGTGCCCCCGCCGTGTTCTGTGGTCGCCGCTGGCTGGTCTCCGACGTACTGGCATGGTGCCGTCATTAGGGGCTAATGACCCTGCTAATTCACCCCCTCTCTCACTGAGATATGGGCCCCACACCCTTAACTAAGCACGATTTAACTCTTGTTTAGTTTAAGTTAATCACAGTGGCCCCATGCGTCGGCGTTGACCTCGCTAACGTGGTCGTTGACCGGGCCCACCTGTCTGTGTCACTAACTGACACTGGGTCACTGACCAGTGGGTCCCACTAGTCAGGTTTGACCTGGTCAGCCACAGCCGACCTGCTGACGTAACGTTGTTGTCATGCTGACGCAATAAAGCTTTTCTGGCGTTTTATTAATTCAGGAAATTCCAGAAAATGCCCAAAACTTCTAAAATTCATAGAAAATTATCTATAACTCCAAACGAAATAATTTATATATGAAAAATGATCAGAAAAATCAAATCTATCCATCTGTACTGGTTCCATGCATGTTAGAACAACTTATAGTTGCTGTTTAGGACAAATCATATAAATGGCATTTGAATATCCACATATGGAGTTTGAATTTGAATCTTGGATTCAAACCAACTTCATTTAACCTGTTGCTAGTTGCATTAGCTCAAATCACAGCATATTGCCATGTCATGATCATGCATCATATTGTGCATTGCATTGATTGTGTTCTTCCTTGTTTGACGGTGTCTGTTCCCTCTCAGTAAACGACGTACCGATGATGAGATCGATGACACCAGTGAAGAACTATACTATCTTCAGAAGTGCCAGGCAAGCAAAACCCCCTTGTTCATTCTGATACAATCCCACTCTCTCGCCCCTGCTCTCTTTTACTGCATTAGGACAACAACGACTCATATGTTATTTGCTGCGGTAGTTGAACCCCTTTTTCTCTGCATGACCTGTCATTGCCATAGTAAATAGATGAAACCCACTAGTATGAGTAGGAGTTGTTTGAGCCCTGATGTGCCTACTCATTCATGCTTGTTTGTCATGCCTGCTATTGCTTAGAGTTGAGTCAGGTCTGATTTATCGGGGATGAATCGGAATGGTGATGAACATGTCCTACCATGTGTGAGCTAAGTGTGTGAACATGATTTGGTAAAGGTAGCGGTGAGAGGCCATGTAGGAGTACATGGTGGGTTGTCTCATTGAAGCCGTCCTCAGGAACTGAGTTCTGCATTTGTGATCCATGAACAGCTACTACCACTCATTGGGATCCTTAATTGACCCTCTCAGCTTCTTAACCACCCTTGTCCTATGTCTAGGAGTTGCAAGTAGTTTCTGGTGTTTGTAGTATGCTGGAGGCCGTGCACAACGCTGACCCGAGGGGTGAGCTATGAAGCGGTAGGCACGTGGCATGGTGTACCGGGTGCCCGTTTGGTGTCTCGGGAACCCAGCTCACATCGTTCGGGGCCGTATGTGGAAATCGGCCGGATTCCCTGCGGATGGAACCTGAATAGGCGATAAACCTGGACTAGAGACTTGAGTGTTTAGGTAGGCCATGGCCGACACCCTCGTTGGGCTTCCTCTTGAAGGTTGCCGAGTACATGTTGTGTAAACGATGGTCAGTGGTGAGAGCGTGTGTGAAGAAGTACACCCCTGCAGGGTTAACATCATCTATTCGAATAGCCGCATCCGCGGTAAAGGACCTCTGGGTTGCCTATATAGTTCATAGACAAGTGAAAGTGGATACTCTAAAATACGCAAGATAAGCGTGAGTGCTATGGATGGCGTTCTCGTAGGGAGACAGGAGCGGATCCATAGTGGTGTATTGATATGGTGAATATGTGGACTCATGTGCACCACCTCAAAAGAGTTACTTGCAGTCGTAGTTCAGGATAGCCACCGAGTCAAAGCTGGCTTGCTGCAGTTAAAACCCACCATCCCCTTTGTTGATAATGATGAATATGTAGTTAGTTCTAATGTAAGTCTTGCTGGGTACATTTGTACTCACGTTTGCTAAATTTATGTTTTTGCATAGAGACTTCAGTCTCGCTAGTAGTTCCGCATGGACTTCGACGTTTAGCTTGTTACCTCAGCTACGATCTTGTGCCCTCGGCAGGATCGGGTAGATAGTCAGGCTTCTCAGCCTTTTTCATTTGTTGATGTTTGTACTCAGACATGTAAGCTTTCGCATGTGTTTTGACTTGTATTCTCTGAATGTGGGGTCATTAGACCCATGTTTGTAATACCTCGCTCCTCGAAGCCTATTGAATAAATACTTTGAGTCATAGAGTTATGTTGTGATGCCATGTTGTATTTGCACATATCGAGCATATTGTGTGTATATTTGAAATGCTTGGTATGTGTGGGATCTGACTATCTAGTTGTTTATCCTTGGTAGCCTCTCTTGCTGGGAAATGTCTCCTAGTGCTTCCACTGAGCCTTGGAAGCTTGCTATTGCTCCGGAACACTTAGGATGGCCGGCATGTGTCCTTCGTTCCTGTGTCTGTCCCTTCGGGGAAATGTTAGGCGGTGTCACCCGGAGTCCTGTTAGCCTGCTACAGCCCAGATTACCGGAATCCTGCTAGCCCAGCTGCTACAGCCCGGATTCACTCGCTGATGACCGACACGTTCGTTGCTGGGTCATGTATGCCTGTCCCTGTAAGTTATTGCCACTTTGGGTTCACGACTAGCCATGTCAGCCCGGGCTCCTTGTCATATGGATGCTAGCGACACTATCATATACATGTGCCAGAAGGCGCAAATGGTCTCGGGCCTGGTAATGCAACACACGTGGGAATACCGTGCGTGAGGCCGCAAAGTGATATGAGGTGTTACATGTTAGATTGGTGTGGCATTGAGTCGGGGTCCTGACAAAGGGCTCCCTGGAGGATCGTCTCACATGTAAGGTAGACATTGCCGGAGCCCTTGAATGGCCTCGAGTAAGACCTCCGACTTCAGCAAGATCACCTTGGCATAGTTTATTCTTCTTCTTATTCCTCTTCATGCTCTGTTTCTCTTTCTCCTCACCAGTTGGTGAAACCAAGTACATGATTGGCCTTCTATTTCCGAATTGGTTTTTTCAGTGAGGGAGTACAAGTGTACTAGTAAAAAATAGCATTATTTTCTCATGGCAGTCGCAAAATAGAGATGAACACATGCATTAAATATCATTCTTACCTAAAGGAAGGCTATGGTGCCAATATGGATGATGAGGATTGGAACACAGATCTCCCTTTGTGCAATCCTACCGAAATGAACCAACTGTTCCATTCTGACATTCCAGTTAAACAACACAAAAGTCACTTCTTTTAAGAAGTGTTTTGTGCAGTGCACCAAAAGGTCACAACAGCAACTAGGTGAAATGGATATCCCTGTTTGCACAAAAAGCTACAAAGGAAAGTCTCAAACAATTACAAGCAAAAACTTTTGGCTAAACTTGTCATGGCTTATAACAGTGGCATGGCTTCATTTTACCAGGGGCATTAGATTAAGAACATCTAAATATTTAGTATAAGGGCATGGGACAGTGGGTGCACCAGCAGTCCAGCACCATGTAACTAAATAGGGGCATAAAGTGGTGATTCATAGTTTGTTGCCCCGAGAAACAAACATCCAAGAAACATATCTGGGTTGGTCCCATTTTTGTTCACTCTAGCCACCTAGTCCTATGTGTGGATAGCAAATCTAGTCCTGGTCATACCACTGTGTATAGTGTTACCCCTATATTTCCCTTTTCGACCAAGAGACCGGTTGGATGACCATTCTGTACTACTTTCACCCCCCATTTCCTTCATGTTTGTATGAAGTCCGATGTACATACTAAATTCCCCCACCCCCACTTTCTTGTTTGAACCAAGTACAAGATTCGACTCCATGAAGTAGCTATACCTCTAACAATAGAAAAAAGATGACGTTGGACCATCCGATCGAGAGGGGATGAGAGGTAGAAAATGATGCACATGCAGGGACGTAGCGAGCTGGGGAAGTAGAGCTAAGGCAGTTTCGAAGGAAGATATACCTGAAGGTCATCGGGATGTGGATAGGTGGGCGGCGAGAGGCCGGATCTGCCCACACTAGGGCAACGACTAAGGGATCGGAGGACCTCCTGCGTCGGCGCTCGGCCAGAGATAACGGTGTGGCCGGCAGTGGGTCTCCTCCCTCGCTGTCGACAATGGCCTAAACGCTGCCCCTCCTCCCCTTCACCGATGGAGGCGGATACGTCCGGATCTGTAACCAGCTGTGAGGATAGAAAGATAGTGTTCTTTGACGGGAGAAAGACAGTGCTACCACCGCTATCTTGTTTAGATCTGGAGAGGATGAGAGTGTGTGAATAGAGCAACCCTAGAACGCAAGCGTGGAGGGTCCGACCTATATATATGTAGTGGGGTAGTTTTCCTTTTTCACTCCATCAAAACAATCGTTTAAAATTGTGTACGTGTCAGGTCACCGTTTTTTAGTTGTTGATTATTTTTTGAGATAGCTACCTGCTTATTCCAAGAGGTGTTACAGTGTGCCAGGTGGCACTTTTGTATCATTCAAGTTTGGTACAAGTCCCTCCATTAAATTAACAACCACCCCCTCGTAAAAATTGTGAACAAGCCCGCGGCTAAAATTATCGGAAACGTGGGCTGCCCTAACATGCATTATTATTTATATTTTCTACTCCCTCCATTCCTAAATATAAGTGTTTTTTATTAGCCACACCTCACAATAATTTTTTATTAGAAGTGAACCCCACATGTCATAGACACAAAAAGTGTGGCAAGATTCCCTTAGGCAAGCCAAAGTGTGTCTAACAATTTGAGCAATGCTACGTCTTGAGCTTGCGTTGGTTTTCCTTGAAGAGGAAAGGGTGATGCAGCAATAGTAGGGTAAGTATTTCCCTCAGTTTTTGAGAACCAAGGTATCAATCCAGTAGGAGGCTCCTCAAAAGTCCCACGCACCTACACAAACAAACAAAGAACTCACAACCAACGCAATAAAGGGGTTGTCAATCCCTTCACGGCCACTTGCGAAAGTGACATCTGATAGAGATAGTATGATAAGATAAATATATTTTTGGTATTTTATAATATAGATGCAAAAAGTAAAGATGCAAATAAAAGTAGATTGAAAGCTTATATGATAAAAGATAGACCCGGGGGCCATAGGTTTCACTAGTGGCTTCTCTCAAGATAGCATAAGTATTACGGTGGGTGAACAAATTACTGTCGAGCAATTGATAGAAAAGCGAATGATTATGAGATTATCTAGGCATGATCATCTATATAGGCATCACGTCCGTGACAAGTAGACCGACTCCTGCCTGCATCTACTACTATTACTCCACGCATCGATGACTCCTGTCTGCATCTAGAGTATTAAGTTCATAAAGAACAGAGTAACGCATTAAGAAAGATGACATGATGTAGAGGGATAAACTCATGCAATATGATATAAACCCCATCTTTTTATCCTCGATGGCAACAATACAATATGTGCCTTGCTGCCCCTGTTGTCACTAGGAAAGGACACCGCAAGATTGAACCCAAAGCTAAGCACTTCTCCCATGGCAAGAAAGATCAATCTAGTAGGCCAAACCAAATTGATAATTTGAAGAGACTTGCAAAGATAACTCAATCATACATAAAAGAATTCATAGGAGATTCAAATACTTCTCATAGATAAACTTGATCATAAACCCACAATTCATCGGATCTCGACAAACACAACGCAAAATGAGTTTACATCGAATAGATCTCCACAAGAGAGGGGGAGAAAATTGTATTGAGCTCCAAAAAGAGAGAAGAAGCCATCTAGCTAATAACTATAGACTCGAAGATCTGTGGTAAGCTACTCACAACTCATCGGAGGGGCTATGGTGTTGATATAGAAGCCCTCAGTGATCGATTCCCCCTCCGGCAGAGCGCCGGTGAAGGCTCCAAGATGGGATCTCGTGGATACAAAGGGTTACGGTGGTTGAACTTGTGTTTCGTTGGCTTCCTGGATCTTTTTGGGGTACGTAGGTATATATAGGAGGAAGAAGTATGTCGGTGGCCGCCCGAGGGGCCCACAAGACAGGGTGCGCGCCCAGAGGGGGTGGGTATGCCCTCCTATCTCGTGGCCGCCCCGGCTGCTTCTTGGCTTGCACTCCAAGTCCTCTGGATCACATTCATTCCAAAAATCATGCTCCCGAAGGTTTCATTCCATTTGGACTCCGTTTGATATTCATTTACTTCAAAATACTGAAATAGGCAAAAAAAACAGCAATATGGGTTGGGCCTCCATTAGTAGGTTAGTCCCAAAAATGATATAAATGTGTAAAATAAAACCCATAAACATCCAAAAGGGGTAATATAATAGCATGGAACAATAAAAAATTATAGATACGTTGGAGACGTATCAAGCATCCCCAAGCTTAATTCCTGCTCGTCCTCGAGTAGGTAAATGATAAAAACAAAATTTTTGATGTGGAATGCTACCTAGAATAATTCTCGATGTAATTTTCTTTATTGTGGCATGAATGTTCAGATCCAAATGATTCAAAATAAAAGGTTATAAAACATAAAAATAATAATGCTTCGAAGCATACTAACAAATAATCATGTCCTATCAAAATAGCATAGCCAAAGAAAGCTTATCCCTACAAAATCATATAGTTAGGCCATGCTTGATTTTCATTATACAAAATACTCCCATCATGCACAACCCCGGTTTAAGCCAAGCAATTAGTTCATACTTTTTAACGCGCTTCAGCTTTTTCAACTCTTACGCAATACATGAGCGCAAGCCATGGACATAGCACTATGGTGGTATAAGGTGGTGGTTGTGAGGACAAAAAGAGGGAGAAGATAGTCTCACATCAACTAGGCGTATCAATGGGCTATGGAGATGCCCATCAATAGATATCTATGTGAGTGAGTAGGGATTGCCATGCAACGGATGCACTAGAGCTATAAATATATGAAAGCTCAACAAAAGAAACTAAGTGGGTGTGCATCCAACTTGCTTGCTCACGAAGACCTAGGACATTTTGAGGAAGCCCATCATTGGAATATACAAGCCAAGTTCTATAATGAAAAATTCCCACTTAGTATGTGAAAGTGACAACATAGGAGACTCTCTATCATGAAGATCATGGTGCTACTTTGAAGCACAAGTGTGGAAAAGGAGATAGTAGCATTGTCCCTTCTCTCTTTTTTCTCTCATTTTATTTTTTATTTTCTCTTTTTTTTCTTTGGCCTTTCTTTTTTTTTCTTTTTGGCCTTTCTCTTTTTTTTCTTTTTGTAAAGTCTGAAGTCTCATCCCGACTTGTGGGGGAATCATAGTCTTCATCATCCTTTCCTCAGTGAGACAATGCTCTAATAATGAAGATCATCACACTTTTATTGATTTACAACTCAAGAATTACAACTCAAAGCTAGAACAAGATATGACTCTATATGAATGCCTCCGGCGGTGTACCGGGATATGCAATGAATCAAGAGCGACATGTATGAAAATTATGAAGGTGGCCTTGCCACAAATATGATGTCAACTACATGATCATTCAAAGAGCAATATGACAATGATGGAACGTGTCATAATAAACGGAACGGTGGAAAGTTGCATGGCAATATATCTCGGAATGGCTGTGGAAATGCCATAATAGGTAGGTATGGTGGCTTTTTTGAGAAAGGTAAATAATGGGTGCATGATACCGGCGAAAGTTGCGCGGTATAATAGAGGCTAGCAAAGTGGAAGGATGAGTGTGCGTATATCCATGGACTCACATTAGTCATAAAGAACTCATATACTTATTGCAAAAGTCTACTTGCCCTCGAAGCAAAGTACTACTATGCATTCTTCTAGGGGAAGGGTTGGTAGGAGTTAACCATTGCACGATCCCGACCTCCATTCATAAGGAAGACAATCAAAAGAGCACCTCATGCACCAAATTTGTCACACAACTTTTACCATACGTGCATGCTACGGGACTTGCCAACTTCAACACCAGTATTTATCAATTTCATAATTACCCACTAGCATGACCCTAACATTACTACCTTTATATCTCAAAACAATTATCAAGCATCAAATTGATCATAGCATCCAATTCACTTCCTATGATAGTTTTATTATACCCAACTTGGATGCTCATCATTCTAGGACCAAATTTGTAACCATAGCAAATACCATGCTGTTCTAAAAGACTCTCAAAATAATATAAGTGAAGCATGAGAGACTAGCAATTTCTTCAAAATTAAGCCACCGCCGTGCTCTAAAAGATATAAGTGAAGCACTAGAGCAAAAACTATCAAGCTCAAAAGATATAAGTGAAGCACATAGAGTATTCTAGAAAATTCTAATCAAGTGGGCTTCTCCCAAAAGGTGTGTACAGCAAGGATGATTGTGTTAAACTAAAAAGAAAAGACTAATATAATACACGATGATCCAAGCAAAACACATATCATGTGGCGAATAAAAATATAGCTCCAAGTAAAGTTACCAATGAACGAACACGAAAGAGGGGATGCCTTCCCGGGGCATCCCCAAGCTTAGGATTTTGGCTATTCTTGAATATATTGGGGTGCCATGGGCATCCCCAAGCTTAGGCTCTTGCCACTCCTTATTCCATAGTCCATCAAAGCTTTACCCAAAACTTGAAAACTTCACAACACAAAACTCAACAGGAAATCTTATAAGCTCCGTTAGTGAAAGAAAACAAAACCACCACATAAGGTACTGTAATGAACTCATTATTTATTTATTTTGGTGTTAAACCTACTGTATTCCAACTTCTCTATGGTTTATAAACTATTTTACTAGCCATAGATGCATCAAAATAAGCAAACAACGCACGAAAAATAGAATCTGTCAAAAACAGAACAGTCTGCAGCAATCTGTAACTAACGCAAACTTCTGGAACTCTAAAATTCCTACCAAAATAGGAAGTCATGGACAATTTGTCTATTGATCATCATCAAAAAGAATCAACGCAAAAGCACGTTTCTGTGATTTAACAAAACTAAATTCGTGCGCGTAAAGTTTCTGTTTTTCAGCAGAATCAAATCAACTATCATCATAGGTTATCCTATAGGTCCTACTTGGCACAAACACTAATTAAAAGATAAAAACACATCTAAACAGAAGGTAGATGCAAAATTTATTACTAAACAAAAACAAAAACAAAAAACACAAATAAAATTGGGTTGCCTCCCAACTAGCGCTATCGTTTAACGCCCCTAGCTAGGCATAAAAGCGAAGATAGATCTAAGTAGTGCCATCTTTGGCACTCAATTCATAAGTAGCTCGCATGATAGATTCATAAGGTAATTTGACTTTCTTTCTTGGAAAGTGCTCCATGCCTTTCCTTAATGGAAATTGGAATTTAATGTTCCCTTCCTTCATATCAATAATCGCACAAATCGTTCTATGGAAAGGTCTACCAAGAATAATAGGGCAAGAAAGATTGCAATCTATATCAAGAACGATAAAATCTATGGGCAGCAAATTTGTATTTGCAACAATGAGAACATCATTAATCCTTCCCATTGGCTTTTTAATGGTGGAATCCGCAAGGTGCAAATTTAAAGAGCAATCATCAAGATCATGGAAACCTATTATATCACGTAAAGTTTTCGGAATCGTGGAAACACTAGCTCCCAAATCACACATAGCAAAACACTCATGATATTTAATTCTAATCTTTATATGAAGGAAATATGCCCTAGAGGCAATAATAAAGTTATTGTTTATTTCCTTATATCATGATAAATGTTTATTATTCATGCTAGAATTGTATTAACCGGAAACATAATACATGTGTGAATACATAGACAAACATAGTGTCACTAGTATGCCTCTACTTGACTAGCTCATTAATCAAAGATGGTTATGTTTCCTAACCATAGACATGTGTTGTCATTTGATTAATGGGATCACATCATTAGGAGAATGATGTGATTGACATGACCCATTCCGTTAGCCTAGCACTTGATCGTTTAGTATGTTGCTATTGCTTTCTTCATGACTTATACATGTTCCTGTAACTATGAGATTATGCAACTCCCGTTTACCGGAGGAACACTTTGGGTGCTACCAAACGTCACAACGTAACTGGGTGATTATAAAGGAGTACTACAGGTGTCTCTGAAGGTACATGTTGGATTGACGTATTTCGAGATTAGGTTTTGTCACCCCCATTGTCGGAGAGGTATCTCTGGGCCCTCTCGGTAATGCACATCACTATAAGCCTTGCAAGCAATGTAGCTAATGAGTTAGTTACGGAATGATGCATTACGTAACGAGTAAAGAGACTTGCCGGTAACGAGATTGAACTAGGTATTGGATACCGACGATCGAATCTCAGGCAAGTAACATACCGATGACAAAGGGAACAACGTATGTTGTTATGCGGTTTGACCGATAAAGATCTTCGTAGAATATGTAGGAGCCAATATGAGCATCCAGGTTCCGCTATTGGTTATTGACTGGAGACGTTTCTCGGTCATGTCTACATAGTTCTCAAACCCGTAGAGTCCGCACGCTTAAGGTTTCAATGACAGTTTTATTATGAGTTTATAAGTTTTGATGTACCGAAGGAGTTCGGAGTCCCGAATGAGATCGGGGACATGACGAGGAGTCTCGAAATGGTCGAGATGTAAAGATCAATATATTGGACGACTATATTCGGACTTCGGAAAGGTTCCGAGTGATTCGGGTATTTTCGGGGGTACCGGGGAGTTACGGGAATACGAGGAAGAAGCAATGGGCCTCATGGGCCAAGTGGTGGAAGAAAGGAGGAAGGGCGCGCGGCCCCCCTAGCCCAAACCAAATTGGACTAGGGGGCCGGGCCCCCTTTCCTCCTTTTCCTCCCTCTCCTTCCTTCTCCTTCTCTTTCCCTTCCTTCCCCTCTCCTAGTTGGACTAGGAAAGGAGGGAGTCCTACTCCCGGTGGGAGTAGGACTCCTCCCTGGCGCGCCCTCCCTTGGCCGGCCGCCCCCTCCCCCTTGCTCCTTTATATACGGGGGCAGGGGGCACCCCATGACACACAAGTTGATCTACAGATCGTTCCTTAGCCGTGTGCGGTGCCCCCCTCCACCATATTCCACCTCGATCATATCGTCGCGGAGTTTAGGCGAAGCCCTGCGCTAGTAGAACATCATCATCGTCACCACGCCGTCGTGCTGACGGAACTCATCCCCGAAGCTTTGCTGGATCGGAGCCCGGGGATCGTCATCGAGCTGAACGTGTGCTGAACTCGGATGTGACGTACATTCGGTGCTTGGATCGGTCGGATCGTGAAGACGTACGACTACATCAACCGCGTTGTCATAACGCTTCCGCTTACGGTCTACGAGGGTACGTGGACAACACTCTCCCCTCTCGTTGCTATGTCATCACCATGATCTTGCGTGTGCGTAGGAAATTTTTTGAAATTACTACGTTCCCCAACATTATAGTAGGTTCCCACTCATCATTAAGTTTTCTAGGTATAGAAACTACCAAATTAAGTTTTTCATCATAAGATTGCATCAAGGCATCAACAATATGTTTGGTAAAAGATTTATTTTGACTATATGCATGAGGAGAATTAATAACAGATTGCAACAAGGAAATACAACCTTCTAAAGAACAATTATCATAATCAAATTCCTTGTAATCCGAGATAGTGGGTTCAATACTATTTAAACTCATGACCTCTCCAATCCCACTTTTACCAAATTTAGCATCAAGATCTAAAAACTCCGAATTCTTGGGACGCCTGCTAACTAAAGTTGACTCACCTTCTGTCCCATTATTATCAAGATTCATATTGCAAAACAAAGATCTAATAGGGGACACACCAATAACTTTAAGATCTTCATCATTATTTTCATTGAAACTAGAAGAACACGCCTTTACAAAGCAATCTTTCTTATCTCGCAATCTAGTGGTTCTTTCCTTGCACTCATCAATGGAAATTCTCATGGCTTTGAGAGACTCATTGATATCATGCTTAGGAGGAGAAGATCTAAGTTTAAGAGAATCAACATCAAGTGAAAGTCTATCAACGTTCCTAGCCAAATCATCAACTTTGAGCAATTTTTCTTCAAGCAAAGTATTAAAATTCTTTTGAGAAATCATAAATTCTTTCACACTATTCTCAAAATCAGAGGGCATCTTATTAAAATTACCATAAGAATTATTGTAGGAATTTCCATAATTATTAGAGGAATTACTAGGGGACGGTCTAGAATTAAAGTTTCCTCTATAAACGTTGTTTCCAAAACTATTCCTACCAACAAAATTCACATCCATAGATTCATTATTATTCTCAATCAAACTAGACAAAGGCATATCATTGGGATCAATAGGAGTATTTCTAGTAGCAAACAACTTCATAAGTTCATCCATCTTTCCACTCAATACATTGATTTCTTCTACAGCATGCACTTTTTTACTAGAAAATCTTTCGGTGTGCCATTGAGAATAATTAGCCATAATATTATCAAGAAGTTTTGTAGCATCTCCTAACGTGATTTCCATAAACATGCCTCCCGCGGCCGAATCTAAAAGATTTCTAGAAGCAAAGCTCAAACCGGCATAAAAGTTTTGTATGATCATCCATAAATTTAAACCATGAGTAGGGCAATTGCGAATCATCAATTTCATTCTTTCCCAAGATTGGGAAACATGCTCATGATCAAGTTGTTTAAAATTCATAATATCATTCCTAAGTGTGATAATCTTAGCGGGAGGAAAATACTTAGAGATAAAAGCATCTTTGCACTTGTTCCAAGAATCAATACTATTTTTAGGCAAAGACGAAAACCAAACTTTAGCACGATCTCTAAGTGAAAACGGAAATAACTTCAATTTAACAATATCATTATCCTTATCTTTCTTCTTTTGCATATCACACAAATCAACAAAGTTGTTTAGATGAGTAGCGGCATCTTCACTAGGAAGGCCGGCGAATTGATCTTTCATAACAAGATTTAGCAAAGCAGTATTTCACAAAGACTCAACATCATTAAGGGGAGCAATTGGAGTACTAAGGAAATCATTATTATTGGTATTGGAGAAATCACACAATTTGGTATTATCTTGCGCCATGGCAACAAGTAATCCAACACACAAGCAAACAGAAAAAAGGCAAGCGAAAAGAGAGGAGGAGATTGGGAAAGAGAGGGCGAATAAAATGGCAAGGGTGAAGTGGGGGAGAGGAAAACGAGAGGCAGATCGCAAATAATGTAAATGCGAGGGAGATGAGTTTGTGATGAGTACTTGGTATGTCTTGACTTGAGCGAAGACCTCCCCGGCAATGGCGCCAGAAATCCTTCTTGCTACCTCTTGAGCTTGCGTTGGTTTTCCTTGAAGAGGAAAGGGTGATGCAGCAATAGTAGCGTAAGTATTTCCCTCAGTTTTTGAGGACCAAGGTATCAATCCAGTAGGAGGCTCCTCAAAAGTCCCACGCACCTACACAAACAAACAAAGAACTCGCAACCAACGCAATAAAGGGGTTGTCAATCCCTTCACGGCCACTTGCGAAAGTGAGATCTGATAGAGATAGTATGATAAGATAAATATATTTTTGGTATTTTATAATATAGATGCAAAAAGTAAATATGCAAATAAAAGTAGATTGAAAGCTGATAAAAGATAGACCCGGGGGCCATAGGTTTCACTAGTGGCTTCTCTCAAGATAGCATAAGTATTACGGTGGGTGAACAAATTACTATCGAGCAATTGACAGAAAAGCGAATAATTATGAGATTATCTAGGCATGATCATGTATATAGGCATCACGTCCGTGACAAGTAGACCGACTCCTGCCTGCATCTACTACTATTACTCCACACATTGACCGACTCCTGCCTGCATCTAGAGTATTAAGTTCATAAAGAACAGAGTAACGCATTAAGAAAGATGACATGATGTAGAGGGATAAACTCATGCAATATGATATAAACCCCATCTTTTTATCCTCGGTGGTAACAATACAATACGTGCCTTGCTGCCCCTGTCACTGGGAAAGGACACCACAAGATTGAACCCAAAGCTAAGCACTTCTCCCATGGCAAGAAAGATCAATCTAGTAGGCCAAACCAAACTGAGAATTCGAAGAGACTTGCAAAGATAACTCAATCATACATAAAAGAATTCAGAGGAGATTCAAGTACTTCTCATAGATAAACTTGATCATAAACCCATAATTCATCAGATCTCGACAAACACACCGCAGAAAGAGTTTACATCGAATAGATCTCCACAAGAGAGGGGGAGAACATTGTATTGAGATCCAAAAAGAGAGAAGAAGCCATCTAGCTAATAACTATAGACCCGAAGATCTGTGGTAAACTACTCACAACTCATCGGAGGGGCTATGGTGTTGATGTAGAAGCCCTCCATGGTCGATTCCCCCTCCAGCGGAGCACCGGCGAAGGCTGCAAGATGGGATCTCGCGGATACAGAAGGTTACGGTGGTGGAAATTGTGTTTTGTTGGCTCCCTGGATGTTTTCGGGGTACGTAGGTATATATAGGAGGAAGAAGTACATCGGTGGCCGCCAGAGGGGCCCACAAGATAGGGGGCACGCCCAGAGGGGGTGGGCGCGCCCTCCTATCTCGTGGCCGCCTCGGCTGCTTCTTGGCTTGCACTCCAACTCCTCTGGATCATGTTCGTTCCAAAAATCACGCTCCCGAAGGTTTCATTCCGTTTGGACTCCGTTTGATATTCCTTTTCTTCGAAATACTGAAATAGGCAAAAAAACAGCAATACGGGTTGGGCCTCCGGTAAGTAGGTTAGTCCCAAAAATGATATAAATGTGTAAAATAAAGCCCATAAACATCCAAAAGGGGTAATATAATAGCATAGAACAATCAAAAATTATAGATACGTTGGAGACGTATCAAGCAACTCAAGTTATGCAAGTATGGCAAGTGTGGCAAAAATAATGTGGCAACATAAGACAAACATAGTCACAATCCAAACAGCCCCGCAATTTTTTGTGACATGCATGAACATTTGGTTAGTTAAATTTATAGTCCAAATTTGGCAAGGTGCATCAAATCAACCCATGCAAGTATCAAAAGGAAAGTCACGGCATGCATGCATGCGTTGTACTCCCTCCGTTTCCAAATATAGGTCTTTTTAGAGATTGCAACAAGTGACTACATACGAAGCAAAATGAGTGAATCTACACTCTTAAAATATGTCTACATACATCCGTATGTTGTAGTCCATTTGAAATGTGTAAAAAGACTTCTATTTAGGAACGGAGGGAGTAATTAATGCATCGGTAAACGCAAATTATTGAAATATATTGAGTGTAGTGCTTTGATGTGTCGCGTCAACTCGTAGAAGACCGAGAAGTTTGATTACTACAACGCCCTCTCCCTCGCGGACTGAGCTCCGGTGCCTTAACTGCACCTGGCTTTGGCTGCATGACAGGTGGGCCACCCACCTGTTGGGCCCACCTGTCATAGACGCAAAGGCAGGAGTAGTAAGTCAATGAAGCTGCGTCCCTCCCTCGCGCATGAGCGTGGTGGCTGGTAGGACTAGGAGAAGCTTTCGCTACACGCTATCCCTCCCGCACGCGGTAGACGGACATGCAGCAGTGGATTCGATACTGTAGAAGTAGTAGTAACATTATTGTCCGTCTTCTCGAAGAGGTGAAGAGCCAAGCACAACCCGAACGTGGTAGTTGCAAACGCTCACGTGGCAGTCTTTGTGTAGGGATGGGGCATGGTGCGGTGCCTTGGAGCATGCATATAGCCAGCCTCTTGCATGAGACAAAATTGCTATTTGAGCCCACTATTGTAGTACTAGTACTTGCTAGTGCAGTGATATGTCTCCGTCGTATCTACTTTTCCAAACACTTTTGCCCTTGTTTTGGACTCTAACTTGCATGATTTGAATGGAACTAACCCGGACTGACGCTGTTTTCAGCAGAACTACCATGGTGTTATTTTTGTGAAGAATAAAAGTTCTCGGAATGACCAGAAAATCCACGGAGCAACTTTTTGGAATTAATAAAAAGGGATAATTAGATTTATGCCCCTAGTTGTGTCCCACTCGTCTGTTTTACCCCTAATTCCCAAAAGTCACCAGTTCTGTCCAAGTCACTTTGCTCCTCTTATGCTTTTGCCCTTTGACTGTTTGACTGTCAGTTTGAAAACTTCATAACTAATTCATACTAAATCAGAAAAATGCAAATAAGATACCAAAATCTTCAGAAAAACATCACCTATATGTCAGTGTCATTTGCATTCATTAAAAAAGTGTTGGAAAGTGCACATCCGAGTTTTAGCTCTTTTGATACCACCATGAATAGTAAACTCTAAAAAATTCAAAAAATCAACAAAAATATGGTGGCAAAGTATGACAAATGTTCTAAGTGCTTGCCAAGTTTCATTAGGGAACGACATTCATGGAAGTCGTGGCAAAATAATAATCTATTTTGGAGTGTTGATTGTTTTTTTTGCCGCGGCACTCACGAATGTTATTCCCTGATGAATCTTGGCAGGCACTTCAAACATTTGTCATTCTTTGCCACCAAATTTTTTTTGAATTTTTTTGAATTTTTTAGATTTCACTATTCATGGTGGTAGCATAAGAGCTAAAACTCGGATGGGCACTTTCCAACACTTTTTCATGAATGCAAATGACACTGACATATAGGTGATGTTTTTCTGAACATTTTGGTATCTTATTTGCATTTTTCTGATTTAGTATGAATTAGTTACGAAGTTTTCAAACTGACAGTCAAACGGTCAAAGGGCAAAAGCATAAGAGGAGCAAAGTGACTTGGACAGAACCGGTGACTTTTGGGAATTAGGGGTAAAACAGACGAGTGGGACACAACTAGGGGCATAAATCTAATTATCCCTAATAAAAAATACTGGCGAAAGAATCAGCACCAGTGGCCCACACCCTGTCCACGAGGGTGGGGGGCACCCCCGTGATGTCTACTACACAACCTTCTTCTTGTAGACGTTGTTGGGCCTGCAAGTGCACAGGTTTGTAGGACAGTAGCAAATTTCCCTCAAGTGAATGACCTAAGGTTTATCAATCCGTGGGAGGTGTAGGATGAAAAGATGGTCTCTCTCAAACAACCCTGCAACCAAATAACAAAGAGTCTCTTGTGTCCCCAACACACCCAATACAATGGTAAATTGTATAGGTGCACTAGTTCGGCGAAGAGATGGTGATACAAGTGCAATATGGATAGTAGATAAAGGTATTTGTAATGTGAAAATATAAAAACAGCAAGGTAACTAATGATAAAAGTGAGCGTAAATGGTATTGCAATGGTAGGAAACAAGGCATATGGTTCATACTTTCACTAGTGCAAGTTCTCTCAACAATAATAACATAGATAGATCATATAACAATCCCTCAACATGCAACAAAGCGTCACTCCAAAGCCACTAATAGCGGAGAACAAATGGAGAGATTATGGTAGGGTACGAAACCACCTCAAAGTTATTCTTTCGGATCAATCTATTCAAGAGTTCGTACTAGAATAACACCTTAAGACACAAATCAACCAAAACCATAATGTCACCTAGATACTCCATTGTCACCTCAAGTATCCATGGGCATGATTATACGATATGCATCACACAATCTCAGATTCATCTATTCAACCAACACAAAGTACTTCAAAGAGTGCCCCAAAGTTTCTACCGGAGAGTCAAGACAAAAACGTGTGCCAACCCTATGCATAGGTTCATGGGCGGAACCTGCAAGTTGATCACCAAAACATACATCAAGTGGATCACGTGAATATCCCATTGTCACCACAAATAAACACGGCAAGACATACATCAAGTGTTCTCAAATCCTTAAAGACTCAATCCGATAAGATAACTTCAAAGGGAAAACTCAATCCATCACAAGAGAGTAGAGGGGGAGAAACATCATAAGATCCAACTATAATAGCAAAGCTCGCGATACATCAAGATCGTGCCATAGAGAGAACACGAGAGAGAGAGAGAGAGAGAGAGAGAGAGAGAGAGAGATCAAACACATAGCTACTGGTACATACCCTCAGCCCCGAGGATGAACTACTCCCTCCTCGTCATGGAGAGCACCGGGATGATGAAGATGGCCACTGGTGAGGGATCCCCCCTCCGGTAGGGTGCCGGAACGGGCTCCCGAGAGGTTTTTGGTGGCTACAGAGGCTTGAGGCGATGGAACTCCCGATCTATCTTCGTCTTTGATGTTTTTAGGGTATGTGGCCTTATATAGGCGAAAAAAGTCGGTCGGGGGAGCCTCGAGGGGCCTAGGAGACAGGGGCGCGCCCAGGGGGTGGGCGCGCCCTCCTATCTTCTGGCTTCCTCGAGCCTTCCCTGGCTTGAACTCCAGGTCTCCCGGATCATATCCTTTCCAAAAATCACGCTCCCGAAGGTTTCATTCCGTTTGGACTCCGTTTGATATTCCTTTTCTTCGAAATACTGAAACAGGCAATAAAACTGCAATATGAGCTGGGCCTCCGGTTAGTAGGTTAGTCCCAAAAGTAATATAAATGTGTATAATAAAGCCTGTAATCATTCAAAACAGATAATAAAATAGCATGAATGCTTCATAAATTATAGATACGTTGGAGACGTATCACCCACCCCCCGCTAGGGCGCGCCCCCTGTCTCATGGGCCCCCTAGACCTCCACCGACCTCAACTCCAACTTCATATATTCACGTCCGAGGAGAAAAAAAATCTAAGAGAAAGATTCATCGCGTTTTGCAATACGGAGCCGCCGCCAAGCCCTAATCTCTCTCGGGAGGGCTGATCTGGAGTCCGTTCGGGGCTCCGGAGAGGGGGATTCGTCCTCGTCGTCATCATCAACTATCCTCCATCACTAATTTCATGATGCTCACTGCCGTGCGTGAGTAATTCCATTGTAGGCTTGTTGGGCGGTGATGGGTTGGATGAGATTTACCATGTAATCAAGTTAGTTTTGTTAGGTTTTGATCCCTAGTATCCACTATGTCCTGAGATTAATGTTGCTATGACTTTGCTATGCTTAATGCTTGTCACTAGGGCCCGAGTGCCATGATTTCATATCTGAACCTATTATGTTTTCATGAATATATGTGAGTTCTTGATCCTATCTTGCAAGTCTATAGTCACCAATTATGTGTTATGATCCGTTAACCCCAAAGTGACAATAATCGGGATACTTATCGGTGATGACCGTAGTTTGACAAGTTCATGTATTCACTAAGTGCTAATGCTTTCGTCCGGTACTCTATTAAAAGGAGGCCTTAATATCCCTTAGTTTCCATTAGGACCCTGCTGTCACGGGAGGGTAGGACAAAAGATGTCATGCAAGTTCTTTTCCATAAGCACGTATGACTATATTCGGAATACATGCTTACATTACATTGATGAACTGGAGCTAGTTCTGTGTCACCCTATGTTATAACTATTACATGAGGAATCACATCTGACATAATTATCCATCACTGATCCAATGCCTACGAGCTTTTCACACATTGATCTTTGCTTAGTTACTTTACCATTGCCACTGTTACAATTACTACAAAATTGCTACTGTTACTTTTTGCTACCGTTACTGTTAATTCCATACTACTTTGCTACTAAATACTTTGCTGCAGATACTAACTTATCTAGGTGTGGTTGAATTGACAGCTCAACAGCTAATACTTGAGAATATTCTTTGGCTCCCCTTGTGTCGAATCAATACATTTGGGTTGAATAGTCTACCCTCGAAAACTGTTGCGATCCCCTATACTTGTGGGTTATCAAGACTATTTTCTGGCATCGTTGCCGGGGAGCATAGCTCTATTCTTTGAGTCACTTGGGATTTATATCTGCTGGTCACTATGAGGAACTTGAAAGACGAAAGAACTAAGATTTATCCCTCAACTACGAGGGGAGGTAAGGAACTGCCATCTAGCTCTGCACTTGATTCTCCTTCTGTTATGAGTAAGCTTGCGACACCTAAACCTGCTTCTGCTATGAATTCTGATATGTCACATGTAATTGATGATGCCACTTCTACTACGCATGATACTTATGATGAAACTACTTCTATGCTTGATACTACTATGCCATTAGGTGAATTTCTTGATGAACAACTTGCTAGGGCTGGAGAGAATGAAATCATTAAAACTGATATTATTGATGATAGTGATGATGAAGGTTCTCCCCCTAAATATGAATTGCATGTTGTTCCTGAGGGTTATATTATGGATGAAGAAACTGCTAGAGATTTTCTTGCTTGTAATGATAGATCTAATCTTAAGAAGTTATTAGCTAAACTGAAACAGAAATCTCTGAATGCTAGAATGAAATATGACCCTGCTTTTGCTACTTCACCTATCTTTGTTACTGAATAGGATTATGATTTCTCTGTCAATCCTGAGATAATTACTTTGGTTGAATCTGATCCTTTTTATGGCTATGAATCTGAAACTGTTGTGGCACATCTTACTAAAGTAAATGATATAGCCACCCTATTCACTAATGATGAGAAATCTCGCTACTACTATATCCTTAAGATATTTCCATTCTCATTAAAGGGTGATGCTAGAACTTGGTTTAGTTCTCTTGATCCTGGTTGTGTGTGTAGTCCCCATGATATGATTTATTACTTCTTTGCTAAATATTTCCCTACTCATAAGAAACAAGCTACCTTGAGGGAAATATATAATTTTGTGCAAATTAAAGAAGAGAGTCTCCCACAAGCTTGGGGGAGGCTTCTCTAGTTACTTAATGCTTTGCCTGATCATCCTCTTAAAAATGAAATACTTGATATCTTTTATAATGGACTAATTGATGCTTCCAAAGACCACTTGGATAGTTGTGCTGGTTGTGTTTTCAGGGAAAGAACAGTCGATCAAGCTGAGTTGCTATTGAATAATATGTTGACTAATGAAAACAATTGGACACTTACTGAGCCAACTCCTGAGCCAATTCCTGAGCCAACTCCTAAACCAACTTCGAAGAAAAGAGGTGTTCTATTTATCAGTCCTGAAGATATGCAAGAGGCAAAGAAATCTATGAAAGAAGAAGGTATTAAAGCTGAAGATGTTAAGAATTTACCTCCTGTTGAAGAAATACATGGCCTTAATATACCACCTATTCAAGAAATACATGGTCTTGACAACCCGACACAGGTAGTAAAGCTAAATTCTCTCTATAGATATGATAAGGTTGAAATCCCGTCTACTAAGTTTGTTAGCCAATGCTTGGATGAATTTGATGACTTTATGGCTAAACAAGAAAACTTTAATGCTTATGTTGGTGGACAATTGAAAAGTAATGCTTATATGATTGGACACTTGAGTGATTATATGTCTAGAGTTAAGGGTGAACTTAAACTCATTAGTACACATGCTTCCATGGTTACCACTCAAGTAGAACAAGTACTTAAGTCCAAAATGATTTTCTCGATGAATTAAATAATAAATATGACTTTGCTGTTAGAGTAGCAACTAGAAAGGGTAAAATGACTCAGGAACCTTTGTATCCTGAGGGCCACCCTAAGAGAATTGAGCAAGATTCTCAGAGAAATAATGTTGATGTACCTAGTCCTTCTAAGAGGAAGAAAAAGAAAAATAATAGGACTTTGCATGCTTCTAGTGGACCTGTTGTTGACACACCCGAGAATCCCAATGATATTTCTATTTCTGATGCTGAAACACAATTTGGTGATGAACATGAACCTAGTGATAATGTTAATGATAATGTTCATGTTGATGCTCAACCTAGCAATAATAATGATGTAGAGCTTGAACCTGCTGTTGATCTTGATAACCCACAATCGAAGAATCAATGTTATGATAAGAGAGACTTTGTTGCTAGGAAGCATGGTAAAGAAAGAGAACCATGGGTTCAGAAACCCATGCCTTTTCCTCCTAAACCATCCAAGAAAAAGCATGATGAGGATTTTGACCGCTTTGCTGAAATGATTAGACCTATCTTTTTGCGTATGCGTTTGACTGATATGCTTATAGTGAATCCTTATGCTAAGTATATGGAAGATATTATTACAAATAAAAGAAAGATACCGGAAGCTGAAATTTCCACCATGCTTGCTAATTATACTTTTAAGGGTGGAATACCAAAGAAACTAGGAGACCCAGGAGTACCAACTATACCATGCTCCATTAAAAGAAAATATGTTAAAACTGTCTTATGTGATCTTGGAACCGGTGTTAGTGTTATGCCTCTCTCTTTATATCGTAGACTTGAATTGAATAAGTAGACACCTAATGAAATATCTTTGCAAATGGCCGATAAATCAACTGCTATACCTGTCGGTATTTGTGAGGATGTGCGTGTTGTGGTTGCAAACGTTACTATCTTAACGGACTTTGTTATTCTTGATATTCCCGAGGATGATAGTATGTTGATTATCCTTGCTAGACCCTTTTTTAATACTGTAGGGGCTGTTATTGATTGCAACAAAGGCAATGTCACTTTTCATGTTAATGGTAATGAGCACACGGTACACTTTCCGAGGAAACAACCTCAAGTTCATAGTATCAATTCTATTGGAAAAATTCCATCAATTATTATTGGAGGTTTTGAATTTCCTCTTCCTACTGTAAAGAAGAAATATGATACTCTTATTATTGGGGATGTGCATATCCCCGTTGAGGTAACCTAGTGTTATTCGAAATTTCTCCGGTTTCATGTTATTCGGAATGAGTTTGTTAACAAGACTTGATCAACCTTGTTAGTGGATTCCTTTTGATGAGCATGAGATGGATGAAGTTAGAAGGCACAACCTTCTATACCCTCTTTTTACTTTCTATTATTTAGATTAAATAAAGCAAAATTAGTATTTTCTGTCTGTTTTCTGATTTATCCATGCAATAAAAAATACCCCGAAAATAAAAGTTCTCCAAATGCCCTGCAAATTAAATATGATTTTTTTGGAATATTTGAGAATATCTGGCACTGAGTACACAACAGGGGGAGCAAGCACCTGGCCACAAGGGTCAGGGGCGCGCCCTATCCCCCTGGGCGCGCCCCCTACCTCGTGGGCCCACGGTGGCCCCCCTGCACTTATTTCCTGCACCCACACTCTTCTTCTTCCTCCCAAAAAAATCACTATCCGGCTCAAGCACGAGTTCTAGCTCATTTTGCTACCATTTTCGATCTCCTTGCTCAAACCTCCATTCACAATACTGCTTTGGGGGATTGTTCTTTGGTATGTGACTCCTCCAATGGTCCAATTAGTTTTTGTTCTAGTGCTTTATTCATTGCAATTTTTTGCTGCCTAGGTGACCCTGTTCTTGAGCTTGCATGTCAAATTTATATGGTCTGAAGTAGTTCTAATGCATGATATAGTCTCTAGGCACTTGTGGGAGTAGTTGCTATCAATTTTGTTGAGTTTGGTTCACTTTTATTTTGAGTCACTATAAAATTTTAGAAATTTTTCAGAGGAAGAAATATGTCTAGGAAAATGTACCAAGGTGGTTCTTCAAGGAAGCAAGCACCCAGCCTCGCAATACGTGAGCAGGACGATGAACCACCGAGGGAAGCTTACGTGCAGCCTTGTGAATGGCCGTCAGAGGAGTTTATGGTCAAAGCGGACATCAAGGATGAATTTGATGCATATGTGCGTAATGCTGATCTTGAGGACTTCATGCAAGATAAGTGCCCTCAATACTACCATTTGACTGATTCCTTTGTGAGAAGGTTTAAATTTACATCTTCGCGCAATTCTCACAATGTCCTGTTTGATCTTTATGATAAATCATATACCATGGACCTAGAAGATTTTACTATTGCTTGTAAACTCCCGCAGTGGGGCAGTGTTAATGAACCTCGTAAATCTGAATATAATGACTTTCTTGCTAGTATCACTGTGGGAGAGTCCAGAGAAATAGCACAATCTACCATAGGGAGCATTCATTTTCCTCCTATACATTATTTTCCTCTCTTCATAGGTAGATGCATTAATGGTAAAGATGAAGCTTGTCACATGTGTGTCCCGGATCTTAGTGTTCTCAAGAGTGCTGTATTAGGAGATAAACAATATAACTTGGGGGCAATTGTTGCACGTAGGTTGCATAATAATGGTTTAGATGGAGACTTGTTTGGAGGGATTTATGCGACCCGTGTGGCTAATTATCTTGGTATACCAGCACATGAAAACGATAGGGAGTTACCTCCCGCTTAGTTAGATTACAATGCCATGGTTAATCATCATTTTCTTGAGAGGAATGAACAAATCTTCTAGTATCGACTAATCTTTGACAGAGGTCGCGCTGTCCATATTACTCTCCCTGCTCCTGCCTTCTTTTACTATCAGGCAAAAGGAAGATATGTTATCACCAGGGAGGAGGCGAACGAGTACGAGAGGAGGACGGAGGCAGCTCGCCTCCAGGCTGCAGCTCGTGAGGCAATGGCTGCTGCATCTCAATGCGACCCCAGTTACAACTTCGGATATCCGCCAGGCCATCCATGGGCATAGACCAACTTAGGCCAAAAGCCTAAGCTTGGGGGAGTACGTATTTCTCACCGACATTACATTCATGTTCACACACTCATTCTAGTTGTTGATGCTCATACTTTTTCATTGTACTATCCATGCTAGTTTATTTTCTTTTCCTGATTTCTTCTTGTGTGTTTGATTAACCTTAAGAAAAACCAAAAAAATTAGTTGTAGCTTTTAGCTAGTTTACTTTCCATGCTTGTAGTAGTAGTAATTAAAAGAAAACCCAAAAAGATTTCTCATTCGTTGTCACAGCCCTAGCTTAGTCTTGCCTATCATTGCATAATCTCCATGCATCATGTTTAAATTCTTTTGAAAGTTGAAATGCGGATGTTCAAACCCTAGCATCAAACGGAATTCAAATAGGTTCAACCTAAAAATATTTTCAATGAACTCAAAATGCCCTTTAAAAATGTTCATCTTTTATGGATTAAGGTGGAAGCATCTACCAAAAATGGTTTACATTTTCGAAGGACATATCTGGGCTTTGAATTAAATCAATAAGTATTTGAGTTGGATCCATAAAGTTCTATAAATAATTGTACAGCTCCAATATTTCTGAAAATTGTAGAGGGTCTCTGGAATAAGTCCATCTTGCACCCACTATTTTTCCTCGGAATTTACCAAAATGATTTAGTGGTTAAACTATATCAAAACAAAGGTAAAAATAGAAAAAAACAGAAAAGAGAGAGGGGGGGAAAGGACCCTAGGTCCACTTACCTGGCTGGGCCGGCCTACCTGGCCTATGCCAGTCGTCACCCACCTCTGCCAGTAGGCAGAGGAGGGACAGCGCACGGCGCGCGCGGGGGTGCCACGCCACCAGGTTGCCTGCCTGCGTCGCCTGGCCACAGCGACGCCCCGCGTCTTCTCCTCGGTGCCGCCTCGACCCCCTGGACACCACTCTACCCTCCTCTGTCCTATCCCTTGTCCTCTCCCACTATGGCCGACGCGCCCGTAAGCCGCCGCCGCCGCCGTAGTCGACACCCGCCTCTCCCTCGACCCCTCGCCGTGCCTACAAGCTCCACCTTGACGTCCTCGACCTCCTCGCTTCGCCACACGTAGCTGGATGCCCTCCTCAGCCCTCACCGAGCTCATCCCCGACCGTCTGTCGCCGAAGATCCCCCTTGTCGCCCCGCTCAACCCCGACCTCCTCCGAGCTCTCCGTTTGCCCTGAAGTGACCACCATGAGCTCCTGCCCCTTCTCCCCCTCTCCGTTCTTGCTCTCACACGCCATAGCCGTCGCCCCCTTGTCACCGAATCTCACCGTCGCCCGAGCTCATCAGCGATAACGCTCCGGTGACAATTTGGTTCCAGACGCGTGACCACCGAGCTTGTTGCCCCACGCTGAGCCTTGCTAGGGCCTCCCCTTGCCCACCTGCACCCCGCAACACTAACCCCGCGCGCACCCGACCTCCGGCCGCCGCGGCCGAGCTCCTCACCGTCACCTCTGGCCGCCCCAGGCCCGGCTGGCTCCACCACCCGACGCGCGCTCATCTGGGCTCTCGAACGAGCCCAGACACACTGCAAACGGAGCACCACAGCCCGTGCCGGAGTGCCCTGCCGCGTCTGCTACCGCCGGCGGCTAAACGCCGGCGGGTTTGACCCTGCTGCCTAGGGGTTTGACCTCCCCTGGATCAATGACATGCGGGCCCCGCCCAACTAATTAACCTAGTTTAGGTTTAAAATTAATTAGTTTAACCTAGGTTAGTGTTAACTAAGCTTAGTTAGTTAGTTAGTCACTGACACATGGGACCCACAGGTCAGTTTGATCTGGACTGGCCCGTTGACTCGCTGACGTCATGCTGACATCATGCTGACGCAGTAAATCCTTTTCTGGAGTTAGTTTAATTCTAATTATTTAGAAAATCCAAAAAAGGGTTAAACTTCAATAAATCATAGAAAATAATCTACAGCTCGGAATGAAAAGATTTATATATGAAAAATGATCAAAAAATCCAATCTATCCATCTGTACCATTTTCATGCATGTTAGAACAACTTATGGATGTTGTTTAGGCCAAATCATATAAATGGCATTTAACCCTTCACATATGGAGTTTGAATTTGAATCTTGGATTCAAACCAACTTCATTTAACTTGCTGCTAGTTGCATTAGCTCAACCTATAGCATATTGACATGTCATGATCATGCATCATATTGTGCATTGCATTGATTGTGTTCCTCCTTGTTGCCGATATTTGTCCCCTCTCAGTAGACGACGTACCGACAATGAGTTCGAAGACACCGATGAAGAGCTATATTATCTTCAGAAGTGCCAGGCAAGCAAAACATCCTTGTTCATTCCGATACAATCCCACTCTCTCTCTCTCTTCTACTCTCTTTTACTGCATTAGGGCAACAACGATACATCTGTTACATGTTGCGGTAGTTGAACCCTTTTCCTCTGCATGACCTATCATTGCCACAGTAAATAGATGAAACCCACTAGCATGAGTAGGAGTTGTTTGAGCCCTGATGTGCCTACACATTTATACTTGTTTGTCATGCCTGCTATGCTTAGAGTTGTGTCAGGTCTGATTCAACGAGGATGAATTGAAACAGTCACTACAAAAAAATACACTTTCGTGATGATGCGTGTTTGTCACAGTAGGTTGCGTTTTTTGTCATGCATGTACATCCATGACGATTTTATGACAGAATCAAGATAGTCATACATGTGTTGTCGTAGAAGTGTTCCATGACATTACCAAAATTATCATCATGGAAGTGTCCACTTCCATGAGGATAAATCGCGCGTCACAGAAGTGCTTTCGTCAAGGGTGACCGACACGTGGCATCCATCATAACGGAACGCCATTAAGCTATCGAGTCGGGTTTTGAATTCGATAACCCGTTAACAGCCCCGACCAATGGGGATTTTCCACGTGTAAAATCATCATTGGCTGGAGGAAACATGTGTCGGCTCATCGTAGGGACATATGTCATCCACTCATTGGACAAAAGGCGCCTATGATACGTCGACACGTGGCACGGCCCATCAAGTTTAAATGGGCCGGCCCAACTAAAGGCCCACAAGATTTTGCGGACCATAATGGGCTGGCCCAGCTAAAGGCCCACGAGATTTTGTGGACCATAATGGGCTGGCCCAGCTAAAGGCCCACAAGATTTCGCGGGCCATAATAGGCCGGCCCAGGTAAAGGCCCACAAGATTTTTGTGTGCCATAATGGGCCGGCCCAGGTAAAGGCCCACAAAATTCTTGCGGATCATAATGGGCCAGCCCAGCTAAAGGCCCACGAGATTTCACCGACATTAATGGGCCGGCCCAGCTGTAGGCCCACAAGATTTTGATGACCCTAGTAGGCCGGTGAGGGAGTCCTGGACTAGGGGGTGTCCGGACAGCCGGACTATCATCGTCTGCCGGACTCCAAGACTACGAAGATACAAGATTGAAGACTCCGTCCGTGTCCGGAGGGGACTTTCCTTGGTGTGGAAGGCAAGCTTGGCGATACGGATATGTAGATCTCCTACCATTGTAACCGACTCTGTGTAACCCTAGCCTTCTCCGGTGTCTATATAAACCGGAGGGCTTTAGTCCGTAGGACACAACATACATTACAACAATCATACCATAGGCTAGCTTTAGGGTTTAGCCTCCTTGATCTCGTGGTAGATCCACTCTTGTACTACCCATATCATCAATATTAATCAAGCAGGACGTAGGGTTTTACCTCTATCAAGAGGGCCCGAACCTGGGTAAAACATCGTGTCCCTTGTCTCCTGTTACCATCCGCCTAGACGCATAGTTCGGGACCCCCTACCCGAGATCCGCCGGTTTTGACACTGACATTGGTGCTTTCATTGAGAGTTCCTCTGTGTCGTCACCGATAGGCTCGATGGCATCTTCAATCAACAACGCTGTCCAGGGTGAGACTTTTCTCCCCGGACAGATCTTCGTATTCGGCGGCTTCGCACTGCGGGCTATTTCACTTGGCCATCTGGAGCAGATCGAAAGCTACGCCCCTGGCCATCAGGTCAGATTCGGAAGCCTAAACTTCACGGCCGACATCCGCGGGGACTTGATCTTCGAAGGGTTCAAGCCACAGCCAAGCGCGCCGCACTGTTACGATGGGCATGATCTAGCTCTGCCGCCGAACAGTGCCTTGGTGGCCGCACACGAATCCGCTCCGGCCCTTAGCCCGGAGCCGATCGCCCAGATCGAGGACCGGTGGATGGACACCGCCTCGGGGGCTGCAACTTCTACGGCGATGGAGCCGAACACTAACCTTGACCCTTGCGAAGCTCGTGACTCTGAGGTGCCGGACTCCGGACCTCCCACGCCCCTGCCAATCGAATCTGATTGGGCGCCGGTTATGGAATTCACCGCCGCTGACATCTTCCAACACTCGCCCTTCGGCGACATCCTAAATTCGCTAAAGCATCTCTCGCTATCCGGAGAGTCCTGGCCGGATTATGGGCAGGATGGTTGGGATACGGACGACAAAGAAATTCAGAGCCCACCCACCACCTACTTGGTAGCCACTGTCGACGATCTAACCGACATGCTAGACTACGACTCCGAAGACATCGACGCTATGGACGACGATGCCGGAGACGAACAGGAACCAGCGCCTATAGGGCACTGGAAGACCACCTCGTCATATGACATTTATATGGTGGACACCCCAAAAGATGGGGACAGCGAAGAAGCAGCGGAGGCAGATTCCTTAAAGAAACAGCCCAAGCACCGGCGTCAGCGGCGCCGCTCTAAATCCCGCCACAGTAAGAATGGAGATTCCGGCATAGGAGATAATAATACCCCAGAGAGTGCCGAAGATAATCCCCTCCAGCAAGACTCAGCGCAGGAGGATGCAGAGCAAGCCCTCACGAGAGGGCGGCAGACGACGAGGTCGAGGATTATAACTATATACCTCCCTCCGAAGACGAGGCAAGCCTCAACGACGACGAAAATTCGTCGTGCCTGAGGATCCCGTCGAACAAGAGCGTTTTAAACGCAGGCTTATCGCCACGGAAAATAGCCTAAAGAAAAAGCAGCAGCAGCTTCAAGCTGATCAGGACCTGTTGGCCGATCGATGGACCGAGGTCCTCGCGGCCGAGGAGTATAAAAGAACGCCCCTCCAAAAGCTACCCAAGACGCAAGTTGCTCCCCCGATTAGAGGAGGAAGCATACATACCTTCATCACCAGCGCACGATACGGCCGACCGACCACCCCGTGGTCGCGACAGAGAGGCATCCAGGCCCTCCACCAAGACCGTACCCCGGCATCGCTCCAAAAGTACGAAGCCAAGAGGGAACGTGCCAGACTTGCGAGATGTATTGGAGGACAAAGCAAGGCAATCCAGATCCATCTACGGATCACGTGGGCGCCCCACGACCCACGACGAATACCGTCGCGCCGGATACAATAACACCGGCCGGGCCGAACACAGCAGACAACGCTCTCTCGAGCTACGTCGCGATATTTCTCAATATAGAGGCGCCGCACACCCGCTATGCTTCACTGACGAAGTAATGGATCATCAAATCCCTGAAGGGTTTAAACCCGTAAACATCGAATCCTACGATGGCACAACAGACCCCGCGGTTTGAATCGAAGATTATCTCCTTCACATCCATATGGCCCGCGGCGACGATCTCCATGCCATCAAGTATCTCCCACTCAAGCTTAAAGGACCAGCTCGGCATTGGCTTAACAGCTTGCCCGCAGAGTCAATTGGGTGTTGGGAAGACCTGGAAGCTGCATTCCTTGACAACTTCCAGGGCACGTATGTGCGGCCACCAGACACCGATGACCTAAGCCACATAATTCAGCAGCCAGACGAATCGGCCAGACAATTCTGGACATGGTTCTTAACAAAGAAAAACCAAATCGTCGACTTTCTGGATGCAGAGGCCCTCGCAGCCTTTAAACATAACATCCGCGACGAGTGGCTAGCCCGGCACCTAGGACAGGAAAAGCCGAAATACATGGCAGCCCTCACATCATTAATGACCCACTTCTGCGCGGGAGAGGATAGCTGGCTAGCTCGCAGCAACAACCTCAGTAAAAATTCTGGCAGTCCGGATACTAAGGACCACAATGGCAGGTCGCGTCGAAGCAAAAATAAGCGCCGCATTAACGGCGACGACAAGGAGGATACGGCAGTCAACGCCGGATTCCAAGGCTCTAAACCCGGTCGGCGGAAGAAGCCATTCAAAAGAACCACTCCGGGTCCGTCCAATTTCGACCGAATACTCGACCGCTTATGCCAGATACATGGCACCCCTGAAAAGCCAGCTAATCACACCAACAGAGATTGCTGGGTGTTCAAGCAGGCAGGCAACTTAATTGCCAAAAACAACGACAAGGGGCTAAACAGCGACGACGAGGAAGAGACCCGACCACCGAACAATAGAGGACTGAAGGGTTTCCCCCCACAAGTGCGGACGGTGAACATGATCTACGCAACCCATATACCCAGGAGGGAGCGGAAGCGTGCACTAAGGGACGTATACGCAATGGAGCCAGTCGCCCCGAAGTTCAATCCATGGTCCTCTTGTCCGATCACTTTCGATCGAAGAGACCATCCGACCAACATCCGCCACGGCAGATTCGCCGCATTGGTTTTAGACCCAATCGTCGATGGATTTCACCTCACGAGAGTCCTGATGGACGGTGGCAGTAGCCTGAACCTGCTTTATCAGGATACAGTGTGCAAGATGGGCATAGACCCCTCAAGGATTAAACCTACAAAGACAACCTTTAAAGGCGTCATACCAGGTGTGGAGGCCAATTGTACAGGCTCAGTCACACTGTAAGTGGTCTTCGGATCCCCGGATAATTTCCGGAGTGAGGAGTTAATCTTTGACATAGTCCCATTTCGCAGCGGCTATCACGCTCTGCTCGGATGAACCGCGTTTGCAAAGTTCAACGCGGTGCCGCATTATGCATACCTCAAGCTCAAGATGCCAGGCCCTCGTGGAGTCATCACGGTCAACGGAAATACGGAACGCTCCCTCCGAACGGAGGAACATACAGCGGCTCTCGCGGCAGAAGTACAGAGCAGCCTTTTAAGGCAATTCTCGAATCCGGCCGTTAAACGGTCGGATACAGCCAAACGCGCCCGGGGCAACACCAACCAAGACCACCTGGCACGATCCGAGCACGCGTAGCAATGCGGCCCTAACCCCTGCCCTCGCATGATTGCAAGAACAACCCTCCGCGTACATCATTACGCTTTGGAGATACCATGGGCGTAGGGGAAGGGGCACGACCACAATGGACCCAGAGTGCGGCTCGACCACACCAGGGGCTCGCAAGTGTGCCACTCTTTCTTATTATTATTTTCCTTCTTTATGTACACAAGACTCCGTTAGCCAGAGGCCCTGTCCGGCGGTGAACCTGCCGAACTCATGATGCAACAGCCGGGGAGTAAAGAATGCGGCGACGAACACTCAGGTGGTCTCAATTATGAGCATTAAATTTGATTATATACACCAAGTCCGCAGCCCATCCCTGGAGGGGGACATGTTTAATTAGTCCAAAACCCTTGCTTACCACACTATCTGTATCAGTCCGCACTCATAGCAGACTTCCTTTAATAAATAATGCATCATTTTTTTGCCTGTTATTACATATATATGTTCATTACATGACATCTTGCACCCGTATATTTCGATATGGCCTAATACACCAGGGGCTTATGTTCCCCACATCATGGTGTGATAAGTCCGAACACTTTCACAAGTGCGGCACCCCGAACTTATAGCATTATATGAATCGGCTCCAAATCACGTCTTGGGTCAATAGTTGGGTTTGCCCGGCTCCCACGTTTTGGTGCCTTACGTTCCGTTCCGTCGGCTAAGGTGGCACTGGGAGAACCACTGCGATTGCGCCCCGGTTGAGCCGGGCGAGCGCCTCAGTGGAGAAAGCTAAAACTGACCGGCATGATAAGGCGAGAGACTGGTCGCTGTTCGAGAGGTCTTTTTCGGGTCCTTAAAGACTCATGCCGCTTCGAGCGAAGTTCCAGATAATGTCCGACGAAGGCGTGGATAGCGCCCCAAATTCGGTCTTCCGAATACTAGGGGCTTCGCTGAAATTTAAAATTATAGAATTCTATGGCTAAGTGAGAGTGTTCAAGCAATATAAGTCCGGTTGCCTTGTTCGTTGTGTTGAGCGCCTCCCTAGATGGACCCAAAAGTGGGAACAATAGTGCTCAAGTTATCCCGAACACCCCAACCTTTGCAGCTTGGGGGCTGAAGCCAACGACTTGCCATCTCTCAGATTTTACAAACGGCCGCACAGAAGGTAATATTAAATTAAAAAAGAGTTGCTTAAAGCGCACATGAACAAAGTTTTCAGCGCACAGGATAATACATAGCGAGTTTACTCAAAAATTACATCTCTAGGGCATTCATCCGCAATATCGCGGGCTCCCTTCAGGACAGTTTTATAATACATTTCGGGCGTACGATACTTCTTGCCCGGTGGCGGCGGATCAGTAAGAAGCTTCTCCGCATCCAGCCTGCCCCAGTGCACCTTTGTGCGGGCAAGGGCCCGACGAGCACCTTCGATACAGGCGGAGCGCTTGATGACCTCCACCCAGGGGCACGCATCCACCAGCCGCCGCACGAGGCCGAAGTAGCTCCCAGGCATGGCCTGTCCAGGCCACAGCCGTACTATAAGGCCCTTCATGGCCTCCTCAGCTACCTTGTGGAGTTCGACCAGCTGCTTCAGCTGGTCGCTTGGGGGCACCGGATGGCCGGCCTCAGCGTACTGAGACCAGAAGACCTTCTCCGTTGAGCTCCCCTCCTCACCACGGTAGAATGCGGCGGCATCGGACACACTACGCAGCAGATCTGCAAACGCCCCTGGAGAGCTCCGAATGCGGGTAAGTGTCAGGTAGTTTACATTAACATGCTTGCTTTGCATGAAAAACGCCTTACCCGCCGCTATCTTCTTTACATCTTCAATCTCCTGAAGGGCCTTACGGGCCTCGGCCTTGGCGGACTTGGCACTTTCGAGAGCCGAGGCAAGCTCGGACTCTCGAGTCTTGGAGTCGCGCTCCAAGCTCTCATGCTTCTCCATGAGAGCCTGGAGCTCTTGCCGCACTTCCGCCACCTGTGCCTCCTGCTTTTCTCACTCTGCCCGTTCCGCGGCCGCACTGTGTTCGGCCGCGGACATAGCCTCCTTCAGGGCTGCCACCTCATTTGTGGCCCCTGCAATACCCATATTATCCTTGTTAATTTTATTGCGACCAAAATCCTTTTCTGTAAGGTAACAATTCAAAGTGGTGCTACTCACCTTCTTTGTCCTCGAGCTGCCTCTTGGCATGGCCGAGCTCTCGCTCGGACCGCTCGAGATCTTGCTTTAATGTATCAACCTCCGCAGTCAGTGCGGCAGAGGTCAGCAGCACAGCCTGCAAACCCATATTGACATAATTTATTAGCAACCTGCGAATATCTTTTTAGATCCTCAGTCCGGCTTTTCTTTCCGAACACCGAACCGAGCATCAGGGGCTACTGTCTATGCGCTATTACATTACACAATTTTAACTTCTTACCTCAAAGCCTGTTAAAAGGCTACTGCAGGCTTCGGTCAGCCCGCTCTTGGCGAGCTGGACCTTCTGAATCACCGCACTCATAACAGTGCGGTGTTCTTCCTTGATGGAAGCGCCTTTGAGCGCCTCCAGCAAGTTGTCCGGCGCCTCCGGTTGGACGGAGGCCGCCGGCGTCACGGTCTTTCCCTTCTTTTGAAGGGGCCGTCTGCCGGACTCTGGAACCACTACAGGCTCCAACGTAGAGTCCGGCACAAAGTCCGGGAGGCTGCCTTGCGGCGCCTCCGGAGCCTCCTCCTGATGGGTCCCTTTCTGGGATCCCACCTCGGCGTCCTCATCGGCGCGGGGGGTAGAGGCAGTCGGAAGTGAATCCACATCCGACGGGGCCAATGACCCGCTCGATGAACCGGGGAGATCATCATCGGCCGGACTGCAGACAGTATGCGGCATTAGTAGGACACTATGTGACACGAAAGAAATTGCATATCAGGGATCCGGATACTTACGATCTCGCCGGAGGCCTGGCCCTTGAAGGCCACTCCTCCTCGCCAACGTCGGTGTTGGCGGAGCTGTCCGGGGGAATAGTTATCCCCCTCTTGGACCCTTCGGCCTCCCCTGTTGGGGAAGCCTTCCTCTTCCTCTCTCCCTCCTCCGGGAGAGACTCTTCTTCCTCCTCCTCATCTTCGGGGGAGGAGTCCGCCTCGTCGTCGGACGCCTGATTATGGGAACTCTTTCGAGTCCCCGTGGCCACCATCTTGGCCTTCTTCTCCGGCACCACGTGCGGTGCCGGAACCAGCAGCCCTGCTAGACGGGCGTCCACTGGGTCTTCTGGCATGGGAGCCGGGCAGATGAGCTGCTCGGCCTTCTTCATCCATTCCTGTCAAAGGAAAAGGGAGATTGAAACCCTCTTATAATCAATCGATTTACAATAAGTGTCCCGTAAAGGGGATGAATCACTTACCTCGTCAGCTGGATGCTGCGAGCGAAATCCGGGATCTTCCGTCGTGGATGCGGGGGCTTCGGCGCCCTTAAACAGCACCCTCCAGGCGCCTTCGTACGTTGTGTCGAAGAGCCCGCTTAGCGCCTGGTGCTGTTCCGGATCGAACTCCCACAGATTGAATGCCCGTTCTTGGCATGGGAGGATCCGGCGGACGAGCATGACTTGGACCATGTCGACGAGCCTGAGCTTCTTGTTCACCAGCTTCTGGTACAGGCTCGGAGTCCCGCCAGCTCCTTCGGATTACCCCATAGCAAGCCCTTCTCTTTCCAGGAGGTGAGCTGCGTAGGGATACCAGATCTAAACTCGGGGGCCGCCGCCCACGCAGGTCGCGCGGCTCGGTGATATAGAACCACCCCGATTGCCACCCCTTGACGGAGTCCACAAAGGCCCCTTCGAACCAGAGGACGTTGGGCATCTTGCCCAACATGGCGCCTCCGCACTCCGTCTGCGTGCCCTTCACTACCTTCGGCTTGACGTTGAAGGTCTTGAGCCACAAGCCGAAGTGGGCCGGATGCAGAGGAGGGCCTCACACACGACGATGAACGCTGAGATGTTGAGGATGAAGTTCGGCGCCAGATCGTGGAAATCCAGGCCGTAGTAGAACATGAGCCCCCGGACAAAGGGTTGAAGTGGAAAGCCCAGTCTGCGGAGGAAGTGGGGAAGGAAAACGACCCTCTCATGGGGCCCGGGGGTAGGGATGAGCTGCCCCTCATCGCGCAGCCAGTGCGCGATATCGCCGGAAAGGTATCCGGCGTTGCGCAGCTTGATGATGTGCTCCTCCTTGACGGTGGAAGCCAGCCATTTGCCTCCCCCTCCGGACATGGTCGGGGAAGGTTAAGACGAGATACTCGAGCTTGGGCGTTGGCGCTTGAGTACGCGGAGGTGGATAAGCAAAGGAGGAAGAAGGCGTGGGTGAAAAGGTGAATCCTTATCCCTTATATATAGGTGGGCGAAGACTATGCGCCCCCCACCGGCCTGGTAAAACTCGCTTATCTCCCAAGCGCCACCATCAATGGCGCGGTTGGGTTACCCACGTCCGTATATATGAGAATCCCGGAATAAGGGGAGCACGATCTCTGCTTCGACAAGACGTGCCAAGGAAACCGCTTCGCTAAACGTGCTGAGGTGGTATAATAAAAAACGATTCAAGTAAAGGCTTGGTAGTGGTGTGACGTCATGCCACAAAATACGTCAGCAGATTGAACTTGTGTGCATTTTATTCTCTCTACGGTAGAATGTGGAATTTATTTTGCAGAGCCGGACACTATCCTGGTGTTCATAATCTTCTCTGGATTATTCAAAGGAAGAACCCGCCTTGCAATGCCGAACATTATGCGCGCCGGACTTATCGTCATTGAAGCCTGGTTCAGGGGCTACTGAGGGAGTCCTGGACTATGGGGTGTCCGGACAGCCGGACTATCATCGTCTGCCGGACTCCAAGACTACGAAGATACAAGATTGAAGACTCCGTCCCGTGTCCGGAGGGGACTTTCCTTGGCGTGGAAGGCAAGCTTGGCGATACGGATATGTAGATCTCCTACCATTGTAACCGACTCTGTGTAACCCTAGCCTTCTCTGGTGTCTATATAAACCGGAGGGCTTTAGTCCGTAGGACACAACATACATTACAACAATCATACCATAGGCTAGCTTTAGGGTTTAGCCTCCTTGATCTCGTGGTAGATCCACTCTTGTACTACCCATATCATCAATATTAATCAAGCAGGACGTAGGGTTTTACCTCCATCAAGAGGGCCCGAACCTCGGTAAAACATCGTGTCCCTTGTCTCCTGTTACCATCTGCCTAGACGCACAGTACGGGACCCCCTACCCGAGATCCGCCGGTTTTGACACCGACAGCCGGCCCATTAACTAGCTGCCATGTTTTGGGCCAAATGTCGGCCCATATTTGATCTGGTCCATTAATGGCCTGCCACGTTCCGGGCCTAATAATGGCTCATATAAGATCCGGCCCGTTAAAGGCCTCCCACTTTCTGGGCCAAATCACGGCCCAGATCAGGTCCGGCCCTTTAAGAGGCTTTGGGCTCAATTATGGCCCATATCAGATTCGGCCTGTTAACTGAATGCTATGCTTTTGGGCCCACTTGCTAAAGGCCCATTTAGTAATTCGGCATGACATTAGTTTCGGCCAGTTAAGGTCCTATTTAACATTTTGGCCCTATATTAATTTCGGCCTGTTAAAAACCCGTCATATAGTTGGGCCTAACTACGGCCCAGTTTGCATCCGGCCTGCTCGCAGCCGATATCTGATTGGGCCAAACAAGGACCGAGACAACTTTGGCCTGTTAAAATCCCGTGAATTGATTCGCACAAGCATGGGCCGGGGTCCATTTCGGGCTGCTGCCGGCCCATGAACTATTCGGCACGTTTCAGGCCCAACCTACTTCTCAGCCTCCTAAAAGCCCATTGAGTTTTCTTGCGAAAAGAGGGCCGAGGGTTACTCGGCCTATTAAAGGCCTGAATCTACTAGTGGGCCAGTTTGACGGGGCCCATGATGCGGATCATACATCGTGATTGCATGACGGCCCGATTATTTATCGTAATTTTACGGTTTGGCCGGTTTACTATGAAGACATGATATTTATACAGTAAAATAACTGCAGCATCGTGAATAAGAAAAAACCTAGACTATACAATAAAGAAATTACGGCATATTACATCCACTGGGCATCAAAGTTTGCCACTATGATAATAAAGCACAAGCACATAGTAGATTACATACACTGGGCATCAAAGATCGCCACCAGTGCAAATAAACACGCCGACAAAATAATATACAAAACCGACAGCACTTCAATAGAGTTCAAGGAAGGTTAGCCCTGCTGGGGAGCTGCAGCGCAAGAAGCTGAGCAAGATGATGAGACTGCGCTTGTTCAACACTTATATCTTCCTCACTCTGAAAGATAAACAAGCAGACAGATGACAGGTTTTGCACATAAAAGTATCAGTGCTGACAATTCATCACATTTCTTACTGACGAATAAAGTGACACAGTTTAAAATTGCATTAACACAATATGGTATTGTTCAGGTCAAGACATGGCAGGAAATGACATTGTGAAGGAGTTGGCAGCTTCACGACACCACTGGATTACAGATCAAGAACTCATAAGTATCGATGGTTAGTGTGCTGTCAATTTATCCCATTTCAGATTGGCAAATAAAGAGACGGCCTAAATAATAGTAGAATGATATGACATTGTTCATAGTAAAGACATTGCAGAATATGACATTGTGCTGTAGTGGGTAGGTTCACCACACCATTGGATTACGGATGAAGAACAGAAGCATACATGCAGTGCAAAAGAAGATTACTTGCTCTGTATAGTTTAATTTACATGGTATGAAGAAGGAACTTGGTTGTACAACTGAAAACGTAAATTGAGAAGGACAAATTTTTGTTTATGAACTACATAATAAACTTTACACATGCAATTTGATGCAAACACCAAAAATAAACAGCTGTTGCAGTCATGCCTAACCAAATATACACAGCAAAGTTTGAAGGCTTGAGAAGGAGAAACTTACATTACTGGTGAAGACAGGCTCTATAAAGCCCTTGTCCATGTTGATGGGGGGGGCAATTCAAGAAGTTTAGCACAGAATCTTCTTCGTAAGCATTGCCTTTATTCAACATTTTGTTAAGAGTAAATATAGATGTGATAATATACAAAAAAATGGAGAATATTTAAGATAAGATGAAGAGTGATGCTACATAACCAAGTAGCTATAAATGTATGTGCAGCGATACAGGCAAAAGGCACAGCCAAGAGCAATGCACAGCTAAACTTCTTCAGTACCAACCTTATGGTAAGAGTAAATATAGATCTGATGTGTAGAAAATGGAGGGCAAAGGAAAATAAGATGCAGAGTGATGGTACATGAACAACTACCTGTCAATATAAGTACACTGATAAAGGACAGCATGTACTTACAAGAACAATGTAGAGCTAAAAAAATTCATTGGCATTGGATATATTCTACACTAATGTAACCATTCATACAGATCAGATAATTTGGAGCGAACAATTGATAAGCAAGCTATCATGCATACTTCTATCACATAATGAACCAGATATGTATGCAAGTACAGTGATAGAGGACAATAGGTACTAACAAGAGCAAAGCAGCGGGCAGCATATTTGCGATATCCTGTCGTTCTTTTCAAACAGGAATTCTTCTTCGAGCAGATTTCCAGCAAAAAAGATCCGTAAGGCACATGCGGAAAAGTAGAAGTTCAAATTGTCATGTGATTTCATAGACAGTAACTCATCCTGGGAACAAAACCAGTGCATAACAAGGTTTTTCCATTCAATGTCTTCTAAATTTAGCACAGGAGACTTCACCAGAAATTCGTTTATAGACTTGCCATCAAAGTGTGATTTCCTCAGGTAACACCGATACTGCTGCAATGCTTCCTTGAAAAGCACTTACACGTAAATCCAGATTGACCCTCGCCTAGTTACAACAATGTAATGTGTCGTGGATTTTTCACGGCAGATGTCCTAGTGAAGGGACTTAGTCGTGGAGCCATCGCAACGGGTTTACTCGAAGGGGTTAAAGCGGACACAAAGACACGAGGGTTTATACTAGTTCGGCCCCTTCAATGAAGGTAAAAGCCTACGTCTAGTTGTGATGGAATTGATGTGGTCTCGATGGCTAGGGAGCAAACAAGCTTCGCCTAGGCTCGAGTTGTGGTTGTCTCTCCTGAACCGCCGCCGGGTCGTCCCCTTATATACACGGGTGGCGCCCGGCGGTCCATAGAGTCCCAACCGGTTCATACTCGTTATCCCGGTTGGTATCTCTCTATTCCTATCTTACAATACAAGTTATACATCAGGCCGGTTTACGGCTACAGGTTCTGAACCGACTACAGGCCTTGGGCCTTCATCTGCTTATACTACTAATGAAGTTAACCCGGCCCAGGTAGGCCGGTTCACGGCTAGTGGTAATATCCCCAACATAATGTAAATAATTGATGTGTTCGATCAGCAGAAAACAGGAAAATAATAACCATGAATAATAGCACTTACACGCAAGTTGGACAGGAAGATGTGAAAATGGTGTTTGTCTTCACTATAATCTTCCCATGATGGGAATATATGCACATAGTCCCTAACAACATTGAAAGCATTGTCTTTTAAACTGGTAATAAATGGAATGGGGTTCCAATCTGCAGGAATTGGCCGTCTCTGCAGTTGGGATAGGTCTTCGGCCGGTGGACTTGCTGTACTTTTTGCTGGTGCTATGGCAAATGAAATCGGTATACCTTTTGCTGGAGTGCAGGTCCTGTGTGGTGGGGCTAGTGGTGTGGCCAGTGAAGTATAGGTACAGTCTGGTGGAGTCGGTCCTATGTTTTGTGTCACTGGTTGTACAGCCAATATAAGTGGGGCGTTGTCTCATTTCTCCGGCACCACCACGTTTTTGAAGGACTTTGCTGGTGCTCCTTCAGGTTCGGCAATCACCCTCTTCCTTTTTGATGTCTGATGCAGAAGAACAGCATTTGAGTGGAAAAACATGGTATGATGACAGATGGAATATGTATTGATAATGGATGGGCATGGCATCTCGAGTTATATGATGAGTAAACTAAGCAGATGGCGGTGCAACAAAGTAGAAGAAATGCAAGACAACATATGCAAGATACGCGCAATCAATAAAACCTTGCCAAATTAGAACAGGCACCTTGATGGGTGAACAGGACAGGCCATCTGCCTTTGACTCCTCGAGGTTAGAATAGTCATTAGGATGATATTCTGAACAAGAATCAACAGGTGGGGAGCGTACGAGTTTCATTGCTTCCAGAATGGCACTCAATGCCTTGGTGCCAATTTTGTAAGTCATTGTAGTGTTCCACAATATTCTTCTGATGCGCGGATTCTGATATTCACTGTAATTGCATATAATATCTGAGAACCATGAAAACATAAATAGTTGTGAGATTATCTTTGTAATGCAGATGATATTCTAATATAGGGGCGCCCCTGTAAACACTTATGTGCTATCACTGGATTCTGATGAGAGAGCTCATGTGTGCTGTAATATGGTGCATGTATTTATATAATCTGGCACAAGTACACCAAAAAATAGGCTCCAGAAGTAAGGATAGCTGGCAGATGATAGGTTCATAATATACTGTATAGAGAGTTTATTGCCAAACCATGATAACAAGAGCACACAACAACTAGGCAGATCATAGTATACGTAACAGGGGTACACCATAACCACGATATATAAATCGAGAAAGTGGAACTGGCTTGAAAATAAGGTGTTGTATTGCCGCTAGTAATTGAAAGCCTATCGATCACGTACAGGCCAGCTCTATCGAACATGGTAAAGAAGATCAAGCAGATTTTGGATAATAAAATGTTGGTTGCGCAGTGCCCACACATGATGAACCAGAGCGCATTAAGAATGCAACTCCCAGCTGTCTCTCGACCATTTCAGGCGGTTGGATGAAGATCCTACGTCTCCTAACCCTTCTTCTTCCTCGTCTCTGATTCTTCCCATACAGAACACCGCACGGGCACCGGCCGGACCACCAGCCCCCACCGACTGTGTTCCTCCGCCACCCCCACGCCCCACCCGCGTCGAGATTTCTTCATTTGGCGAGGCCCCACAACCACCCGAGCCCCTTGGATCGCACCAGCGAACTCCGACGAGCTCTAAAAAATTGACTGACCCAATTTTGAAATTTAGTCTACTGTGATTTAACTAGTGTGGAATATAAAAGGGGAAAACCATAAGCATTGGGAGTATAGTGTTGAGCGTGCCATGGCGGATCTGAAGGTGCAAACCGGACAAGGGCAACTTCGCAACCAAGACAAGAAATCAGAGTAAAGCAGTGGCGACCTATTTTCTTGCTGCGATAAATAAGTTGAGCAGATACGAAAGAGTACCGCCTCTGGTGCGGCGCCGTGTATGCATCTGCTGAGAATTTGACGGTGCTGCAGTAGTGATGGCTGTCGGTGGCATGGAAGCAGATCTAGGAGGGTAGACGGCGGCGGCAGGGCGCGGTGGACAAGACGGTCGTAGGAGCGGCGCCGGCAAGGTGGACGACGGCGGGGATGAAGCGAGAGAACGAGATGCAAGGATCCCGGTCCGAAGGCGTGGATGAGAGAGGTCGATCTCTTGTAATGGACGGCGGCATCGGGGTATCAGCTCCGGCATGGTGGAGAAGGACGGCGGTGGATGGGGTGGCGGACGGCGGCGGACGGAGGAGGGTGGGGTGGAGAGGGTGTTTTGGCGCCCACGGAGTACGAATGGGGAAAAGGGAGGTAGAGAGGAAGGGGGGAACCATGTATTCAGGGCGCGCTTGTCTCAAATGCGAGGAAATTTACAAACTTAGCCCCCGTTTCAAATTTTTACTACATCACAACAACATTAGTCGGTTGGGGATAGGACGGTAATCTCGCATACACCGAATATTTGCCGATGAGAGTTTATTTTTGGCGCCCACCGTGTATGAATATGGATCGGGGAGGGAGTCGATTTCGGCCGAGGGCACACTGTGTTTTGGCGCCCACCGTGTATGAATCCGGGTGAGAGGCGGTTAGGTCACGTTTGGGTGAAATTACAAACCTACCCCTATCGAAACCTATAGAAATCCAGTAGATAGGCTTTGCGTGGCAGGGATAGGCAGTAGTGATTTCCATCTCGCAGATTTTGGTTTCGGACGGTTACTGCGAGTTTCCCCGCTTCGTTCAAATTTTGCACAGTGCACGTTTACCGTGCCAACTCAATTACAATCCCATTTGTATTCTACTATTTCTTTTCGAGCGGGATCCATTTTCAATTGGAATTACATTCTATATACATCATTTTTTATATATACTTTCAAAAGCACAACACCATTTATACATAAATATGGTTTACAAATGGCATGATCTCAGATTCATAAGGTTGTATCCATCAATTTGGATTTTCAAATATTTGAAACCACTTTATGTTGAAATCCAATGTATGCATTCCTCGTTAACTGTCTCCAATTAATATGTGTTTCATGCGGGTTTTTTTTACTTCTCAAACATGTATAATGTGTTTCACACACGCAACATATAGTGTAATCCCGTTTAGACATTAATTGCATATAAACCATGCATTGTTTGTAACTGAAGAATCTATGGATCACCAATATTGATAAGCTATATAACATTACACGTGTGCCCAAATTATCGATGTCGTGATATGCATGTTTGATACACCAATTTGCGTTATGATATTATCGATGTCGTGATCTCTAGTCTAAATATTTGAATCCCCTTTAATCCAGATATTCGTCTCATATAGCTATCACTCATGCTTATATAGGACTATCTCTCTGGACCTATACGCATTCATCGTCTCTCAGGTATCTCTCGTGCTACCTGTATGTCGACAATGATCTTTTATCTTCGTAACACACTGACGGTACTCTCTCCCTCGACCTTCATCACTCTATCTCTCTCTAAGTATATCTCGCTCCCTGCTATGTGTCTCTAACTATGATTCTCCATGTGGAGTCTCTTTATCTCACACAAACACAAAACTTTGTCTCCCGGGGTCTCATTTCTCTCTACTATTCCCATGTGTGCCACTCGCACACCCCTCATACAGAGATGTCTTTCGCTCCTTAGATATGAGAACCTACGACTCTTCCTCTTCAATATCTCTTTCTCAGACACAATCACAAACTCTGTCTCCCAGGGTCTCATATTTCTCCATTGTTCTCTTGTATGTCACTCACACACACCCTCTCTCCCTAGAGATATCTTGCGTTCCCTCATATGTCTCTCTAGCTATCACTCTCATTGTGAAATATCTTTCTCTATCGTAGACACAAAACTCCGTCTCTCTGGATCTCATTTCTCTCTGATATCTGTTTGTATGTGACTCACATGCACCCTCTCTCTATCTCTCTCACACCCACACACATAACCCAGCCTTCTGATCCACTTGACTCCTATCTCTAACGCGCACTAGCTAGCATCTTTATCTTTCTATTTATCTGTTTCTCCATCAACCTTCTTTCTCGCCCTCACTCTTGATTCCTATCACGCACACTACATATGTTTCTCTCTACATGCAGTCAAGTGCCCTCTCACACACATATATAACTTCACCCTTTGAACCACCCGACGGTCATCTCCAACACCCAAACTAATGGATGTCCCTATAGCTAGCATCTCCATCTCTGTATCTATCTGTAGTTTCTCTATCAACATTTCTTTCTCGCAAGGAGTCTTGCTTCCTATCACCCACACTATATATGTCTCTCCATACATATGCATTTATAGGTTGATCTCTTTTGCACAATCGTTGCGCCTCACCCCCTCTGATCGCCATAGATGCATGCTCCAGCCCACGCCACTATCTCTTAAAGACAAAAACACATGCTCAATTGTCGTGCCTTCTTCCCTGCATTCTCACATCCATGCATATTGTCATACCGATCCGTCTCTCCCATGTCGTTGATCTGATGACTTATGTCTTCTTTCTTTTATCTCAATCATGCGCGCGCGCGCACATACACATCCCACGTATACATGTATACTTCTCACACATGCACGTTCAAGGTCTCTATATCTCCATACGTAGTTAATTACACTCAATCCTAACGCCACATCGAATCGTTCTCCTCTTTTGTGCACATAACTACCGCCTAGATGGGTAAAACACACACTCACACTTAACAATCTCCTTCTAGCTA
>NC_041389.1:465094790-465137092 GCF_002162155.2 Triticum dicoccoides | reverse complement strand
ACACACACACACACCCCACACACACACTAAGACTCCATCTCACACACACATGCTCTAGGCAGAGCATTTGTTCCTAACACCCTTCATCCAACCTTACCCGTATGATAAACAATCACCTTTATTTACTTGCATAACATGGACAAATTCCACTTTACTTTAGTAGTCAGCAAACTTATCATCTGTACCCTTATAAAAAAACGAGTTGGCGATGATGGTGTGCCTGCCATCTTGTAATACAGACCGTATGATCTATATCTGATGGATAGAAAGCAAACTATGATAATTTTTACAAAAGATACCCGCACCTCTCTCCACATCATTATCTCCCGCAACCTCATTGCTCAGCAATTAAAAAAGGAATAAGTCTCTGGAACAATCTAGCATGCATGGTGGCCGCTGCCGCCTGCCGGCGCCGTCCATCCCCATGCCTCCGCCCATTCTGACCACCAGTCACCACCACGCTCCACTCCTCCTCGCCTTATCTCTCATCTTTCATTTTTTTCGATGACATTCTTGAGATACCAGTTTTCCGATAAAATTCTCGAGATATCATTAGTTTTTACACATGGTATTACTCCTGCATGGGTCAATCACAACAGGTGTTTTGTAAAAAATGCATATTGATGTTCCGTGCAATGCACGAGAATCTTGCTTGTAATTATATAACGCAAATCACGAGTAGGAAGTGACATTTTTTGACACAACCACGTTAATATGCCACGTAAATCACTAGCTAAAGTAAATACCATTATACTTATATCCCGATGCAAAAGGTTGAGTACATGTCCGAAGAGTAGAGTCGCACACACGCACTCTGTCTCTCAGAGTCTCTCTCTCTCTCTCACACACACACACACACACACACACACACTAGTTACGTGACGCCCACTTAAGCAGACACGAGTATGTTACAATTTGTGCACCAGTGGGTACATGTGCTGCTGCGCATTTATTTAAGCTGGAAGGCGAACACAAATAGTAGCTGCATTCATTCCCCTCCCTCCGCCTCTTCTCTGGTCGCCGTCGCCCGGTAGCCATGGGCAGGCCGAAGGTAACAACATATGCTATACTCCCGCCGGAGCGGCGCTTTAATATGGAAATTTTAGTGGTCATGCATGCATCTTTTTGTGCTAGCACTCCTATATAAGGGTTGACCGGTCGCTTCCCGCGGACGTGCGCAGGCGGTGGAAGAGGAAGGAGAAGGGAAGCGGGCTGTGGAGTAACGTTTTTTACCACAATTGCTTAGGAAACTAAGTGCAATAATTGAGTAGTTTTGCAAACTAGCAGTACTACACCTGAAACGGTTCAAAACCTATACTCCCTTGCCAGCGCGCGCTTCCCGCGTGAAACGGTCAGCGTCGCCTGGAGCGTCAGTGCCGCATTAATGCCCGGCCAGAGCAGAGGCGACCTCTCACTGGCGCCGGATTTGAAGTGGCGCAACGGCTGAGAGAGCACCGCTTCCCAGTGCACGCGACTGCTCCGCGTCGAGACTGGCCATAGGCCCTGTTTGGATCCATGGGTTAGAGTTAGTTTGAGCTAGTTGGGGCTCAAATAGCCCTAAAGTATCCAATCATGAGGGTTTAAATTGTAGCAAGTTGCACCGAACCCACCAAAAAAACTATCCCACCCAAGAGGTGCTAACTGGAGATAGTTCTCATTGGGACCACTGAAAAATCACTTTTCTCTCTCCATGAAGTGCATTTATTGTCAATCTAACCCTGTCACCCAAACACCTCTTTGGCTACAGTTAGTTCAGGGTTAGTCATGAGTTAGTCTAACCTCTAGCTAAGTTAGAGTATCAAACAGGAGCAGTATAGGACATGCAAGTTGCTCAAAGCATACATGCAAATTCGTACGTGAAAGGATTTTTTTCTTTTTGAAAACGGAACATGAAAGGATTTTTTTTTAGAATGCTCTTGGCATGTCGCTAACATGTGATGAGTTAACCGACGTCAATAGACGGCAGAAACGCCAGCCCGCCGCACTTTGATAGAGACGAGGAGGGAGAAGCGATACATGCTGCTGGATTACTAGAGATAGGTGTCACACGGAAGCCAAGAAATATGGTGATAGTGTGGGTTAGTCATGTACTAGTATGATGTAACTACACTGGGCTGCCGTGTTTCGTACTCTTCCAGTCCACTTTGGAGATGATTGGTTAATTTTATATCGCTGATAAATATTAAATATTATGAGTGCAGACGCTCCACCACGAGGTTCCTTGCTCCTTCTCGCCTTCTCGGTCGTCCGGAGTCTATGTTCTTCCACTCTATTTTTTTACGTGAGATTTGTTCATCCTTTTGTCAACACGCAAGACATCTAGCATCAAGGTGCACGTGTTATGCAAGGATCATTCCATCTATATGAAGAACACGTGGGACTGGAACTATGAGACGGACATGTACCCAGGAGTGGACGTACGAACCTGAGTAATGTAGCGCAGTAAGTGAAGTAGAAAGGCACAAATGGTATGAACATGCGTGGCATATAGGGTGTGTTTGGTTACATTCTCGTCTCAGCATAGTTGTTCCCTCTTCATGCATGCTCAACTCAACACCCCTCTTCATGCATGCTCTCTTCATGCATACTTCTAGTGTATTTGTGCTAAACTAGTGTGGACTCATGCACCCTCCATACACTCTACCAAACACCCAAAAGTAGGTCAAGAAGGGAACTCTTGCGCGGCATTTGTCTCTTACTACGTGCTACCACTAAATGTTGTACGTGCAATGCACGGTGATGTTATGGAGTACGTGCCTAAGTACTCTACTACTACTATATTAGTTGGAGGCACATATTAACTTTTATATTTGTTTATGTGTATTCCCCGAGACCTTCCAACTAGACGTGTCTTTCTCTCTAGGTTGCACTTTGTATCGTTCATACCACTAAGTACTACTACATGTGGTCTCCGACCCAGAAGTGGAAGAAGTGGAGACGCTCTACCACACCATTTTTTACGCTGGGCTCTACCACGCTGTTCATGTCCCACTCCCTTTGCTGACGTGTGGGACATCCAGCACGTGTCGTGTTTGGCACCCTTCATCGTAAGAGTTGAAATGCTAGCATTCATCAGAAATAAAAAATAATTATAAATCGGCAATGATACTATTTTTTTTTGCGAACCAATCAGCAGTGATACTATACCACGTGGTTTCCTTGCTCCTCGATATCGGAAAGAGTACTTCCGTTCGCCAACATGTGGGACGTCGACCATCCTGGTCCACTTGCTATGCATGCAGAACTCCAAGGGAGAGTCACCCAGGTCGTCGCGCCACAGTAACAATGACTAATGAGCCGTCAAATCACAGGACCACTTCCCACTGTGAAGTTGCTCGGACAAAGGAACCATCATGACTTCGTTGAATTCCGCTTCTTGAAGAAAACTACTGTACCAGCAGTACTGCTAGCTACAGTATTTACTCCAATGGAGGCCTCCTTTCGTTCATAGGATAGGAATATGAAAATCATAGGAAGTGAGATGACATGCATCTCAATTCCTATAGAGAAAGAGATGCCATTTGATGCTTAGGATAGGAATTTTTCCATTTAGTCTAGGCTAATGTACTAGTAATTTGCTCTAAAAACTACAGTAGTAACTAGTAGTACTGGTACATGCTCGTACTCAGACACAGACACACACACTAACTACTAGTACTACTACTTCTCACATGCTGGCCAGACGCCGTCGTTCTCCTTCCCGGCTTTGTCGGCGACACCCCACCGTGCTTGGATCTCCGCCGACCTCTCCGCAGCAGCGCGTGCGTCCTTTTCTTTCTTGCGGCGGCGGGCCTCTCTTTTCTTGAGTGCTTTCTGACTTTTCTGCTCCCTCTGTGCGGCTTTGTCCGCCTCTTGCTCTACCGCCCATTCGGCCTTGGCATCTTCAAATTCCTCCCACATAGTTGTGAGGTCGCGAGCGGCAATGAACTCACGGCGGGATGCCATCCCTTCCCTACCATTTTGTGTGCGGTCGTGGGCGGCGAGGAACTCGGTGCGGCGGAATGCCATCGCTACCTTACCGGTTAGTGTGCGGCGCGGTGGCATGAACGACGCTTGGTGAGAGCTCTGGGGTGGAGTGGCCGGACAACCGTATAGTGCATTGGTTTGTCAAGAGCTCAAGGATAGAAGACGAAGCAAATTAGGATTCCCCTTCAATCCTGGTCATTTATTACCGAGTAAAATGCATTGGCGGTCATCAAACTTGTCTTGATAGCTCACTTTGATCATTGTATACGAGATATGGTGATTATACGGTCACTGGCTCAGCGTATAGCTCCGTATTTGTATGGTTGACCAGTCAAACAGTCCGCGTGCGCCTCATCAGCTCGTGTTCTTTATCTATCTACGCGGGCCTACCTGTGAATGGAGAAAGAAATACTGTAAAAACCAAAATTATGCGTATGTGGGGAATCAAACCATGGACTCGTCGCTGCAACGCACCCTTGTCAGCCAAATGAAAATGAAATACTTCGCATCAGACACGCATGCTCACGCTGTCAAAGCATGCTAATGCATGCACGTTGCCCTCTAAATCAAAGTCCTGCTCATGGCGCAACGCAAATGGCGAGCCCATCACCTGCGCGCCCCAGCGGTGCCTGACATTAATGTTTAGACGTTTGATGGGGCCTACGCGAATGCCGACCATGTATTCACCTGGCTCAACACCAACAGTCATACTCGGACCGCCTTGCTCATGTATATCGTCCATCACAACGACAATCTATAAAACAGCCTAAGCTAGAGAGGGTACTATGGTAGTATAGTACGGAGTATGTACTATCGTGAGCGACCGATCTTAGTGCCACTGCACACCGAAACCCCTTCCATCGCTAGAGCGCGCTTCCCGCCTGAAACGGTCACCGTCTCTCCAGAATGTCAATGCCGTATTCACCGGACTTAACTGCAGGTGCAATTGGTGTGTCACTGACATGCGGGCCAGACGCCCGTTGGGCCCACATGTCAGTAACCCAAATGCATCTGCAGTTAAGTCACTGATGCAGCGTCTGCATTCACGCCCGACGAACCTACTCCGGCGCCAGTTGTCCATCTGTCTGCCGCGGCTCATTTCCATTCACCCGCTATATTAACTTGAGCCCCAGCTCCCAGCCATAGCCAAAGACCCACACTTATTCTCCTCTAGTCCCTTCCTTCTGTCGGCACCACTTCAACCATGGCCTCCTGGCGCTCCGAAGCTCTCTTGGACGTACTGTCGCACCAGCAGACGAGGGACATCGGCGGCTCTGCTCCGGGCGCGCTCCAAAGCTCTCTTTGACGTACTGTCGCGGGAACAAACGAAGGAGATCGCCGGCACCCCCCGGCCGCCCTCCGCCGCCACAACCACGAAGAGTAGTACACGGTAGGTCACCACCGCCCTGGTCACGGGAAGGCCACCGCTACTCCACTCGGTCGACGCCAAGCTTGGTGGGGTAAACATCGGCGGCCGATTAGCCGCTTGACGGCGACATGGAGGTGGAAATCTTTAGAACCTTGTGCTCCGGCCAGAGGAGGAGGTTATCGAGGCGGATGAGGAGGAGGCAAAGGCAATGGCCGGCTTTCTAGGGTTCATGGCTGGACATGGTGGTCGGGCGCCAGCGATCATTTAGATTAGGTTTACAGTAGGTTTAGTATGGTTTGTGTGAAATATGTAACGAATTTCGTCCAGTTTGTAGGAAAAGTTTTCGAAATGTAATGAATTTCATCCGGTTAATTTGAAATTTGCTTTGTTTGCACGAATTTCGTCCGGTTAGTTCATATAGTTGTCGAAAGGTATGCGGGCAGCATCAGATGGCATCCATCAGTGTCCTCGGACAGATGCCGGTGTAAATTTGTGGGCCAGCGCTAGAGATGCCCTAACTATCATGCTATAATCGCTAACAATCCTCCATTATTTGGCAGGGAACAGTTATCCCTCGATCAAAATCAGATCCGCGGTGTTTCGCACTCCTCCCGCGTAAGAGTGTAAACTCTTGCTTACATAAAAAGGGAGCAAGTGGACGGCACTGTAGCACGTCATATCACTCGAACTAGCCCGCCTAACGAGCAGGAAAGCACCGCCCTCGTCATTTTGTTCTGGATTTCTATTGATCGATCGCGCGAAAATGTTACGCTTCGCAAGTTCTAAAGGAAAAGGCGGCACACTTACGACTCGTACGCGTCGCAACCCCGACAGTCCGGCTCGCACGCCGCTCACCAGAGGGGACACGCGTTGTCTTGCAATTTCACTGACATGTGGGACCGTAATTGAATAAACTGTCGATAGCCGAAATCTAATCGCTTGGCGGGCGTCGGCTGAGAAGAGAGAAATGGGGGAGGGAGAAGTGATCGCCCGCCTGCCGAGCATGGACTCCAAGAAATATATGGTGATAATGTGAGGTGGGCCATGCTGGAGTCCGGACCGCTTCTGGAGCCCGCTCTAACCGCCCTGGCCCCTCAAGACGTCAGCTGCCCGCTGCATGCATAGCAAGTAGTCCCCGCTTATGTGGAGGAGACAGAGGCATTGACAAAATCAAGGAGTAACAGTGGAGACAATAGCTTTCATCAAAAATAAACAATGAATACGCGTTGCTCGTCCTCTATATCAGAAATAATACTTTCATTTGCCGACATGTGGGACGTCGACCATCCTGGTCCACCTGCCATGCACAAAATTATCCTGGTCTACCCCGGTTGTTTCGTAGGCCCAACCTTTCCCACTGTAAGTTGTTCGGACAAAGGAACCATCATGACTTCATTGAATTCCACTTCTTCAAGAAAACTTACTGTACCCACAATACTGCTACCACACGCGAAGACTGGACGGCATTGTACCACGTCATATCACTGAAACCCACTAGGCCAAACTAGACCGCCTAGGTCATCTGTTTTGCAACGGAGGGAGTACGTCTCTGCACTTCTATGATTTTGTGTTGCACGTTCTCTGTACTTTTGCTACGATTTTCCTACCCTATGAACCAAATGAGGCCTGAATATATGTCGACTATTGTCTAATCAATCGCTAAGCCTACAATTTTAGGAGCTAGGGCTATTGGTCGATCGACAAGGGATAAGTATAAGCGTACCACGAGCTTATCAGCCCCAACGTTTCTCTTCGGTGAGTGTTTTGCAAGTACTATAGCTCGCACAGTAGCTACCCTACTAACACCAAGAATCATCAATCAAGCCCTGCTGATATGATAAACAGTTCAAACTTTCATCTAAGCATGCCATATATTACATCAAAAGCTGGTGAGGATACATCTGTTTCCATAACTCGGAGAGGGTTTGCATGATTCATCGCATGATTCACTATCAAACAAAAGTAGCAAGATCCGCCCACACAAGACAGTGCACTATCCCTAAGATGGTTTGATAACATGCATCGTTCTGGTAATTAAACACAGGGCAATGCAATCTACCCTGAAGGATTAGTGCGACCAACTATTTCTTGTCATCGATCTCTCGGGCAATGACCACAGCATGGACAGCGGCATGGGAATCGATTTCTGGGGCGATGTCCACAGGGCTGACCGCGACATCGGAATCGATCTCTGGGGCGATGTCCATAGGATGGACAGCGGCATCGGAATCGATCTCTGGGGCGATGCCAATAGGACGGGCCACGACATCGGAATCATCAAGGACAACCTGCACAACCCTAACATATTAGCAAGCACATTGCAAATAATCAAAAACCACAGCTATGGTAATAAGCCATTATTTTTTACCTTGTGCAGCTCACCGGGGGATCTCATCCCTCCGAGGGCCATCTCCTCGTCCTCGATGGGGGCCATCACCTTGCTAGGGGAATACTGCTTCTCAACGGCGACTATCTCCTCAAACTCGGTCTTGAGCCTCACATAGGTGGCAATCAGAGTTCCTGGGGTAGGCACGGTGGGGCCCTTGTTGTTCTTCCAACTTTCTTTGAGGAGTTCGTCCGCCAATGTCCTCAACTCTTTGGCCAGTGCTTGTTTCTTGGAGTTCTTCGTCTCCATGGGTTGGCCCGCCAACATGGTCAACTCGTTGGTCGGTGCTTGCTTCCTGGAGATCGCTATCTCCAATGGGTTGTCCGCCGGCAACTCTTTGCCTAGTGCTCCAGGATCCATCAATGAACTTACAAACAAAAAGCAATCGAAAGGAAACCACAATCGCAATGAAAACGGGAAAAGAATAGGATGTGAGAATCGGTCGGTGCTTCGCAAAAAGAAGATTATTGGAATGAAAATATAGCAGCATAACTGATTCGCCCACCTTTCCTTCGTCGGTACAGAAGAAAAATGGCAGAAGTGAGTAGCCTGGAGTGAGGTTTTCTTCAAGAAAGGGATGAAAGGGCTTGAACGAGCGTTCCAATGAAATGATGGTTGCTTCGTCCAGTCCAACTTGGAGGCCACCTTACCACTGCTGGTAAAGGTGTGGGTTTTGTGATATGACGGGTCATGATGGCCACACCGGGGTGACAGGTGAGTCTCGACTGTAGCACCTCGCTGTGATTTGGTGGATGGCACGCGGGCCCGGATGGTTTGAAATGTCCCGCATGTAGATAGAGAGGCTAGTCATATAGGAGTGCTCAATATTGTGCACCGTGACCAAGGCGGAGAGGAAAACGAGAGAACTACGTAATTAATGCATGAGTTTAATTAGGGTAGTTTTGTAAAGTACGAGATACATTCCTCCAATCGCAAAATGCCTTGGTTCATGAGATTTGAGATTTGATCCCTATAAACCGGAAGGGAGGGGGTACTGCACACGGTGTAGTCTAGTCACTTGTTGAAATCTCTAGAAAGGCAAATACTCCTTTCCGGTTTACAGGTCTATACTACTCCCTCCGTCTAGGTGTGTAAGCCATCTTACGAGAACCAAATAGTCCCAAAGCACTTAGGCGCGGTGCATTAACTTCTACCTTGTTTCTTGTTTCTTGACATAAGTATCAACCAATAAGAGATGAGAGGTGTGCATGCTTTTAATGACTTGCAATGGCTAGTTCATTGCATGGAATGCTATTAATTAGCAAATAAACATTGGTGACCCGAGGAGGAAACGGTGCTAAGCGCGTGGACCTATGCAGAATGAGTATCAACCAATGGATAATGGAGTTCAATTGTTAAACAATAGCAATTTTGTCTCATGCAAAAGCCTGGCTAGTACTCCAAGCAACCGCACCATGCGAGCGTTCGCAACTGCCACGTTCGGTTTGCGCTTGGCTCTTCGCCTCTTCGAGAAGACGAACAATGATGTTACTCCTACTTCTACAGTATCAAATCCACTGCTGCATGTCCGTCCACCTCGAGATGGAGGGATAGCGTGTAGCGAAAGCTTCTACTTACTGCTCCTGCCTTTGCGTCTATGACAGGTGGGCCCAACAGGTGGTTGGCCCCCCTGTCATGCAGCCAAAGGCAGGTGCAGTTAAGGCACCGGAGCTCAGTCCGCGAGGGAGAGGGCGTCCTAGTAATCAAATTTCTTGGTCTTGTACGAGTTGACGCGACACATCAAAGCACTGCACTTGGTAAAAGTCTTTTTACACATTTCAAATGGGCTACTTCGTATGTAGGAGTAGACATATTCTGCTTCGTATGTAGTCACTTGTTGCAATCTCTAAAAAGACTTATATTTGGAAACGGAGGGAGTACAACGCATGCATGCATGCCGTGACTTTCCTTTTGATACTTGCATGTGATGATTTGATCCACCTTGCCAAATTTTGACTATAAATTTAACTAACCAAATTTTCATGCATGTCACAAAAAATTATGGGGCTGTTTGGATTGTGACTATGTTTGTCTTATGTTGCCACATTATTTTTCCCACACTTGCCACACTTGCCTAACCTGAGTTGCTCAAATTGTTAGACACACTTTGGCTTGCCTAAGGGAATCTTGCCACAATTTTTGTGTCTATGACATGTGGGGTTCAATGCTAATAAAAAAATTCTTGTCCTAGGTGTGGCTAATAAAAAAGACTTATATTTAGGAACGGAGGGAGTAGAAAATATAAATAATAATTCATGTTGGGGCAACCCACATTTCCGCTAATTTTAGTCGTGGGCTTGTTCACAATTTTTACGAGGGGGTGGTTGTTCATTTAATGGAGGGACTTGTAGTACCAGGCTTGAATGATACAAAGTCCGACCTGGCACACCATAACACCACTTGGAACAAGCGGGTAGCTATCTTAAAAAACAATCAACAACTAAAAAAAACTGCAACCTAGCATGTAGTAGTACACAATTTTAAACAATTGTTTTGATGGAGTGAAAAAGGAAAACTACCCCACTACTTACATATAGGCCGGAGCCTCCGCGCTTGCTTGCTAGGGTTGCTCTATTCACACACTCTCATCCTCTCCAGATCTAAACAAGATAGGGGTAGTAACAGTGTCTTTCTCCCTTCAAAAAACACTAGCTTTCTATCCTCACCGCTGGTTACAGATCCGGACGTATCCCCCTCCGCCGGTGAAGGGGAGGAGGGGCAGCATTTAGGCCGTCGTCGACAGCAAGGGAGGAGACCCACTGCCGGCCGCACCGTTATCTCTGGCCGAGCGCTGGCGCGGGAGGTCCTCCGATCCCTTCGTCGTTGCCTATGGGCGGATCCGGCCTCCCGCCGCCCACCTATCCACATCCCAACGACCTTCAGGTATATCTTCATTCGAAACCGCCTTAGCTCTACTTCCCCAGCTCGCTACGTTGCTACATGTGCATCATTTTCTACCTCTCAGCCCCTCTCGATCGGATGGTCCAACGTCACCTATTTTTTTTCTTCTATTGTTAGAGGTAAAGCTACTTCATGAAGTCGAATCTTGTACTCCCTCCGTCCGAAAATACTTTTCATTGAAATAAAGTGGGAGTGGGGGAATTTAGTATGTACATCGGACTTGGTACAAACAGGAAGGAAAGGGGATGAAAGTAGTACAGACTGGTCATCCAACCGGTCTCTTGGTCGAAAAGGCAAATATAGGGGTAACGCTGTACACAGTGGTATGACCAGGACTAGATTTGCTATCCACACATAGGAGTAGGTGGCTAGAGTGAACAAAAATGGGACCAACCCAGATATGTTTCTTGGATGTTTGTTTCTCGGGGTAACAAACTATGAATCACCACTTTATGCCCATGTTTACGTACATGGTGCTATACTGCTGGTGCACCCACTGTCCCATGCCCTTATACCAAATATTTAGGCTCCGGTCAGATTAAAGGGGCAGAAAACATAGGTCTTGACGAAAATAGAGGAATAGGAAAGGAATGTAGGTATAAAACTATGGAACAGCGAACCGGAGGAAACTCTCAAGAGAATGTGTTTGGATGGACTACGAAATGTACATATTTGTTTTTTTAGAGTAGCATGCTTGGCAGTATGAGATGATATTTGTTTATTCAGCTGCACAGTGACTACTCTTGTCCTCACCTCACGTACCACACATAGGTTGATTTTTCTATTCCAGCAAACACAGCACAGCAACCTGTCTAACGCATGGCAGCGAGCGCCTGCCTCGGGCTTACGCCCGAAAAATGAGCAGCGCGTGGATGTTTCTCATCCGATGGAATCAGTACTACCAGACCAGCTTTCCTATGAAACACTATTCATCTTTCCCGTGTTCCGAATGGTTGGAAGGGAAAGAATACCGTAGGAATTGTGTTCCTACGAAAATCCTTCACCAGACCTTTGAACCGAAATGTCCCTGGTAAAAATGAAGCCATGCCACTGTTTTTGCGTGTAATTGTTTGAGACTCTGACAAGTTTAGCCAAATGTTTTTGCCTGTAATTGTTTGAGACTCTGACTGTTTCCTCTGTGCCTTTTTGTGCAAACAGGGATATCCAATTCACCTGGTTGCTGTTGTGACCTTTTGGTGCACTGCACAAAACTCTTCCTAAAAGAAGTGACTTTTGTGCTATTTAACTGGAATGTCAGAATGGAATAGTTGGTTCATTTTGGTGGAACTGCACAAAGGGAGATCTGTGTTCCAATCCTCATCATCCATATTGGCGCCATAACCTTCCTTTAGGTAAGAATGATATTTAATGCATGTGTTCATCTCTATTTTCCGACTGCCATGAGCAAATAATGCTGTTTTTTACTAGTACACTTGTACTCCCTCACTGACAAAACCAATTCTGAATTAGAAGGCCAATCATGTACTTGGTTTCTCCGACTGGTGAGGAGAAAGAGAAACAGAGCATGAAGAGGAACAAGAAGAAGAATAAACAGTGCCAAGGCGATCTTGCTGAAGCCAGAGGCCTCAGTCGAGGCTATTCAAGGGCTCCGGCAATGACTACCTTACATGTGAGATGATCCTCCAGGGAGCCCTTCCACTTCTGCTGTCTCATTCAATTAATTAGGAGTACTTAAGTACCACTAATTTATTACTGCCTAATTTTCCTGTTGGAGTTAAACAAATCTTTAGTAGGACCCTATGCTGAATCATGTACGTGTGAATGTTTGTCTATGGAGGTGAATCATGTGGTGGAGCAGGGAGGGAATATTATTAGTGTCATGACATAATAGTGCTATTGTTTTGCATGTCAATTTATTGCCATTGGTTCAATGAGGCAATGTTTTGCGTATTGTCCATCATGAATTTGATGCTACTGTTTGAGTAATATGCTAATGTCTTCCTATCCTTTCTCACTAAGCTAATGAAGGTTTCACCTTGTTCCTACTTGTGCAAATAGGGATCATGTTGTGCCAATCATACATTTTAGTGGAACTACACAAGAAAATACAATGAACTGTATCCCAGCCAGTGCTTTAACTCTGCTGGAAGTTCTTGATAATCTTTCGATATAATCTCAGCACTGGTAAACAAGAGTGATTTCAACCATACATTTGAAGTGCACAAAAATATATACTATTGTGTGATTCTAGTGAGTGCTTTATCATCTCTTATGGGACTACATGAATAAGCTTTTTTTTCTCAGGTTGGTATGAGCCTAAGGCCTTCATCCATATTAGTTTGTTGTCATCTCTATTTGTATCGTGCTACTGTCATGAGAAACTCCTTTATCTTTGCACTTTTAAGTTTTGCAACCTATGATAAATGGCAATGCTTTGAGTGTTGAGTTGAGCTAATTGGCACTGATTAAATAAACTAATACATCTCTTTAAGCAAGACTACTATGTTGCTAACTTTACCCATTAAGATAATGAGGGTGCTTCTATTTGTTAGTGTATGTTTCATCAACTAGTCCCACTATTACAGTAATCTCACTCTCTCAATATATGTGCCAACATGGATGCTCGATTTTGGTGGAACTGCACAAAATCTTTGGGTGCTTCATTGCCTCGACATCTTCCGTCCTTTCCTGTCAGTCGCTAATCTCCGCTTGCTTTCTTCCTTTGCTGTCAGTCGCTTGGCTTATCTCGGCTTCCAGTCAAAGGAAATAGTAATTGATATGCTACCTCACACAGGTTAGTAATGGTCTTTATCCTGATTATTGTGCCTGTCATATGTATTGGTAATTTGGTATTGTGCTACTATTTGCCGATTTCATAAAGGAGTAATTTGGAGCCTGAACTCGCAGGCAAATCATTACATTGGGTGATTTCAGTAGAACTGCACAAAATGATCAAATGGACAGGTACTTATGCTGCTGCTATGTACTCCAAAGTTCACTCAGACAAGTATCGATGTTGACAAGAAGTGCCTATATTCATTTGAGTATCAACCGGCGTCAACCAATTGTCAAACTCCAAGTATTAGGAGAGTGAACGCCAAAAATATTGCTTGGTGCATAGCCCAGAAAAACGCAGTCCAGTCTTTGGTCCCAACTTGTCCCTTTTGGTTATCAGCACATATGGTAGTGAACTATATGGCATGGAGTCTAAAGATTCCAGACAAGTTGGTTGACGCGTATATTCATCTGGCACTTAATCAGTCTGCATGCCAAGGATGCTCCATTTTAGTTGAACTGCACAAAAAATTTGGGTGGTTCATTTTCTCAACTCCCTCCTTTCTCGTCTGCAATGTAGAATTTTGGCGAGATACAGGACCAAGATGAGCCAGTAAACTAGTTGGATGAAAGTAGTGGCCAAGTTGCTCGAACCTCCCTCAGCAAAGTTCAGATTGTCTGTGCTGCCTCTTATGTACTCGAAAGTTTACTCGTACAAGAACTAATTTTAGCAAGAAGTACCTCCGATTGAACACCATTTACCAGTCTGTACCCTCGGTAATTAAAGTTCGTCCATGGATCATATTGGTTGTGATCTCAATCATTTGGATGCATAAACATACTGAACATGTGTATATCTGAATCTTTTTGTGAATTATGTATGAATATTGTCGTGTGATCTATCAATCATTTGGATGCATAGATATGCTCAGCTTGTGTATATATGAATCTTTCGAGTTGTTGATAGTGAATGTTGGCTATGAATATGAATGTGTCCTGTGAACCTGAGTTTGATATGAATGTTTACCTTTTCTGTTGTATTTGTGTGTGAACTTGTTAGTATGCCTTCTGTGGGTATAAAACGCGGGTCTCTTATAAAAGTAATGTTGTGTCCAATTTATTTTGAGTAATAACTCGCTAATTTCTTAATTATATATATAAAAAATGTGCCTCTCCGGTTTATTCTTTGATATTAATTGCTCCTTCTAACATAACATTATATATATAACGAGCCCACCTAATACGTGTATTTCAAGGAAGTGCAAATGGGCTGGGATTTCTTAGAAAATATAAATGGGCCTGATTGACGCGAAATTATTTGTTCACCTAGCCCAGAAAATGGAATGTACATTCTAGAAAACATGGGTTAAATATATGCCACATTTTTGCAGGCTGACATGTGGGCCAATAGGTCGAAGCCTACGCAGGGCGTTGTCAACTTGGTCAACAAATGATTGTGTCATCCACAGCCATTGGATTTATATCCAACGGCCGGCATGCACCTTCAATCTCTCGTCTTCTTCCTCCAGCATCGCCGGGACCGCCTGGTCCGGCCTCCGGCGGCTAGCGACTCTGCTTAGCACGCATTGCCCATCGTCGGCCAGGCTATCCCATCGTTGGCCAGGCTATCCCTCCACCCCTCGACACCTCCTATTATTCTCCACAGACTACAGCCCCACGCCGCAACAGAACCAGTTATAACCCTTCTCCTCCTCTCAATCTGCGACTCCACTGCCGCGTTTTCCCATCTCCGAGTCATTCCCATCCGGGGCCTCGCCGTCATCCACTGCCTCGCTGTGTTCGGTGCAGCGTGGTCAACAAACGAGAGTCATCTGAAGAGGACTGTATGTGGAGAGCCTGACGGCTGGGACCCACGAGGTCCATGGTCGCACGCAAGGAAAGTTCCTCCTTATTAAGCTAAAAAAATGTTTCCTCCACCTGAGAGCTGGGACCCACCGGCTGTATCTTCGCACGGAAGGAAGTGCCTCCTTGTTTTGCAAAGAAAATTATTCATCCCGTTGACAGCTGGGACCCATCAGATTTGGTGACTGACTTGTGGGCCTACTAAGCGGACGTGTACGCACGGCTTTGTCAACTTAATCAACAAATGATTCTAGCAGCTGGACCGTTGGATGTTAATCCAACTTCCATGCTCCTTCTTCAACCTTTGTTCTTGCTCTTGTCTCCCATGGGCGGCACCGCGGCTGTGCTGCCGCGCACCCGAACCAGTGAAGTTTCCCACTCCTCTCCATCTGCGACTCCACTACCCCGTCTCCCCCATCTCCGGGTCGTTCCAGTCTGGGTGCGCTCGGCATGGTGTGGTCAACGTGGTTAACAATCGAGAGTCATCGGAAGATGACTGTACGTGAGAGGCTGACAGTGGGGATGCACCACGCCCATGGACGCATGCATGCAACAGAACGCGGCGAGGTCAACATGGTCAAGGAACGACTTCCATCGGAAGTATACTGTACGTGGAGAGTCTCAGCTGGGTCCACGGCCGCAGCAAGTAAGTGCCTCCTTATTACGCGGAAAATAATGATTCCTCCAACTGACAGCAGGGACCCACTGGACGGGCCATCGTATTTTGCAAAAAAAACATTTGCCCCTAACTGCTAGGACCCACCTGACGGGCCACCGTATTTCACGAAAAAAATGTTCCCCCCGCTGTCAGCTCAGACCCACCGGAAGTGCCTCCTTATTACGACAAAAAAATGAATACTCCCCCTGTGATACGTCCATTTTGCATCATGCTTTTATATCAATATTTATTGCATTATGGGTTGTTATTACACATTATATCTCAATACTTATTGCTGTTCTCTCTTATTTTACAAGGTTTATCATGAAGAGGGGGAATGCCGGCAGTTGGAATTCAGGCTGGAAAAGGAGCAAATGTTTGAAACCTATTCTGCACAACTACAAAAGTCCTGAAACCCCATGAAATAACTTTATGGATTTAATACGAATTTATGAGTGAAAGAAATAGGCCAGGGGGGCCACACCCTGTCCAGGAGACAGGGGGCGCCCCCCTATAGGGCGCGGCCCCCTATCTCCTGGGCCCCCTGGTGGGCCTCCGGCGTCCATCTTCTGCTATATCATCACTTTTACCCTGGAAAAAATCGTGGGCAAGCTTACGGGACGAAACTCCGCCGCCACGAGGCGGAACCTTGGCGGAATCAATCTAGGGCTCTGGCGGAGCTGTTCTGCCGGGGACACTTCCCTCCGGGAGGGGGAAATCATCACCAACGTCATCACCAACTATCCTCTCATCGGGAGGGGGTCAATCTCCATCAACATCTTCACCAGCACCATCTCATCTCAAAACCCTAGTTCATCTCTTGTATCCAATCTTGTATCAAAACCACAAATTGGTACCTGTGGGTTGCTAGTAGTGTTGATTACTCCTTGTAGTTGATGCCAATTGGTTTACTTGGTGGAAGATCATATGTTCAGATCCTTTATGCATACTATTACTCCTCTGATTATGAACATGAATATGCTTTGTGAGTAGTTACGTTTGTTCCTGAGGACATGGGTGAAGTCTTGCTATTAGTAGTCATGTGAATTTGGTATTCGTTCGATATTTTGATGAGATGTATGTTGTCTTTTCCTCTAGTGGTGTTATGTGAATGTCGACTACATGACACTTCACCATTATTTGGGCCTAGAGGAAGGCATGGGGAAGTAGTAAGTAGATGATGGATTGCTAGAGTGACAGAAGCTTAAACCCTAGTTTATGCGTTGCTTCGTTAGGGGTTGATATGGACCCATATGTTTAATGTTGTGGTTAGGTTTACCTTAATACTCCTTTTTGTAGTTGCGGATGCTTGCAATAGGGGTTAATCATGAGTGGGATGCTTGTCCAAGTTAGGGCAGTACCCAAGTACCGGTCCACCCACATATCAAATTATCAAAGTACCGAACGCGAATCTTATGAACGTGATGAAAACTAGCTTGACGATAATTCCCAATGTGTCCTCGGGAGCTCCTTCTTCATTATTAGAATTTGTCCAGGCTTATCCTTTGCTACATAAAGGATTGGGCCACCTTGCTGCACTTTATTTACTTTGTTTACTTGTTGCTCATTACTATTTATCTTATCACAAAACTATCTATTACTTACAATTTCAGTGCTTGCAGAGAAAACCTTACTGAAAACCGTTTATCATTTCCTTCTGCTCCTCGTTGGGTTCGACACTCTTACTTATCTAAAGGACAACGATAGATCCCCTATACTTGTGGGTCGTCAAGACTCTTTTCTGGCGCCATTGCCGGGGAGCGTAGCGCTGTTGGTGAGTGGAACTTGGTAAGGAAACATTTATATAGCGTGCTGAAATTTTCTGTTACTGTTCACTATGGAAACTAATCCTTTGAGGGGCTTGTTTGGGGTATCTTCACCCCAAAGAAAAGAGCAAAGAGATGCTCCCCAACCTACTGAACTTTATGAAAATATTCACTTTGAGATTCCTTCGGGTATGATAGAAAAACTGCTATCTAATCCTTTTGCAGGAGACGGAACATTGCATCCCGATTTACACCTTATCTTTGTGGATGAAGTTTGTGGATTATTTAAGCTTGCAGGTATTTCCAATGATGTTGTCAAAAGGAAGGTCTTCCCTTTATCTTTGAAGGGAGATGCAATGACATGGTATAGGCTATGTGATGATACGAGATCTTGGAATTATAAGCGATTGAAGTTGGAATTTCACCAGAAGTTTTATCCTATGCATCTTGTTCATCGTGACCGTAATTACATATATAACTTCTGGCCTCGCGAAGGAGAAAGCATCGCTCAAGCTTGGGGGAGGCTTAAGTCAATGTTGTATTCATGCCCCTATCATGAGCTCTCTCAGGAAATGATTATTCAGAATTTTTATGCTCGGCTTTCTCTTGATAATCGCAACCTGCTCGATACTTCCTATGTGGATTCTTATATGCTGAAGACTATGGATTTCAAATGGGACTTATTGGAAATAATTAAACGCAACTCTGAAGATTGGGGTTCCGACGATGGTAAGGAGTCAGGTATGACACCTAAGTTCGATTGTGTTAAATCTTTTATGGATACCGATGCTTTCCATGGATTTAGCTCTAAGTATGGACTTGACTCTGAGATAGTAGCTACTTTTTGTGAATCTTTTGCTACTCAAGTTGATCTCCCTAAAGACAAGTGGTTTAAATATAATCCTCCTGTTGAAGTGAAAGTAGTTTCACCTATTACAGTCGAAGAAAAGACTATTACATATAGTGATCCTATTGTTCCTATTGCTTATGTTCAAAAACCTCCTTTTCCTGTTAGGATAAAAGATCATGCTAAAGCTTCGACTATTGTTCGTAAGAGTAATACTAGGACTTATACAGCTCCTGAGCAAATTAATGTTGAACCTAGTATTGCTATGATCTAAGATATCTTGGATGAGGACTTAGATGGGCATGTTATTTCTTTCTTGGGTGAGACTGCTAATATTGCTAGACCTGATACTAAGACACGTAGACCTGTTGTAGGCATGCATGTTATTTTTGTTAAAATAGGAGATCATTGTTATCATGGCTTATGTGATATGGGTGATAGTGCTAGTGCGATACCTTATGATATTTATAAAGAAATTATGCACGACATTGCACCTGTTGAATTAGAAGACATTGATGTTACTATTAAGCTTGCTAATAGGGATACCATCAAACCTATTGGAATTGTTAGAGATGTTGAAGTTTTGTGTGGGAAGGTTAAATACCCTGCCGATTTTCTTGTTCTTGCTTCCCCACAAGATGACTTTTGTCCCATTATTATTAGTAGACCCTTCTTGAATACAGCTAGTGCTAAGATTAATTGTGAAAGGAATATTGTCACTGTTGGCATAGATGGTATGTCTCATGAGTTTAGTTTTGCAAAGTTTAGTAGACAACCTCGTGAAAGGGAACCATCTAGTAAGGATGAAATTATTGGTCTTGCTTCCATTGTTGTTCCTCCAACTGATCCGTTAGAACAATATTTGCTAGACCATGAAAACGATATGTTTAGGAAGGAAAGGGAAGAAATAGATAAAGTGTTCCTTAAACAAGAACCTATACTGAAACATAACCTTCCCGTTGAAATTCTTGGGGATCCCCCTCCACCCAAGGGCGATCCCGTGTTTGAACTCAAACCATTACCTGATAATCTTAAGTATGCTTATCTTGATGAAAAAGAAATATATCCTGTTATTATTAGTGCTAACCTTTCAGAGAAAGAAGAAGAAAGATTATTGAAAACTCTAAAGAAGCACCGAGCCGCTATTGGATATACTCTGGACGATCTTAAGGGCATTAGTCCCACATTATGTCAACACAAAATTTCAGTAGAGAAAGATGCCAAACCAGTTAGAGATCCTCAAAGACAATTAAATCCCAAGATGAAGGAAGTGGTAAGAAAGGAGATACTAAAGCTCCTTGAGGCAGGTATAAATTATCCCGTTGCTGACAGTGAATGGGTAAGTCCTGTCCATTGTGTCCCTAAAAAGGGAGGTATTACCGTAGTTCCTAATGATAAAGATGAATTGATCCCGCAAAGAATCATTACAGGTTATAGGATGGTAATTGATTTCCGTAAGTTAAATAAAGCTACTAAGAAAGATCATTACCCTTTACCTTTTATTGATCAAATGCTAGAAAGGCTATCCAAACACACACATTTTTGCTTTCTAGATGGCTATTCTGGTTTCTCACAGATACCTGTATCAGAGAAGGATCAATCTAAAACTACTTTTACTTGCCCTTTTGGTACTTTTGCTTATAGATGTATGCCTTTTGGTTTATGTAATGCACCTGCTACCTTTCAAAGATGCATGATGGCTATATTTTCTGAGTTTTGTGAAAAGATTTGTGAGGTATTCATGGATGACTTCTCCGTCTATGGATCCTCCTTTGATGATTGTTTGAGCAACCTTGATCGAGTTTTGCAGAGATACGAAGACACTAGTCTCGTCCTGAATTGGGAAAAGTGTCACTTTATGGTTAATGAAGGCATTTTCTTGGGGCACAAGATCTCCGAGAGAGGTATTGAAGTTGATAAAGCCAAAGTTGATGCTATTGAAAAGATTCCATGTCCCAATGACATAAAAGGTATAAGAAGTTTCCTTGGTCACGCCGGCTTTTATAGGAGGTTCATTAAGGACTTTTCTAAAATCTCTAGGCCTCTGACTAATTTATTGCAAAAAGATATTCCTTTTGTCTTTGATGATGATTGTGTAGAAGCATTTGAAACACTTAAGAAAGCTTTGATCACTGCATCTATTGTTCAGCCACCTGATTGGAATTTACCATTTGAAATTATGTGCGATGCTAGTGATTATGCTATAGGTGTTGTTTTAGGGCAAAGAGTCAATAAGAAATTGAATGTTATCTAGTATGCTAGTAAGACTCTTGATACTGCCCAGAGAAATTATGCTACTACTAAAAAAGAGTTCTTAGTAGTTGTGTTTGCATGTGATAAGTTTAGGCCTTACATTGTTGATTCCAAAGTTACTATTCACACTAATCATGATGCTATTAAATATCTTATGGAAAAGAAAGATTCTAAGCCTAGACTCATTAGATGGGTTCTCTTGCTCCAAGAATTTGACTTGCATATTATTGATAGAAAGGGAGCGGAGAACCCCGTTGCAAACAACTTGTCTAGGTTAGAGAATGTTCTTGATGACCCACTGCCTATTAATGATAGCTTTCCTGATGAACAATTAGCGGTCGTCAATGCTTCTCGTACTGCTCCTTGGTATGCTGACTATGCTAATTACATTGTTGCTAAATATATACCGCCTAGATTCACATACCAGCAAAAGAAAAAGTTCTTTTATGATTTAAGACATTACTTCTAGGATGATCCACACCTTTATAAAGAAGGAGTAGATGGTGTTATTAGACGATGTGTGCCTGAGCATGAACAGGAACAGATCCTACGTAAGTGTCACTCTGAATCTTATGGAGGACACCACGCTGGAGATAGAACTGCACACAAGGTACTACAATCTGGTTTTTATTGGCCTACTCTCTTCAAAGATGCTCGTAAGTTTGTCTTATCTTGTGATGAACGTCAAAGAATAGGTAACATTAGTAGACGTAAGAAATGCCTACGAATTATTCTCTTGTTATTGAACCATTGATGTTTGGGGCTTTGATTATATGGGACCTTTTCCTGCCTCCAATGGTTATACACATATTTTAGTTGATGTTGATTACGTTACTAAGTGGGTAGAAGCTATTCCAACTAGTAGTGCTGATCATAACACTTCTACTAAAATGCTTAAATAAGTTATTTTTCTGAGGTTTGGAGTCCCTATATATCTTATGACTGATGGTGGTTCACATTTTATTCATGGTGCTTTCCGTAACATGCTTGCTAAGTATGATGTCAATCATAGAATCGCATCTCCTTATCACCCGCAGTCTAGTGGTCAAGTAGAGTTGAGCAATAGAGAGCTCAAATTAATTTTGCAAAAGACTATGAATAGATCTAGAAAGAATTGGTCCAAAAAACTTGATGATGCATTATGGGCCTATAGAACTGCATACAAAAAACCTATGGGTATGTCTCCATATAAGATGGTTTATGGAAAAGCATGGAATTTACCTCTTGAACTTGAACATAAGGCATATTGAGTTATCAAAGAGCTCAATTATGACTTCAAACTTGCCGATGAGAAAAGGTTATTTGATATTAGCTCACTTGATGAATGGAGAACCCAAGCTTATGAGAATGCCAAGCTTTTCAAAGAAAAAGTCAAACGCTGGCATGATAAGACGATACAAAAGCGTGAGTTTAACGTAGGAGATTATGTGTTATTGTTCAACTCTCATTTAAGGTTTTTTGCAGGAAAAATTCTCTCAAAATGGGAAGGTCCCTACGTTATCGAGGAGGTCTATAAAAATCAACAACTTCGAAGGCACAATTCCGAGGGTGGTAAACGGTCAAAGAATTAAACATTATATTTCAGGTAATCCTATTGTGCGGACCCCGGCTCATAAGTCGTGATCACCGAATGCACGTGTACAGTGATCCCAGAGATCAATGCTCACTGAACACACAGAAGCTGAATAACAAGAGTCTTACATCCATACATACCATGTTACACAAATTATGACCATTATGGTCAAGTCTTACATAGATAAAGCCACAAGGGCTGAATACCAAATAAACTTAAGCAGCGGAAATCTTCATCGATAAGTAGAACCCATGCCATCTGCCTTAACCCTAATGGCATTCTGACTGGGAAACGTCCTAGTTTGCATGTTCGTCTCCAAAGAACTCTTCTTCGAACTCCTGTTTTCCATGCCTGGCCAATTAAATAACCAGTGGCAAGCCAATGGGTACTTTGAATGTACTCGCAAGCAACCCATGTTTTGGTCCAAGATGTAACAATGCATGATATAGGTAAATTTTTGCAGAAAAGCTAGTTTTGAGTGCAATGACATGTTCAACAACTTGTAAGACATGCATCAGGAGAATTCAAGTAACCATGCGGATAGGTTGCAGATATCAACATAAATAGAGTGGGCATCAACCCAACTCAATCATGTCAAGTCCCTTGACTTGACCCAAGTAGTTTTATCAACACACACATACGGTTTGTAGAACTCTGGATGTAGTTTAAGTAGCACCGCCCAACTGTCCTTGACCGTGGACACGGCTATTCGAATAGTTTTACACTCTGCAGAGGTTGCACACTTTACCCACAAGATCCGGGAACTTCTGTGTCGTCCACGACCCGCGGTACCTCAAGTACCCGGGGTAAGCACCCGATCACTATCTTTCCCTAGACAACACTAACAAGGAGTCCACTCGTTGTTCCGTATCCTCACGATGTACATCATACGAGACTCACTCGAGATCGTAACATCCGAGAGGGGACGCAATGGTGTATCCGGTGCCCTGTAAAAACAGTCATGGCCGCCCTACCTGGCATGACCCCGTCCCGAGAGAGAGCACCAACTCTCCCCCGTCACTAGTAATGCAAGCTCCAAGCTAGTATCGGCCTAGGTAATCAATAATGCCCTTTCCCATACAAGGGTAGAGTGGTTGCGCATGTAAGGTTGGGACAGTCGACAAATCTTAAATCTAATCTGTTTTCGAAAACAACACACACACTTGCCTCGGTACACCACTTCTTCATCAAGTGGTTACCCATCTCATCATCTCCCTCGGGCATAAGTGGCACCCAACGGGATTTTCGAAAAGTCTTTTGAAAATACTTTGTCTCCTTCACCATGCATATACCCGTCCCTTTTTGCGTAGCATCTACTTCAGCATCCTATCTACTCCCACCGGCATAACCCTCATAGGAAGGTAGGGTCATACACAATGCATGTATCAACGAGGAAGTAACGGTGGCAAACCACCCCATGTGGTCACCACAGTATCATGTCTCCGATGCAAGCAATAAAAGTGCTATATGACATGCATAAAAAGGGTTTCATAGACATGGTCAAAAGCCTGCTTGCCTGGCTCAACAAAGTCTTCCAGGTCTTCAAAGTCTTCTGGTCCAACTCCTTCGTCAGCAACGCAATCTATCGTCGTAAAATAATAACGACAAAAATAAGGCAATAATAAAACTGAAAAAACAAAGTGCTCAGAAAAATGTCAACTCATTTTTGTTAAATACTAGGGTGAAAACTAAGAAGGGGAAAATTCCTAGTTTTGGATTTGGAGTAGCAGAATAGAAGGAATGGATTTTCGGAGGGGTTTAAATATATTCAGATTAGAATTTGAATATGAACAGTACATAAAAGTTGGTTGGTCATGAATGAAAGCTATACCATTAAATAGGTGGGATTTTTATAAAAATATGGGAGTTGGAATTATTGCATTTGGATGAATATTTAATCCTGTGGAATTTTTGCAAGTTTGACAGAAAAGAAAAGGAAAAGGAGCACTGTGCCTGCTGGGCCAGAACAGCCGCAGCGCAGCTGGCCCGCCTGTCATCCCTAACCCTGTGACAGAGGGCCGGCGAGCTCACCAGCGATGTTTCCAGGCACGGCGGCGTGAGATGATGGCACCGTTGGACTCCTCGTCGTGTCGCCATTCGGGTGGTGCCGAAGTTGGCCGGAGGGGAGAAGTGGTTCGTCGGCGACGAGTTTCACGGCGGAGGAGCGTCGGGCGTCGATGGCTCCGGCATTTCCGACTGCAAAACGAGCGGGAAAGAGGGGGGAATCGATCAATGAGCTATGGGCATTCCAGAGAAGTAATAAAGAGGGCCGGGTGTCGTGGAATAGTCACGCCAGATGTCCTCGTGAAAGGACTTAGTTATGGAGCCATCGCAACTAGGAAGCTTGAAGGGGTTAAATCAGGACAAGGGACACGAGAGAGTTTATACTAGTTCGGCCCCTTACGGTGAAGGTAAGGCCTACGTCTAGTTGGGTGGGTATTGATGTTTCGATAACCAGGGAGCGAGACACGCTATGCCCGGTTCTCGATGAGTTGTTTCTTGCCCTAAGTCGCCAGCAGGTCGTGCCCTTATATACACGGGTCGACGCCCACCGGCTTACAGAGTTCCGGCCGGCTTATAAACAGAGTCCGGCTCGGTGACCAGTTAAATCTACCTTACGTTACAAGTCATGCCATCATGGCGGTTTACTACAATGGGCTTAAGCCGCCCGTGGGCCTTAAGCTCCTTATTGAACCACCATCTTCATGCTTGGTCTTGGGCTTCCTCTGATGAGTACTCTTTGCGTAACCCGGCCCCTCCTGGGTGGCTTACACAAATAGTCATATCCCCAACATTAGGCCCCGGATTGATTTGAACCTGTTCACGTCAATCTAAAAAAATATTTGTAAATAATTAAATCTTCAGTCTTTTGATTATACACAGCGTTTTTGTTAACCCGCCATGACGTCATCTTCTGGATCCGTCTTAACCCGGCGTGACGTCATCCTTCCTTTGACTCATTTTTTATTCCACCGAATCCTTCAACGGATCTCTTCTTTACTGACTGTTCCGAAAATCTAGGCGTCGGGGCCGCTGGATAATAATTGTTATCTCCTTGTTTCCCATGCCGTCTCATTTATCTTCTTCCTATAAATAACCACGACTTGGATCTCTTCATTTTCACCCTTCCAGTCATGTTCTTCCTCTCTTCTTTGCCGCTCAAGCTCCGCTGCCGTTACCATCGACCCCTCGTCTTCATCAACTCAGGCCGCTGCATCAACCTGACTGTAACCAGAGATCGACGGCGAGCCTCCGCGGTTCATCCTCCTCCGTGAGTTCCCTTTTCCCCTTTCTTAGATCTATCTTGAAGCTCTGCTGAGTTCATCGGGTTCATCACCTCCCGATGCAGATCCCTGCTAGTTTGCACTTCCACAGCCTGTTTAGATTGTAAAAACCTTGCAGAAACGCTACGGTAGTTGTTTGTGTTGATCTTGTATAGAAATAGATCTCATTTCTCTTGTTTGGAAACCTCCTTTGAATGCATGAACTTCTCTGCCCTGTTTTTAGGTCTAGAAATTTTCTCTTTTAGGACAATAATTTGATCCATAATACGAGCTGTTGTCCGTGAAACTTGTTTCTATCACCCGGAAAGCTTCTTCTGGAGAACTTACTTTATCACCACTGTCTAGGTGTCCGGTTTAAAAATCCTTGAATGATTGTGGATCCTGATAGCGGCTTAAAATTTACCGCACAGTCACCCTTATATCATTAGACCCCTTGCTTAAGCCGCTATTTCGAATAAATTTGAAGATTTCTCCCAGGTTAAATTTGAACCGGAACCTTTTACTTTGTCGTAGGCCACTGCCGTTATGGATCCTAAGGCGGCTAAGGCCCCTGTGACTTACAACTGGGTTCCATCCACAGTCACCAAAAGCAAACTTGCTGAGTTTGTAGCGTCTGGTCATCTGCCAAAAAAGGAGGTCATGTCCTACCGTGCCCCTCACCCATCAGAGGAGATACCTCAACCCAAAGACGAAGAGGTAGTAGTTTTCACAGATCATATGAACCGGGGATTTGCCCCTCCCGGCTCAAAATTCTTCAAAGAAGTTCTAGATTTCTTTGACCCGAGGCCTCAAGACATTGGACCCAATTTCGTGTCCAATCTGTGCAATTTCCAAGTTTTCTGCGAGGTTTACTTAGGAGAGGAACCAAGCCTGCTGCTGTTCAGAGAGCTTTTTTACTTGAACCGGCAGAATGAACGCGCCAACGGGCCTAGTCTTGAGCTTGGCGGTATCTCAATCCAGCGGCGGAGAGACTGCCTTTTTCCTTATGCTGAGCTGCCGAGTCACCCCAAAGACTGGAACCAGACGTGGTTCTACTGCCAAGACACCTCTCCGGCTAACAAGAAGCCTCTGCTTGGCTTTCGCGCCCTGCGTCTTGAGTCCAATCATCATCTGGCGGACAAGTTAACTGCTGTCGAACGCCTGCCTCTTAACCCCACCATCAGAAAGATCAAGGCCCTCTTAGGCAACGGATTAACTGGCATTGATTTGGTCCGGGTCTGGGTCACCTGGCGGATACTACCACTAAGCCGCCGCTCCGGCTTAATGTGTACGTACACCGGCGAAAAGGACGACTCAATGCGTCATAGCCCTGAGGACTTACCAGATGATGTGGTAGATGCTACAGTCCAATCGCTATTGAAGGAAGGCACTGTAACCAGCAATACTTTCAGTTTGCTTCCCTTCTGCAAGAAGAATCCGGCTCCTGCAGTAAGTTACTAGTCTTCACAAATACTCTTTAATATGTTACCTTCTGGTACTTATGATTCTTTGTCTTTTCCCACAGGCCGATGACAACTTCTGGAAGGTCAAGTATGACCATGAGGCTGCAAAACTGGCCCGGGCGGCCAAGAAGACCAAGAGGAAAGCCGCCAGGACGGGTACCTCTAAAAAGAAGAAACCCAGCGCCTCTGATATGCTTAATTGGATGACTCTTCGTCAGATGAGGAAGAGGTAATCTTTTTTATTTTCTTTAACTCCTTTGCCGTTATCTTACTGACATTTGATCCTTTCAGGAGGATACTGGGAACAGTCAAGCAGCTGGCGAAGAGGTAACTATAATTTCCTCCGACTCAGAGCCTTTGCCAACACAAAGAATCCGAAGGGTGACCCGGAAAGTAAGGTTTTCACACCCTCTCGCTTACCAAGATCCTCAATTTCTTTTGAAGCAACAGCAGCTTGAGAACCGGCGACAGACTCGGGCCAACCAGAATGAAGAGCTTTCCTCCGGCTTACCCGATGTAACCAGGAAGCGTCGGACCGAGGTTATCTCCGACTTACGTTTTGTTTTACCCTTGATGGGTTTGATTCGCCAACCTCTCAATTCATCTGAATCCAATTATCAGGATACCTCTCCTTCTTCTGGCGAGTCGATGCAATCGAACATGCCGGCTTTCAAAACGGCTCCCGGGTAATATAACCTTTCTTACGTTGAATTTATCCATACTTATGTTTTGATACTTATCCTTCCACTTTGATTGACAGTGGGCAAGTAAAGCCCAGCAAGAGGGCAAAGAAGAATAAGCCGTCCCAAGACCCGGTGGTTACTGAACCGGTGTTTGACTCATCCGTTCCAGACAACTCCGCTCATCAGCCACCGCCTGAACCGGCTTCTGACATCCCGCAGCCAACTTCTGATCCGCCTGCAGAAGACGTGATTCATAACTCGGATGACCCGGAAGTTCCTAGCCCGGCCAAGACGGCTGACCCGGAGGTTGAGATTGTGAAGAGCCAATACATTGAACCGGGCCGGCCTACTCCCTTGCCCAATGCACCGCCAAGGAACAGTTTGCCCAGCGCCGGAAGTCCAAACAAGACATCACTGATTACTCTCACCTAAGTATTGGTGATATAGTCTCGGGCTATCTGAACCAAGTGCACAATAGTCGTGACCTGGAAATTGACATGGTGAAGCAAATACATCATAAATCTGAGGTAAAATTAAGCTTTCACTCTGAATCTTACTTACTGTACGAGCCCCCAAGTCTATTGCTTATGAGAATATGTTGTAGACTTAAGAATCTGCTAGCTATTAGTTTTGTTCGGTTTAAATTAAATATGTTTAACCTGGAGATAACATGAAACTTTAAATTTGGGTTACATTAGCCCCCAAGTGTCAAGTACCTTTACTTGTAAAGTGCTTGAGACTTAATATGTGTAACTTGGTGAAATAGACTAAAAATTCTTTAAACATACATTAGCCCCCAAGTGCCAAGTTTCTTTACTTGTAAAATACTTGGGACTTAAATGTTATCTTACCAAGATTCTTACCATAACCTGATGTCAAATGCAGGCCACCGTAAGTCAATTTGAGGCGGAGATTGCTGAGTTGAAGAGCCAGTTGAAGACCCAAGAGCTCAAAGCTCAGAAAGCCAATTCCAAGTTTGAATTCAGTATCTCTGAACAAGAGAAGCTGAAGAAAATTTTTGAATCGGAAAAGAAGGCTTGGGTGGATGAGAGGGCTTCACTGGTGACCCCGGCTGAAACAGCGGAGGCATCTCTTGCCGCGGCAACAAATGAGCTATCCGACTTAAAGCGGCACATATCCCAAATGGTCTCAGCTATCTTTGGTAAGCCGCCCGTAAATATTGTAATCCTTCAAGAGTTATCATAATAGTTGCCTCCAGCTTACTATTATACCTGTGAACATGCAGGCTCCAGGAGTACCAATCTGAAGGAAAATATGCTTGTCAAGCTTAAGGCAGTGTACACCTTGGTAGAGCAGCTATACTCCGGGTCACAGCGTGTGTTGACCGCTATGGCTTTATCAAATACCTCTCCCCGGCTTCTGCAAGACGTGTTGAGACATCTGTCGGTGCTACCTCAACACATTCAAGACTTAAGGCGGGCATCCGCGAGAGCCAGAGTCGTGGTTGCGTTGAGTCGGGCAAAAGCATGGGTGCCAGAGCTTGACCTTGCTGACCTCTCTCTTGGATATCCAAGTCTTAAGGAGGACGGTACTGCTTTTGGCGAACAGGACTTCACTGCCTGTGTTAAAGTCGTACGCCCTCTGGCGACTCTCATTGGGGAGGATATTGATCTCACCAAGTACTCACCGGGTTATGATAGCGAGAATCGGAGAATCCCAAATGTCCCATATGACCAAGTCAGCCTGCTCCCTCCAACACGTAAGCATACCTTTGCCCCTGAAGTGGACCCGGCCAGTTTAATAGATGATGAAGCTGAATTTGAAGCTTTCAGCGGCATTGACTGGGCCTCGTCCACCTTCCAGGACACAACAACCGAAGGAGAGGTGGGGAAGGATAATCCGGAGTCATCCAGCCAACCGGAGGAATGAGTCGCCAAGCCGGGTTATAATTCCGCAAAGAACAATGCTTCACTTATTCAGACTCGGGGAGTCTTGTAATAGGATAGAAAAACTCCTTAATGCCTGTCATGCCTTATGGTACTTATTGCTTTTGTTAAGCCGCCAGTACTATTTGCATCTTGCTTATGTTAATCAAGTGTTTCCTTGATATTTCACCTTGCTCCGTTTTATCCTGCAACCCCTTTTGATAACTTCTCCGGCTCATATAGATTTTTACCCGGCACTTTTTAGAACCTGAGGTAACCAATATAAAACCGGAAGGATCAAGAACCATCTCCTTAAGAAGGTTTCAATGATAGTTAAAAGAATTATACTTGCAATGTTCACAGGCTCCTGATTCGAATACGATCAGAGAACCGTTCCAAAGGGGTTAAGCTAAGATTCGGATATGATCATATAGCCCCCAGTGGCTTTGGCGATGCCGATCAAGTGGGTATCGACAGCTATGTTCTCTTTGGTTCGAATACGACCTATGTTTGAACAGGAAGCCCCCAAGTGAACATTAGAGTTGTTTAATGACGCTGATTCGAATACAATCCACGTCATACCCAAAGGGGTTAAGCTATGATTCAAATTTGATAAGGAAGCCCCCAAGTCGGTTTGGCAATATGCCGATCAAGTGGGTATCGACAGCTATGTTCTCTTTGGTTCGAATACGACCTATGTTTGAACAGGAAGCCCCCAAGTGACCAAAGCTAGATCCAGATATGATCATAAGCCGGACAAAGGGAAAGCCGGATTCAGATATGATCCGTCCCCTGTTGGCAGTGTCCATCACCTGATAAGGAAAACATGAAACATTTCTTTATGGGAAAAAGGACAGAGGTCCTGCTTTATTGCTTTATATAATATGTACATTATAGAAAGTATCTTAAAAAGAAACTTAAGTATAGTAAGGCCGGAGATGAGCTATGTTCCACGGCCGGCGGGTCTCTTCCTCCGACTTAAATGAGTCCTTGCACTCTCGAATGTCGATGAGATAATATGACCCGTTGTGCAGATTCTTGCTGACCACAAAGGGCCCTTCCCAAGGCGGGGATAGCTTGTGCATATCAGACTGATCCTGGATGAGCCGGAGCACCAAGTCACCTTCTTGAAAGGTTCTGCTCTTAACCCGGCGGCTGTGATAGCGGCACAGGTCTTGCTGGTAAATCGCCGAGCGGGCTATTGCCAAGTCTCGCTCTTCGTCCAACAAGTCAAGTGCATCTTGACGAGCCTTTTCGTTATCCGCCTCAACGTAAGCCGCCACTCGGGGTGAATCGTGCCGGATGTCACTTGGCAGGACCGCCTCTGCTCCATAAACCATGAAGAAAGGCGTGTATCCCGTGCATCTGTTAGGCGTAGTGTTGATGCTCCATAACACAGAGGGTAACTCCTCCACCCAACAACCCGGAGTCCGCTGTAAAGGGACCAAAAGCCGGGGCTTGATGCCTTTCAGGATCTCTTGATTAGCTCTCTCTGCTTGACCATTGGATTGAGGATGAGCAATAGCCGAAACATCAAGACGGATATGTTCTCTTTGACAGAACTCTTCCATGGCACCCTTGGAGAGATTAGTGCCATTATCAGTTATAATGCTATGTGGAAAGCCAAAACGAAAGATCACCTTTTTCATGAACTGAACCGCCATGGCTGCATCACACTTACTGACCGGCTCTGCCTCAACCCACTTAGTAAACTTGTCCACTGCCACCAGCAGATGTGTCTTTTTTTCCTTAGACCTTTTGAAAGGTCCAACCATGTCAAGCCCCCAGACTGCAAACGGCCAGGTGATTGGGATCATCCTTAACTCTTGAGCCAGCACATGAGCTCGTCATGAGAACTTTTGACACCCATCACATTTACTGACCAGGTCCTCTGCGTCAGCATGAGCCGTCAACCAATAGAAACCATGACGTAAAGCCTTGGCCACGAGAGATTTTGACCTGGCATGATGGCCACAATCTCCTTCATGGATCTCACGAAGTATTTCTTGGCCTTCTGCAGGTGACACGCAGCGTTGAAACGCCCCGGTGACGCTGAGGTGATGTAACTCGCCGTTAACAATCGTCATGGATTTGGAGCGCCTAACAATTTGTCTTGGCAATGTCTCATCCTCCAGTAATTCACCCCGGGTCATATAAGCGAAGTAAGGCACCGTCCAATCCGGGATAACATGAAGAGCCGCCAACAGCTGTGCCTCCGGGTCTGGCACTGCTAAGTCTTCCTTGGTAGGTACCTTGACAGAAGGGTTATCTAACACATCAAGAAAGGTGTTGGGCGGCACCGGCTTACGTTGGGATCCTAACCGGCTTAAAGCAGCAGCCGCCTCGTTCTTCCTTCGATCAATGTGCTCCACTTGATAACCCATGAAGTGACCAGCCACAGCATCTACTTCACGATGATAAGCGCCATGAGGGGGTCTTTGGAATCCCACTTTCCTGACACTTGTTGAGCCACCAAATCTGAGTCACCCAAGCATCGTACCCAGCTTAAGTTCATCTCCTTAGCCATCCGGAGACCGTGGAGTAATGCCTCATATTCAGCTGCATTGTTAGTACATGGAAACATAAGCCGAAGTACATAACAAAAATTGTCACCTCGAGGGGAAGTTAACACCACTCCAGCCCCCGAGCCTTCTAGCTGCCTAGACCCGTCAAAGTGAATAGTCCAGTATGTGTTATCCGGCTTCTCCTCAGGTGCCTGCAGCTCTGTCCAAACATTGATGAAGTCCACCAAGGCCTGAGACTTAATAGCTGTCTGAGGCATGTATTTCAAGCCGTGAGGCCCAAGCTCAATAGCCCACTTGGCGACTCGTCCTGTGGCTTCCCTATTCTGAATGATGTCTCCCAAAGGGGCAGAACTTACCACAGTTATAGGATGGCTTTGAAAATACTGCTTCAACTTCCGGTTTGCCATGAACACCCCATAAACAAGCTTTTGCCAGTGTGGGTACCTTTGCTTGGATTCAATGAGCACCTCACTGATGTAGTAAACCGGCCGTTGAACCGGATGCTCCTTACCGGCTTCCTTACGCTCCACCATGATGGCAACGCTGACGGCTCGCGAATTGGCAGCCACATACAACAGCAAAGGCTCTTTCTCAATTGGAGCCGCAAGAACCGGCGGCTCAGACAATTGTCTCTTTAAGTCCTCAAAAGCAGCATCAGCGGCCTCACTCCAAACAAAAGTGTCAGTTTTCTTATCATCTGATATAATGGGAGGGCTTTCTCACCGAGCCGACTTATAAACCGACTTAAGGCGGTGACGCGACCCACCAGTCGCTGGACATCATTGATGCACGCCGGTTTAGCCAGAGAGGTAATCGCCTTAATCTTCTCTGGGTTAGCTTCGATGCCTCTGTTGGACACCAGAAAACCCAAAAGCTTGCCTGCAGGAACACCAAACACACATTTGGCCGGGTTAAGCATCATCTTGTAGATCTGGAGATTATCAAAGGTCTCCTTTAAGTCGGATATCAAGGTTTCCTTTTCTCTGGACTTCACCACAATGTCATCCACATAAGCATGGACATTACGCCCAATTTGGTCGTGCAAACAGTTCTGCACACACCGCTGATAAGTCGCCTGGGCACTCTTGAGCCCAAATGGCATAGATACATAACAGAAGGCTCCAAATGGAGTGATGAAAGTCGTCTTCTCCTGGTCCTTAACTGCCATCTTAATCTGATGATAACCGGAGTAAGCATCCAAAAAGCACAAACGCTCACAACCCGCCGTAGCATCAATGATTTGATCAATATGGGGGAGAGAAAAAAGGGTCAGTCGGACAAGCCTTGTTTAAGTCCATGTAGTCCACACACATCCGCCAGGTGCCATTTTTCCTGAGGACGAGCACCGGGTTAGCCAACCACTCCGGGTGAAAAACTTCAATGATAAACCCGGCCGCTAAGAGCCGGGCGACTTCTTCTCCAATAGCTTTTCGTCGCTCTTCGTTAAAACGGCGAAGAAACTGCCTGGCCGGCTTATACTTTGGATCAATATTGAGAGTGTGCTCAGCGAGTTCCCTCGGTACACCCGGCATGTCAGAAGGTTTCCATGCAAAGATGTCCCGGTTCTCACGGATGAACTCGATGAGCGCGCTTTCCTATTTGGGATCCAAGTTGCTGCTGATGATGAACTGTTTAGAAGAATCACCCGGGGTAAAGTCAACAAGATTTGTCTCAGCTGCCGACTTAAACTTCAACGCCGGGTCATGCTCTGTAGTTGGCTTCTTCAGGGATGTCATATCCGCCGGGTCAACATTATCTTGATAAAATTTGAGCTCCTCTGCTGCACAGGCTGACTCAGCATAAGCCGCGTCACCTTCTTCACACTCCAAAGCTACTTTACGACTTCCATGTACGGTGATGGTGCCCTTGTAACCTGGCATTTTGAGATGTAAATAAATGTAACACGGTCGGGCCATAAACTTAGCATAAGCCGGTCGTCCAAACAGAGCATGGTACGGGCTCCTGATCTTGACCACTTCAAACATCAACTTTTCAGCTCGGGAGTCATGTTCGTCTCCAAAGGCCACCTCCAGCTCAATCCTGCCAACTGGGTAGGCCGACTTACCAGGGACAACTCCATGGAAAACAGTGTTGGATGTTCTCAGATTTTTATCAGTCAACCCCATGCGCTGAAAGGTCTCGTAGTAAAGGATGTTGATGCTACTACCCCCGTCCATGAGCACCTTGGTGAACTTATACCCACCAACTTGAGGCACCACTACCAAAGCCAACTGACCCGGGTTATTGACCCACGGAGGATGATCCTCCCTGCTCCATATGATGGGCTGCTCTGACCACCTTAAATAACGAGGAATTGCCGGCTCAACGGAATTCACGGCCCTCTTATGAACCTTCTGGTCACGTTTGCACAAGCTAGTGGTAAACACATGATACTGTCCACCACTCAACTGCTTCGGGTGGCTTTGATAACCTGACTGTTGCTGCTGTTGCCCACCTTGTCCAGACTGCTGCTGATTGCTACCACCTGAATGCCCCTGAAAACCGGAATTTGAACCGCCGCCCGGGCTATGAAAGCCGCCGGCCCCTGAGCCGCCACCAGATCCTTGACCGCCGTCGAAGGTGTTGGAATTTTTAAACGCCTTCATGATCGCATAATCCTTCCTTAGATGTGTGGCCGGCCGCTCCCGGGTGCCGTGTCTCGGGCAGGGCTCATTGAGTAATTGCTCCAGCGACGGGCCTGACCCGCCGGATCGTGGCGGCTTACCTTTACGTCTCGGATTGTTACCTCGTAGGTTGGCATTGGCCACAAACTCCGGATTACCGTCCGCCTTACGCTTATTGCCGCCTTGATTCCCCGGGTTATGCTGCTGACCCTTTCCATTACCATTCCGTTTTCCCTTCCCTGTCTTCTCATCGTCAGACGCGGGATCCTTGGTACTATCAGAATCGGCGTATTTGACTAAAGCCGCCATCAGCGTACCCATATCTGTGAGGTCATGCTTAAGGCGCCCCAGTTTCATCCTCAGCGGCTCAAAATGGCAATTTTTCTCCAGCATGAGAACTGCAGATCCGGCGTCCATCTTATCGGAAGAATGAATTATCTCCTTGACCCGGCGTACCCAATGGGTGGTGGATTCACCTTCCTCTTGCTTGCAATCCGTCAAGTCCACAATCGACATAGATTGTTTACAGGTGTCCTTGAAATTCTGGATGAACCGGGCCTTTAACTCGCCCCATGAGCTAATGGAATTAGGTGGCAAGCCTTTCAACCACGACCGGGCCGTTCCATCTAACATCATGGTGAAATATTTAGCCATTGGCCCGTCACTGACTTCTAGCAACTCCATGGCCATCTCATAACTCTCAATCCATGCCCTGGGCTGTAAATCGGCCGTGTAATTTGGTACCTTTCGAGATCCCTTGAAGTCCTTGGGCAGACGTACATCGCGTAGAGCCGGCACCAAGCAAGGGACACCGCCGGTTCTAGTGGCTACTCCCGCCTCAACAGAGGTCATTGGATACTCTGGGTGATCATTCTCCTGACGTTCTTGGTCCTGCGCCGGGTTATAGCCCCCGGGCTGGTTACGTCGTTGGGCATTGCTCGACAAAGCTTCCGACTCCATGCGTCTGCTGTAACTCGGGCTTTGGTTCTGGCGAGGTGGTGCTACCCAGGGTGGGGGAGTTGAGTGAATCCTATCCCGGCTGTAAGAATAGGTCTCCTGTTGAGCCAGGGCTGTCTGGAGGAGCTCTTTGACCCTCTGGGTTTCCACCGCCGTCGGGTCATCACCTTCCATAGGAAGAGCCGCTAAACGTGCTGAAGCTGCGATTAAATTCTCCATGGGGTTGGAAAAGTGACCCGGTGGAATCGGCACATAACGGGGCGGTGGCATGCTCATGTGAGGCGGCACCATATCCCGAGGCTGAGCCGGTCCTCCTGTTCCGGCTGTCATAAGCCGATCGGCCTCCGGCGGGTTACTAGGTGTCGGGGATATACCCCGTGGCGTAAACCGGCCGGAAGTATAACCCGGCCGGGCTGGACGACTCACTGGTAACCCGCCTGGAGCTTGGCGGTTCACGGGCTACCCGCCCGGTCTTGGCGATTCATTAGTAACCCGGTGGGCGGGTTAGATGGATGACGAGGCCCAAGTCCTAGAAGGCCGGTTCACGTTTAATGGTGGTCCGGTTTATGAGGAAAGCATAAGGACTATTCTCCTACAAAGGAAGCAAGACTAGGACTCCACTTGTAATAGAGTAATCCTAATCCAACTAGGACTAGTCATGTAAACCGCCCCTTCAACATATATAAGGAGGGGCAGGGCTCCCCAAAGAGGGACAAGCTACAAGCTACAAGCAACAAGAAACAATATCTAGGGCTAGACACAACTAGAGGAGAGCCGGCTTACCGACGACTCTCTCATGAGCATAATGAGACCTAGCCTCAAACAGCATGTAGGGCTATTACCGGATGATGTTTCCCGGGGCCCGAAGCTGTCTAAACCCTTGTCTTGCATGTTGATCCACCCTGCGTCTCTCGTCCCACTCAACCCCTCTCAAGCTACCACATAGATGCGTTGGCCTCGCGACTAAGTCCTGACACTAAGGACATCTGCCGTGACAAATCCATGACAGTTGGCACCCACCGTGGGGCCTGCGCACGATGGTGATGAGTTCTTGGAGGGATCCTCCCAGGAGATCGAGAATTTCCCGGATGAAAGTCGGTTTCAGAAAGATCTACGTCGTTGACAAGCAGTAAAAACAACATGTTCAGATTCAATCTAGATGAGTCAAGGTTCTACAAGTTGCCAAGCCAAGTCAAATCGTCCTGGCAATGGTCACATTGGACAATGGAAACTGTGGCCAGCAATTAACAATGGAACCTACTTGGAAGGGTCTACGTCAGAGTCATATTCGTTAGTCCGGATTTATAGTCGACGAGATTTGAAGGATACGAGGGTTTGGCGTTTTATCTGCGCATCGCTGGGGCAACGCGATCTGTCGAATCCGAGTTGGAGATCAATACTGTTGTACGCCGGGTTAGATCAGTAAAAATATGCCTGCAGAGACAAGGGCCAAACCCGAGGCGGATTCATACATTGAGCTGCTAAAAGCTGCTGCTACTATTGCACGGAGGACTACTTCTAAATAAACAAATTATGCTACTGTTGCCTAAAGGCAATGTTACGTGGCTGCGTATTCGCATCAGGTGATCCATCTAGAGCAGTGCTATGGGGACGATAAAGTTTGGACGACTTGTGCACGATGATTAAATCCAGCCGAAGAATCTCGAGCACAGCCCAGCAACGGCCGCTGGATCCCTCGGTCGTGCAGTTATCGTTCCAACAGTGTCGTGTGTGGAGCATTTTCGATCCATCTAGTACTTGAGTACTACCTATGTTAAAGCTTAGATTTTGAGGAGGTATTATTGGTGGAGACCGCTTCACGTGAGCATGCATATTTGGACAAAGGACTACCGCACCGGCTTCGCCTCCATTCCTGCCGCACGTTGCCGCAGTCTTGAGTCGCCTGCTTGTATGGCTGGCCTTACCCCGCCGCTCGCCTGTGGCTGCAGTTCCAATGGACAGCCTCTTCTGGTGCTCCAGGCTGCCAGCCCGCTTCGCCGGGTCAATTCTGCAGTAGCTACGAGCCGTCCTCGGGTTAAAGTCAATCCGCCGGCCCACCGGTTTCGTACCGTTCTTGAAGCGGCCCCGCGGCAAGTTACTGTCTGTTTCAGCCACCACTACAGCCTTCGCGACCGAGCGTCTCGTCGTTATCGTAATCCGCCTCACTGCTCCTGCATGTGCATTCTCAAATCGCCATTGAAACCCATTGTCTCTACCTGCAGGCCTCGCTGCAGTAGCCTGCCAAGTCGCTGGTGATGGAGGTCGTTCCATAGGCGAAGAACAATTAACAAAGGGTCAAACCACTGCTCACAGCCTGTGATTCGGAGTTAGATCAATCAAGTCATGAAGACTGACAGGAGCGCGGCGTACTATGTGCCTCGTGGACCGTCAGATCACAAGTTGCCGAAGAAGGCATATTCCACTGGAGTGGTGTTGTATATGAGTGCAGAAGTTGTACCCAATTTTACACTGCTCCACGTCTCCGCCCTGCTGCCACTGTTGTGACCATGGATGCAACCCGGGGTACCCGCGACAAGCCGGCCTACCGGCGCTGCACAATACTACGAGGTGCTATCCTTCCTACATATTTTATCAGCACAAATAACTTTTTTTTCAAGAACAATTACTCTGGTCTTTGCTATTTTTGGGCAGGATCATTATTTGTTACAAAGATGTCGCAAAGGGGCGAGCACCAAGATTATTGCACTAGGGCTGGTCCGTGCCATGCTGCTGGACGGCTACATGGGTAAGTCGCCGTCCCCCGCTTCGTCAACACACAGGACTAACTCGCCCGTCCGTGTCGGCTTACAACGCCGCAGCCAGCTCGCCCGTCCGTATCGACTTACAACGCCGCGGCCAGTTCATCCGTTTGTTCCTACGGGTGACTCATCTGTGGTTGATTTTAGCTTCACCGCGGTGGATAAATTCCAGCCTAGAATATCAGGTGACATCTATCTAAGACTATATTTTACACATATTATTTTTTGTCAAAAAAATTTACTTTGGACTGTATATTTTGATATGCAGGACAATTATTCATTATAAACATGGTCTATACCATGGGTACGGAGCACGCGCTAGCAACATTCTGCACTGGCGTTTCGTCCGTGTCATACCACCCGGTGAATGAACGTGAGCAAGTCGCCGTCCCTGTGGCCCGGTTTACATCAGCTTGCCGGGACAACTCGCCCGTCCGTGCCGGTTTACGACACCGGTGCCGGTCTTCCCCGTCTGCACTGGTTTACAGTACCGCGGCCGGTTCATCTGTTTGAGCCACCTCTGATGCCGAGGTCATCTTTTTCGTCCGCCGCTCGGATAGGTATGGCCACGATAAGAAAAGAAAAGAGGATTTACGTATGGAACTTGCTATGCTGGAGGAACTGGAAGAAGAAGATATGTTACCTCCTGACCTGTACAGCAGGAAAGTTGATGTCAGTGCCGAGCTCTATGAGCTTCTGGTGAACGAGGAGATCTTTTGGCTCCAACAATCCCACGAGCGTTGGTTCCTCAAGGGGGGTTTAAACACTGACTATTATCATAAAATTGCTAATGGGCTAAAGTGCAAAAACACAATCCAATCACTTAGAGTGGGAGAGGCAGTGATTGAGGGCACGGACAATTTGATTGTCCATGCCACTGATTTTTATAAAGAGTTGTTTGGCCCAGCACCTGGTAACCAGATTCATCTTGATCCAAAAACCTGGTCGGACGAGGAGAAACTAGATGAGAAGGATAACCGACCTTTGCCGTGAATTTACGGAACATGGGTCAAGGAGGCTCTGTTTTATATGGCCTCTAATAGAGCTCCTGGACCCGATAACATCCCTGCTGAGTTCTATCAGGTGTGCTGGGATATTGTCAAAGAAGATATTATGGCCTTGTTTAAAGCATTTCATCAAGGGACACTGGATGTTCAACGACTTAATTATGGAGTCATTACCCTGCTTCCGAAAGTTTCTAGGGCCGAGAAAATCCAGCAATATAGGCCTATTTGCCTGTTGAGATGCCCATATAAGTTGATTACTAAAGTCCTTGACCGCAGGGTAGCTATATACGCAGACAAACTCATTAGCTCTGCCCAGAATGCCTTTGTGAAGGGCAGAAACATTATGGATGGTGTCCTATCCCTCCATGTAATTATTAACTACACCTATGTTAAGAAAAAAAGTGCGGATTGTCCTTAAGCTGGCTTTTGAAAATGCCTATGACAAGGTTAATTGGGACTTTCTCCTAGAATGCCACAAGATGCAGGGTTTTAGTGATACCTGGTGCGGATGGATTAAACAAATACTTTACAATGGGACTGTTAGTATTAAACTAAACAGTAGTGTTGGTTCATATTTTCAAAGCAGAAAAGGGGTTCGCCAGGGGGATCCCCACTCCCCTTTCCTATTTAATCTAGTTGTTGAGTGTCTTACCAAAATGATAAAAAATGCTCCGAAAAATAAACTGATTGTGGGTTTAGCTTCTGATCTTATTCCCGGCGGGGTGGCGGTCCTGCAATACGCAGATGATACTATCATTTGCATAGAAGATGATGTAGATAAGGCAGTCAACCTGAAGTTGCTGCTATATATGTTTGAAATGATGTCTGGTTTGAAAGTCAATTTTCAGAAGAGCGAGATTATTACTGTAGGTGGGGATGAGGATGTGGTCAATAAATATGCGGAGATTTTTTATTTTGAGGTTGGCAGTTTTCCGCTCAAATACTTGGGCATGCCTATCAGCTATACTAATCTGAAAACATATGATTGGGAGTTCATTGTTAGTAAATACTTAAAGAGGTTCGAAGCCTGGATTGGCAATGCTGCCTCAATGGGGGGAGACACACTTTACTTGATTATGTTGTCACACAGATCTCTTTATACCACATGTCGATGTGGCTCATGAATAAAACCTTCATTGAGAAACTAGATAAGCACAGGCGCAGGTTTTTCTGGCAAGGGTGCAACAAAAAAAAGATACTATCTTGTCAAGTGGAGCAGAATATGCAGGTCCAGAGAAAAAGGGGCTTTAGGCATAAAAGATCTTCGGAAGCAAAATATTAGTCTCATGGTTAAATGGTGGTGGAAGCTAGAGGCTCAAAATGGATTATGGCAGGATATCGTCCGGGCCAGATACCTTTGCAACAAATCTGTTGCAGAAGTTTCTTCTAAATTCTTTGATTCACCTTGCTGGAAAGCCTTGCTCAAGGTAAAAGATTCTATATGATGGGCAGAAAAATTGAGATTGGGGCTGGGAACTTAATCAGATTGTGGAAAGATCCAATGAATGGGCTGCTCCCACTTCAGGATCAATATCCACGGCAATTTGAGATCTGTAACCATCCGGAAAGTACCCGAGGAATGAGCTTGATAACACTTCTATATTCAGACGTAGGCTTACCCCTGAGCTGTCAAAACAGTGGGAAGACATGCGTGTTGTAGTTAAGAATATCCCTCTGAATGAGAAGAGTGATCGAATCTTTTCGGGGCTAAATGCCTAAATCAGAACAGCAAGTTCACCACTAAATCAATTCATAAGATGCTGGAAAAATCTCTCAGTGGGTGCCACTACAGGTGGATTTGGAAAGCTAAAATCCCTCTGAAGATTAAAATCTGTTGGGGAACGTAGCAATAATTCAAAATTTTCTATGCATCACCAAGATCAATCTATGGAGATTTTAGCAACAAGAGAGGGAGAGGATGAGCATCTTCATACCCTTGAAGATCGCGATGTGGAAGCGTTACAAGAACGCGGATGAGGGAGTCGTACTCGCGGTGATTCAAATTGCGGAAGGTCTGATCTAACGCCGAACGGACGGCGCCTCCGCATTCAACACACATACAACCCAGGGACGTCTCTGTAACGCCCCGGATTCGATGCGCCAGGTGTCTGCCAGTTATTCGCCGTCGTTGCCATGTCATTTGCTTGCGTGTTGCACTTTGCCATGTCATCATCTGCATTTCATATCATGTCTTCATGTGCATCGCATTGCATACGTGTTCGTCTCATGCATCCGAGCATTTTTCCCGTTGTCCGTTTTGCAATCCGGCACTCCTATGTCCTCCGGCGTCCCCTTCTTGTCTCTTTTCATGTGCGGGTGTTAAACATTCTCGGAATGGACCGAGGTTTGCCAAGCGGCCTTGGTATAGCACCGGTAGACCGCCTGTCAAGTTTCGTGCCATTTGAAGGTCGTTTGATACTCCAACGGTTAACCGGGTAACCGCAAAAGCCCCTTCTCTTTGCAGCCCAACACCCCTTCAAAGTGGCCCAAAACCCATCCAAACTCCCTCCATGCTCTCGGTCATTCGATCACGATCGTGTGGGCGAAAACCGCACCTCATTTGGACTCTCCTAGCTCCCTCTACCTATAAATATGTGCCCCTCCCCAAAATTTGCGGATGAAACCCTAGTCCTCTTCCTCCTCGCGCCGCCGGACATGTCCATCCCGTCGCCGGACATGTCCACCGCCGCCGCCACCTCACCCCGGCCAATCCCGGCATGCCACCTCAGCTCCGCCGCCACGTGTCGCCTCCTGATTCGCCGCCGCCCTGCGCCCACTTCCCCGCGCCGCCACCCGCGCGTCGGCCCGCCGGGGCCC
>NC_041389.1:465080877-465094241 GCF_002162155.2 Triticum dicoccoides | reverse complement strand
CGCCCCGTCGTCTCCCTCATCTCCGGCGGCTCCCCCGGCACCACTCCGGCGAACCTCGGGCTCCGAGCCCCTAGATCCGATCTGAGAAGGTTGACTTCCCCCCCCCCTCGTTTTTCGTCCAAGTCCCTGGGTTTTTCATCATATGTACCCATATTCATCATGCCATAACTCTCTGCATACTGCTCCGTTTTGTGCGTGTAATATGTCAAATTGTTTGTCTCAACGAGTACTTCATTTCATTCCATTGAATCATTTCCATTTGAGCTTATCTTGATGTCCGAAATGCTGTTGGAAGAGTGCATATTGCTGTTAATCTGCTAAAACTGTTATAACATGCTCATTTGTCATTTTTGCCATGTTTGATGTGTGCATCCTATGAGGTTGATGTCTACATGTGTTTTTATCTACGCTATGCCATCTTTCCAGAGGTGTCATCCATGTATTTTTGTGACTTGTGTACTGAGTGCATCGAGCTTGTTAAGTAGGGTGCTTGGTGTTGCTGTTTTCCTGACTGATTCTGTTATATTTTGTTGCTATGTAAACCTGCTGCTACAAGCCATTTCGTGCATTATTCTGGAGATGTTCACTAAGGATGTTTTGTTATACATGTCATGCTCTATCAATTCGTGCCCCTGGTTACATTTATAGCCTGATGTATCATGTTGTTATATTGCTCCAAAGTTTGCTAAATAATGTTGTTGTCAACCTGTTAACATGAAGTTCAGTTTTGGCCATGTGCTTTTCTAGTGATCCATGCATCCTATGAACTTGTTCTTGCCATGCTTAGCTTCATAAACATGTTGATTGCCTTGCCATGCCATGTATTGCTCTGTGGTGAGTGGTTCAAGCTCACCAACATGTCTACTTATTGTTGTTCCTGCCATGTATGAATCTGTCATATCTTTTGCCATGTTTACATGGGTGCCATCATATTTTTCTGTGCCCTTTTGGCTCATGGTCAGTAAGGGACTTTTGTTATATGCAATTAGTAGATTCATTACATGCCTTTGTTTGCCATGATAAGTTCCTGAAACATGTTGTTTGATAGCTCTAAACATTTGCAACCTGATATTATTTCTGCTAAGCCTGAAACTGTTATTATTTGCAATCTTCCCACGTCCTTTTGAGCATGTTCTAGTCTTTTCTGGAGATAGCTCAGTGTTCATGTTTTGTCATGCCTTACCTGTACTTCATGCCCATGCCTTTTGTTATTACGTTGGGGTGTTGTAGCATATTGTTTTGATGCTTGCAATATGCCTAGTTGCTGTTTTGAACAAATTGTTGTTATGACTTGTATAGAGTGTATGTGTTGAACCGTTGCTCCGTTATGAGTGTGCTCTATATGAAGCTTGCTTGGTTTTGCATGAAGTTTCATATTATCATGTTGCATCCTTGTTTTGAGGTGTTTGCTTTATGTTTGGATGCATTTTGCATCAATGTCATGCTTAACTTGTTTTGCTCATATCTTCTAGGCCGTAACTCCGAATTAAATGAACTTTATATGTAACTTGACTAGAATCTAGTGTAGATCATCTTGGTGCATCTTAACTTGCTATTTAACAACTTGAACATAAGGTGTGTTCAGTTCTGGACCAATTTCGAAATTTGCATATGAGGACTTACCGGAATTGTTATATGTTGTTCCCGGCCTCATTTAAACTTGTTTTGATGTGTTGTTCTTGTTTGCATCATCTCTTGCCATGAGTAGCTTCATGTAGCTTTGTCATGCATCATGCTTGTTGTGCATCATGTCTTGTCTATGTGTGGTGTGTTTACCATGTTGTGTGCTTCTTCTCGATAGTTCTCGTTTTGTTGCGATCGTGTGGATTCGTTCGTCTAAGCTTGGTTCGTCTTCGTGGCTTCATCTTCTTCATGGACTCGTTCTTCTTCCTAGCGGGATTTCAGGCAAGATGACCGCTACCCTGGATCTCACTACTATCATTGCTATGCTAGTTGCTTTGTTCTATCGCTATGCTGCGTTACCTATCATTTTCTCTTCAAGCCTCCCAAATTGCCATGAACCTCTAACCTTTGACACCCTTCCTAGCAAACCGTTGTTTGGCTATGTTACCGCTTTGCTCAGCCCCTCTTATAGCGTTGCTAGTTGCAGGTGAAGTTGAAAATTGCTCCATGGTGGACAGGGTTATGTTGGGATATCACAATATCTCTTATATTATTAATGCATCTATATGTTTGGTAAAGGGTGGAAGGCTCGGCCTTATGCCTGGTGTTTTGTTCCACTCTTGCCGCCCTAGTTTCCGTCATACCGGTATTATGTTCCCGGATTTTGCGTTCCTTACGCGGTCGGGTGATTTATGGGACCCCCTTGACAGTTCGCTTTGAATAAAACTCCTCCAGCAAGGCCCAACCTTGGATTTACCATTTGCCTCACCACCACCTACCTTTCCCTTGGGAGTAATTAACCCAAGGGTCACCTTTATTTTAGCCCCCCCGGGCCAATGCTTTTCTAAGTGTTGGTCCAAACCGAGCGATGTCCGGCGTCCCCTGGGCAACCAGGGTCTATGCCAACCCGACGTCTTGCTCATCCGGTGTTCCCTGAGAACGAGATATGTGCAGCTCCTATCGGGATTTGTCGGCACAGCGGGCGGCTTTGCTGGTCTTGTTTTACCATTGTCGAAATGTCTTGTAAACCAGGATTCCGAGACTGATCGGGTCTTCCTGGGAGAAGGTATATCCTTTGCTGATTGCGAGAGCTTATCATGGGCTAAGTTGGGACACCCCTGCAGGGTATAAACTTTCGAGAGCCGTGCCCGCGGTTATGTGGCAGATGGGAATTTGTTAATGTCCGGTTGTAGATAACTTGACACCAGATCCGAATTAAAACGCATCGACCGCGTGTGTAGCCGTGATGGTCTCTTCTCGGCGGAATCCGGGAAGTGAACACGGTCTTTGGGTTATGTTTGACGTAAGTAGGAGTTCAGGATCACCTCTTGATCATTACTAGTTGACGACCGTTCCTTTTTTGCTCTTCTCGCTCTCATTTGCGTATGTTAACCACCATATCATGCTTAGTCGCTGCTGCAACCTCACCACTTTACCCCTTCCTTTCCCATTTAAGTTTTGCTAGTCTTGATACCCATGGTAATGGGATTGCTGAGTCCTCGTGGCTCACAGATTACTACAACAACAGTTGCAGGTACAGGTTTTGCGATGATCTTGACGCGAGAGCGATGTTTGCTTGTTTGGAGTTCTTCTTCTGCTTCTTCTTTGATCAGGGGATAGGTTCCAGGTCGGCAGCCTGGGCTAGCAGGGTGGATGTCGTTTGGGCTTCTGTTTGTGTTTCATTCGTAGTCGGATGGTGCTCTTATGTAAGATGATGTTGTATTCATGTGGCATTGTTTGCCTCTTGTATGTATCCCCATCTATTATGTAATGTTAATGTAATGATATCCACCTTGCAAAAGCGTTTCAATATGCGGGTCTATCCTTGGTGGGACCTTCGAGTTCCTTTTGGATAGGGTCGCATATTGGGCGTGACAAGTTGGTATCAGAGCCTCGACCGACCCTAGGAGCCCCCTTGATTGATCGTGTCGTTTGGTCGTTGTTAAGTCTAGAAGAAAACTGTTTTCGGAGTCTAGTTATATCGGAGAGTAGGAATTCTTTTAACTCCTCAGCCCCTTCGTCGCTCTGGTGAGGAATCTTGACGTAGGTGTTTTGAATTACTCCTCTTCCCGTTCAAATTTTTCTTTAGGATCACGTGGTTAGTTTTCGTTCGTTGTCCATCCTCTTTTGTCCGGCGCATTCCTTGTCAAGCTGATTCGAACCTCTCTCTCTTTGGGAGATCAATCCTCAGCTCTTTTCGATCGATGTTGTTTCCCTGTCTGAAGTTGTCCTTGTTTTTCCCACCCACCCACCCTTTTTCTTCTCAGAGCCGGAGTCCGTAATCGAGTATCCATCCTACTCGTGCGAAGTCTTTGCTTTCTTTCCTCAATTATTTCAACCGGTGTTTTCTCTTCAAGTTATTCGTCGATTCCCCTTTCCAAGTTGCCTTTGTTTTCCTGCCCTCCCACCCTTTTTCTTCTCAGAGTTTGAGTCTCTTTCGAGCATCAATTTCATTCGTGTGGAGCCTCTTCAATCTTCCCTCAATTATTTCAACCGGTGAATTCTCGTCTCGTTCGTCATTCTTCATCTCTTTTTCTTTTCCGGTGGATTCAATTCAAGTTATTCAGGTTGACCATATTCTTTTACTTGGATCAAGTGTTCTCCTTGCTTGTTGCCTCTCGCCACTCAATCATTCCGGAGTTCAAGACATCTCAGAGATTCGTCTGTGTTCGAATTAATTCGAGGTTGTCACCTCATTCAAATATTTCAATTGTTCCGGTGCATCATCTATCTCTCCAACAATCCTTTTTCAATGGTGTTTCTTTTAGTGGGCCCTAACCCACAGGTCTTTTCCCAGGATCTTACCTGACTCTTCTAATTCCCCCGGAGTTATTCTCAAATTCTTTTTAAAGTGTGATGTAAGAATGGATCCCATCAGTCACTTGCCTTTCCAAGATCGATTTCAAATCATTTCATTGTTGGTTCAACCCTTCCTCTTTGCTTTTCATTCTCCCGGAGTATCTCAGTAATTTTAGTGGTGTTTTCCATCGACATTTGAAGACCGAAGAAGAGTTCTTCCTCTAATCTTGTATGTTCTCTCGAAGATTCGCGGTTCTAGTCTCTTGTTATCCTCTCAAATTATTCCAATTGTCAGATATTGTTTTTCTTACCCATCCGGAGTATTTCAGGAGTTGCTTTCCCTCTCGATCATCCGGAGGTCATCTTTTCGGAAGATATCTTCGTTCTATGTTTTCAGCTTCGGTCGTCTCAATATTATCCCGGTGCTTCGTTCTAGTGTTCTTTAGTCAGCTCATTATCTCTTCGTTCTTTTGCATCTAAATCCCAATCAAGTATATTTGTTCTTCTAATTCTTCCCGGTGATTCATTCTCTTTTCATCATTCTTTTTGAATTCTTACGGTGGTTCGTTCAAGATTCTTTTCCTTGTTTATCATATTAAGCCATTCATTCTTTTCAATCTTACTGGTGGTTCATGAAGACCTTCTCAAGTTTGCGATATGTCACTTCTCAATTCTTTTTCAAGAAGAATAAGTAGTATGCAAAATCCATTGCTTGTCATCAATTTAATTTGATGAAGGATAAGCATACAATAAATCTGTTGACGCTGGAACACGTCACACGAACACGTCGATGTGTACCCTGGGCACCGTGGGAGATGCTCCGCAACTCACACCGCGGGAGGCCGACTTCCAGCGCGATACGTAAGACAGCAAGTCGGTGCTTTTGGGACCCGAAACCCCACACACCCGGGAGGGACCCCGTCTGGGCGCGCGGCGGCTATGGGCTGCCCTAGGTCGACCTGATCGCCCCTAGGGCCTCGAGGTTCGCCGCCCTGCAATGAAGAAGAACGAACGAAGAATGAGGAAGAAGAAGAACTAGGGTTAAGGAGAAAAGATAAAAGATAAAAAATGGTAGATGAATTGATCGATTGTGTGTTGTTCAATCGGCCATCACCCCTCAGGTATATAAGAGGCGGCTGGACTTCCTGTGCAAGGAAAAGGCTTGAATTCACGTCCAAAACCCTAGTCAAATTCGGATTGGTTTTGTCCGAACTTTCCAAAACTGTTCGGTTTAAACTGGCTGCACCTTGCGGGTAAATTTTCAGGTGGTAAACAACCTCGGATGGAAACGAGCCCAAAAGCAATCTTGACCGTTTCGACGAGACGAACAACTTTTATGTTGAACGTGTTTTGATTAGAGTTCATCTTGAGGGTCAAATCGATCGTGCAACACAGGCTATTATTCGCGCTACCCATCAGACAGGATGTCTGGTGGGGCGCGCCACTTTTGGCTCGTGATAGTGCTCTATTCGGATGGCTCTAACTTTTGCATACGAACTCGGATTGGAACGATTCTTATAACAAAATCGATCGTTTCGACGAGACGAAGACAATACATGTAGATGAATTTTCCATACGAGGCAGTCTTGGGGGCGTAATGTGCCGAATAGTGTTCTGAATACAAAATCTCAGTATTTCGAACACAACTTCGGCCTTCGAGATGAGACCAGATAGCGATGGCCCAAACTTCAAAGATGTTCATATCGACAATACGAAACTTTTTCATGTAGAACACTTCTCCATTTGAGGCCATTTTAAATAAGTTCTTGACTGTGCCAAAATCTGGTGTCAACACATGCCCCCATGTTTTTCGGCAAAGCCTGTGTGCCGAAAAATAACTTGCACATAGCTTGCTCTAAGGACGATGTCAACACTCCATCGGCCATTTTGGCATATTCTTAGGACGATAAGTTTATATCGGACATTGCTTGTGTGAATATTTTGACGCAAACTTGGGTGAAACTTTCTCAACTTCCTTAACAATCCGATGATAAAGTCCCATAGATATGTATCTCAAGATCATCCTCGGAACCATATTATTCACACTTTTGCTAGGATTTTGCTGATAATCAATAATAAACTTTCTCCAATCCTTACTTTTTGCCTGCATAAAAAAATCATTAGTGGCCGAAGCAATGGACTTCGAGTCAGCCTTACCTATGTTGACGGGACTAAGCATCGGGTATTGAATGAAATACAATACACCATGATTAACATAGTAGCCTGATGCTTGCTGTGCCAACTCTTTTGAATTGTCATGCCTAGAAATATGAACAGTTTTAAAGCAACCAAGGTAAATTTTGCATCTAGGCATACCTCAAGATAAACTACAAGTGATTCGTCAAAACATTCATAACCCTTGGATATTTCTTGCACTACTCATAATGAATCACCAAAAGCCTCAATATGCTTAGCACATATGGCAAAAGTTCAAAACCGAATAACATTGCATATTCGGCTTTGATTATTGTGCAATAAATATTTTAAGAGGCATGAGGCTTCACATAACAACACCATATGGAGATATATAAACAACACCAACACCATGGCCATTGTTATGAATTCAACCATCGAAACATAATCTCCATAGCACTAGAGAGACAAGGTTAATATCACTTAACATGTACCTTGTCTCGGTTCCAATTGAACTAAGGACGATGTTAGAATTTCACACCGGCCATGATCGGATAGTTTCTTAGGACGATAGTTAATTATCGGCCATTATCATGAGGTCCATGTAGAATTCATCCATTAAAGAATGTATAGCCGAAATAAACAAATAAAATAGCAATAAAATATTTCGGCCCCTTTGTCTTAGCTACAAAAATGTAACTAACCAAATGTATAGTGATTTGGTAATACTCTGTCATGATATGGAAAATTATGTTGCATCCATGGATCAAAATAAGTCCATGGAGGGTAACTGATCATACATGTGGATGAATTCCATGGCAGACGCATCAATGGCATTGTTGAAGAAAATGGATGATGTGCTAACCGAAGATTTTTGATGTTGTGATGCGCACCTTCGGCTTAATTGTTTGTGGCTTTCATTATTTTCCTTCTTCACTTTTATTGTACTTGTTGCAACAGAAGCATGCACATCATTTTTGTCTTGATTGATCTTCTTGGGAACCCATGCCATGTTCTTCTTTTTCAGCTCTTGTGCACTAAGATTTTGTAATTTCTTCTTTTGCCAATATGATAAGCCGAGTGGGCATCTCGGCTATGATTCTGTTTTGACCAATGGCAATTCTTTTTAGGCTTTGTGCACTCTCAACTTCTTTTCTTCAGATTTGGCACTCTGAGTCTTAACAATTGATTGCTTCATATCATTGTCTGTAGTAGCCAATGTCAACACTTTCATTGGCTCTTTTTCATTTGAGATCAAATCTGAAGCAGCACACTTACGACCATCTCTTTTCACGCGGTAAACTTGCTTTACCATCTCTTTCTTCTTCCTTGAGCTCTGGACCGATTCCTTATGATTGAAACGGTCTTTGACGCGTGATTGTTCAAATGTTCATCTCCTTGGAGCTGCATAGTATTGGTGAGATGGTCTAGAGTAAGATGGAGAATGTGCCCTTGTATCATACATGTTCCATGATGAATATGTATCTATATGAGCATAGGGAGGCATCCACGGCATTGGCATTGGCGGCCCAAAATAAGGATATGAATATGTTGCATTAAAATTATCACTTTGCCAATACCAATCCTCATACTTGCGCCTTGGGGGTGATCTTGGTTTATTTGCATGATTTGGTCGATAAGCATTCTTCTCTTCACTCTTCTTTTGATATTTATCCAATAGTTCAGCAAAGGTGATTTTTGATCTCTTACACTTGCGCTTATTCTGGCCTTTGTTTTCTTTTGGTTTGCTTTCATCGATCATTAGATTTGCTTGCTGCCCCCCAGTCCTTGGCGTCTCCATTGTAGCTTCGATGAAACTCCCGCCCTCAAGATTATGCTCGTTATGCTCTTCAACAACTTCTTTACTTGAAAGCTTGATCCCATCACTTGCAGCTTTTACATTCTCTTTAAATGGATCGGCTTGAAGCAGCCAATGCAAAAACTTTTTGCCATCGGGACCAATCGGAATAGACTGGTCATCTCTTGGTGTTTCAACAAACTTCAATCGTCCTTTTTCAATGGCCGATTTAACTATTTGACGAAACATGTTGCAATCCTCAAAATTATGCTTGGACGAATCATGCAACTTACAATACATTCGTCCTTGGATTGATGGCTTAACATGGTGATCAAGAATTGTAATGTAATTATTTTTCAGCAAAAAATCAAATATTTTATCACACATGCTTGAATTGAAAGTACACTTCTTGTTTCCTAGCCGATCTTGCTGTTTGAACGGCTTTGGACATAAGCAAACGAATGGTTCAGATTTGGAATCTCCCCATTCGGCTATGCATTGTGTTTTCCACTCTATCTTCGATGTCTTTGGATATGTTATTATATTAGCATCGGTTTTCTCAATAGAATTTAACCTTGGCTTTAAATTTCTGAAACAAAGATATTTAGAACATACATGTCTCAGTTGAGACCAAGTGTAAGCCAAGTAAGAAATAAGCAAAGCTACCCAACTAGATATGAACTTTAGAGAAAGCAACGGGAAAAGCTTTGGTTGTAACAATAAGTCATTATCGGTCTTTATAAATGGTGCAATGGGTTGACCGATATGTTCCATAACAATTTTACTGCTAACAAGTAAATTACCCTTCCTCATTGGTCTTTCAAAATTACTTATGAGAATATTTCTTATAGATGCATCAATAATGAAGTTGTGACCAAATCTGAAAATAGGTAAATTACTCGCTATGCATACCTCTTCAAATATGTTGGGAGAGCATGATAGTGGTGCCATTTGAAGAACATCTTGCTCCGTCTTTGGATGGCTCCCCAACACGTTGTCATCATCTTTTTCTTGAATCCGTGCATCATTGCTTTGAAGATTTTTGTCGGCCGAACTTTGTTCGGCTACTTGTTCTTGTCCTTGAAGCTTGTTAATTTCTACGGCACAGAACTCATAGGGCAGGAAGTAGGTTCCATTAACTTCAGAAAAATCAAGCACCGTTGTTTTCCTATGCTTGCCATGCCCTTTCTCAATAATGCTTGCCTCGTTGGATTTGATGGATTTAGAATATATACTACTTGATTCGGCTTTTTCAGCCGAAGCACTTTCATGTTCCGAATCATCCTTCTTTTCATTGATAGTACCAATTGGCAATGCTTCTTTTATCTGCGCCAATTCTTTTTCTATTTGTTTCTGACGGCGAGCGGCAAAATTAGCTTTAACCTTTTTCTCAATTTCAGCCCACCCCGGATATGATTGCCCCCCAATGCTTTTAGCTTCTTTCGGCAATGACACACGGGTGTTGCCGAAATTTTGCAATTGTGTAGGGGGTGTATAATATGATGTAGTACTAGGTGAAGGCATATGCAGTGTTGTAAGACCATACTTTTGCTCGCCAATTTTATCAATTGGCAAAGATTCATCTTCTTGCAAAATTCTAGCTTTTATTGCGGCATAATCAGGAAATAGCCCCTTTTCATGTTGTTCAAGGCAGAGAGCACTAATTCTCTTATTTTGGGCTAAACTCTTCAATGCATCCACCACTACATCATCTTCTACAATGTTGGGCACAACCGCTCCTGTAAAATTTACATTCATTCAGCTATAACCAGGAAGGTGTGAAGCCGAATTATGAGCATCTACAGTTGTGTATGGTGCCGAAGAATTACTAACATGAGGTGTAGCATGGCCAATTCTCTCATTCATTGGCATGGTTGGATTACTATATTGCACATTAGCTGCCGATGAATAAAAGGGTGAAACACTTTCTTGTATGGCATTGGAAATTCTAACTTGGGGTGTTTCAAATTGATTAATCGAACTCATCATGTTGTTCATCGGCATATGAATTTGTGGGGTTGCCGATGCATGGGAGTTGGGATACATATGTTGCATGTTGCTAAATTTATAAGAATTTGAAACATGAAGATTGTTTTGCATCGGTCCTTGCACATAATTAGATGCATGATTGATAAAACTAGGGCTAGTCGATACATTATGCTCAATAGGTGATCCAGCAACAACATATGGATTATTTGCATCTACAAAGGGGAATTGGGTATTCATATTACCTTTGTAGATTGCAGCAACTTGATGACGATCTCTTCGTAGCAAGAATGAGCTGGAGACCGTTCAAAGCTTCATCCCCAGCGGAGTCGCCAAAAAGTGTGTTGACGCTGGAACGCGTCACACGAACACGTCGATGTGTACCCGCAGTGCCGAGGGAGATGCTCCGCAACTCACACCGCGGGAGGCCGACTTCCAGCGTGATACGCAAGACAGCAAGCCGGCGCTTTTGGGACCCGAAACCCCACACACCCGGGAGGGACCCCGTCTGGGCGCGCGGCGGCTATGGGCTTCCCTAGGTCGACCTGATCGCCCCTAGGGCCTCGAGGTTCGCCGCCCTGCAATGAAGAAGAATGAACGAAGAACGAGAAAGAAGAAGAAGAAGAACTAGGGTTAAGAAGAAAAGATAAAAGATAAAAAGTGGTAGATGAATTGATCGATTGTGTGTTGTTCAATCGGCCATCGCCCCTCAGGTATATAAGAGGCGGCTGGACTTCCTGTGCAAGGAAAAGGCTTGGATTCACGTCCAAAACCCTAGTCAAATTCGGATTGGTTTTGTCCGAACTTTCCAAAACTGCTCGGTTTAAACTGGCTGCACCTTGCGGGTAACTTTTGAGGTGGTAAACGACCTCGGATGGAAACGAGCCCAAAAGCAATCTTGACCGTTTCGACGAGACGAATAACTTTTATGTTGAACGTTTTTTGATTAGAGTTCATCTTGAGGGTCAAATCGATCGTGCAACACAGGCTGTTATTCGCGCTACCCATCAGACAGGGTGTCTGGTGGGGCGCGCCACTTTTGGCTCGTGATAGTGCTCTATTCGGATGGCTCTAACTTTTGCATACGAACTCCGATTGGAACGATTCTTATATCAAAATCGATCGTTTCGACGAGATGAAGACAATCCATGTAGATCAATTTTCCATACGAGGCAGTCTTGGGGGCGTAATGTGCCGAATAGTGTTCTGAATACAAAATCTCAGTATTTCGAACACAACTTCGGCCTTCGAGATGAGACCAGATGGCGATGGCCCAAACTTCAAAGATGTTCATATCGACAATACGAAACTTTTTCATGTAGAACACTTCTCCATTTGAGGCCATTTTAAATAAGTTCTTGACTGTGCCAAAATCTGGTGTCAACAAAATCTTATTCTTATTTCCTCTAAGTGCTTAATCCCTTCCTTTTGGAGGTTGTTCACCATCTCAAAATCTCGGTTCGAAGTGTTTTCATCTTTTCTTTTTCGGAGTTCAAATTTTCTCGGCCATTTCGTCGGAACCTCCATCTAAATCATCGCAAGGCTTGAATCTTTATTCTCTCATCCTTCATTCTATCTCATCATCCTTTTGTCACCGGAGTTCTTCATGGTGGTTCTTCATGATTTAATTCATTCTTCAAGAGTTCATCAAGATTCTTGTTGGAGGAGCTCAATTATTATTATTCTTGCTTCTCGAGGTGCAATTAATCCTCCGTATTCTTTTGAAGTGGAGTTTTGCATTTCTTCGTTCTTCTAAGCTATCCAATTATTTCTGTTTGTGGCCGGTTATCACCTTATGATCTTGAGATGTTACCTATAAGACCACAACAAGCTTATTCTTTTCGTTGTTGATTTTCTCAACAACTCAGTTTAAACCTTCCTTCTAAAGATGCTTTCAATTTCATTCGTGGCACAAGTTGTCATTTTCTTCTCCGTTCTTTTCATTCAACTCTTTCAATTCTTTCCGGAGGTTTTGTGTCACGTCTTCATCAAGTATCATTCCATCCTCTCAAGCTCGTGTTCTATTCCTCCATGTTTCAGCCGGAGTGCTGCCTAAATCCTTTCAGTCTTATTCATGTCTTATCTCGTTCTAACCGGAGTGGTTCATAATCTATCTTGTTCGTTGAGCTTTTGATCCCCGTCATAATCGTCGTTCCTCTCTTCTTCCCGAGCGCTCTCGACTCTTTTCTTCTTCTCTTGCGTTCTTGTTTCACCACATCCATTTTCTCTTCCGTCTCGGTCCTAAGATCTCGGGACGAGATCTCTTGTTAGTAGAGGAGAGTTGTAACGCCCCGGATTCGATGCGCCAGGTGTCTGCCAGTTATTCGCCGTCGTTGCCATGTCATTTTCTTGCGTGTTGCACTTTGCCATGTCATCATCTGCATTTCATATCATGTCGTCATGTGCATCGCATTGCATACGTGTTCGTCTCATGCATCCGAGCATTTTCCCCGTTGTCCGTTTTGCAATCCGGCACTCCTATGTCCTCCGGCGTCCCCTTCTTGTCTCTTTTCGTGTGCGGGTGTTAAACGTTCTCGGAATGGACCGAGGTTTGCCAAGCGGCCTTAGTATAGCACCGGTAGACCGCCTGTCAAGTTTCGTGCCATTTGAAGGTCGTTTGATACTCCAACGGTTAACCGGGTAACCGCAAAAGCCCCTTCTCTTTGCAGCCCAACACCCCTTCAAAGTGGCCCAAAACCCATCCAAACACCCTCCATGCTCTCGGTCGTTCGATCACGATCGTTTGGGCGAAAACCGCACCTCATTTGGACTCTCCTAGCTCCCTCTACCTATAAATATGTGCCCCTCCCCAAAATTTGCGGATGAAACCCTAGTCCTCTTCCTCCTCGCGCCGTCGGACATGTCCATCCCGTCGCCGGACATGTCCAACGCCGCCGCCACCTCACCCCGGCCAATCCCGGCATGCCACCTCAGCTCCGCCGCCACGTGTCGCCTCCTGATTCGCCGCCGCCCCGCGCCCACTTTCCCGCGCCGCCACCCGCGCGTCGGCCCGCCGGGGCCAAGG
>NC_041389.1:465059033-465080620 GCF_002162155.2 Triticum dicoccoides | reverse complement strand
TTCGTCTAAGTCCCTGGGTTTTTTTTCATATGTACCCATGTTCATCATGCCATAACTCTCTGCATGCCGCTCCATTTTGTGCGTGTAATATGTCAAATTGTTCCTCTCAACGAGTACTTCATTTCAATCCATTGAATCACTTCCATTTGAGCTCATCTTGATGCCCGAAATGCTATTGGAAATGTGCATGTTGCTGTTAATCTGCTGAAACTGTTATAACATGTTCATTTGTCATTTTTGCCATGTTTGATGTGTGCATCCTATGAGGTTGATGTCTACATGTGTTTTGATCTATGCTATGCCATCTTTCCAGAGGTGCCATCCATGTATTTTTGTGACTTGTGTACTGAGTGCATCGAGCTTGTTAAGTAGGGTGCTTGGTGTTGCTGTTTTCCTGACTGATTCTGTTATATTTTGTTGCTATGTAAACTTGCTGCTACAAGTCATTTCGTGCATTATTCTGGAGATGTTTACTAAGGATGTTTTGTTATACATGTCATGCTCTATCAATTCGTGCCCCTGGTTGCATTTATAGCCTGATGTATCATGTTGTTATCTTGCTCCAAAGTTTGATAAATAATGTTGCTGTCAACGTGTTAACATGAAGTTCAGTTTTGGCCATGTACTTTTCTAGTGATCCATGCATCCTATGAACTTGTTCTTGCCATGCTTAGCTTCATAAACATGTCTTCTTATTGTTGGTTGCCTTGCCATGCCATGTATTTCTCTGTGTGAGTGGTTCAAGCTCACCAACATGCCTACTTCTCGTTGTTCCTGCCATGTATGAATCTGTCATATCTTTTGCCATGTTTACATGGGTGCCATCATATTTTTCTGTGCCCTTTTGGCTCATGGTCAGTAAGGGATTTTTGTTATATGCAATTAGTAGATTCATGCCATGCCTTTGTTTGCCATGATAAGTTCCTGTAACATGTTGTTTGATAGCTCTAAACATTGTAACCTGATGTTATTTCTGCTAAGCCTGAAACTGTTATTATTTGCAATCTTCCCACGTCCTTTTGAGCATGTTCTAGTCTTTTCTAGAGATAGCTCAGTGTTCATGTTTTGTCATGCCTTACATGTACTTCATGCCCATGCCTTTTATTATTACGTGGGGATGTTGTAGCATATTGTTTTGATGCTTGCAATATGCCTAGTTGCTGTTTTGGACAGATTGTTGTTATGATTTGTATAGAGTGTATGTGTTGAACCGTTGCTCCGTTTTGAGTGTGCTCTATATGAAGCTTGCTTGGTTTTGCATGAAGTTATTATCATGTTGCATCCTTATTTTGAGGTGTTTGCTTTATGTTTGGATGCATTTTGCATCAATGCCATGCTCAACTTGTTTTGCTCATATCTTCTAGGCCGTAACTCCGAATTAAATGAACTTTATATGTAACTTGAGTAGAATCTCGTGTAGATCATCTTGGTGCATCTTAAATTGCTATTTAACAACTTGAACATAAGGTTTGTTCAGTTCTGGACCAATTTCGAAATTTGCATATGAGGACTTACCGGAATTGTTATATGTTGTTCCCGGCCTCATTTAAACTTGTTTTGATGTGTTGTTCTTGTTTGCATCATCTCTTGCCATGAGTAGCTTCATGTAGCTTTGTCATACATCATGCTTGTTGTGCATCATGTCTTGTCTATGTGTGGTGTGTTTACCATGTTGTGTGCTTCTTCTCGATAGTTCCCGTTTTGTTGCGATCGTGAGGATTCGTTCGTCTACGCTTGGTTCGTCTTCGTGGCTTCATCTTCTTCATGGACTCGTTCTTCTTCCTAGCGGGATTTCAGGCAAGATGACCGCTACCCTGGATCTCACTACTATCATTGCTATGCTAGTTGCTTCGTTCTATCGCTATGCTGCGCTACCTATCATTTGCTCTTCAAGCCTCCCAAATTGCCATGAACCTCTAACCTTTGACACCCTTCCTAGCAAACCGTTTGGCTATGTTACCGCTTTGCTCAGCCCCTCTTATAGCGTTGCTAGTTGCAGGTGAAGTTGAAGATTGCTCCATGGTGGACAGGGTTATGTTGGGATATCACAATATCTCTTATATTATTAATGCATCTATATATTTGGTAAAGGGTGGAAGGCTCGGCCTTATGCCTGGTTTTTTGTTTCACTCTTGTCGCCCTAGTTTCCGTCATACCGGTATTATGTTCCCAGATTTTGCGTTCCTTACGCGGTCGGGTGATTTATGGGACCCCCTTGACAGTTCGCTTTGAATAAAACTCCTCCAGCAAGGCCCAACCTTGGATTTACCATTTGCCTCACCACCACCTACCTTTCCCTTGGGAGTAATTAACCCAAGGGTCATCTTTATTTTAGCCCCCCCCAGGCCAATGCTTGTCTAAGTGTTGGTCCAAACCGAGCGATGTCCGGCGCCCCCTGGGCAACCAGGGTCTATGCCAACCCGACGTCTTACTCATCCGGTGTGCCCTGAGAACGAGATATGTGCAGCTCCTATCGGGATTTGTCGGCACAGCGGGCGGCTTTGCTGGTCTTGTTTTACCATTGTCGAAATGTCTTGTAAACCGGGATTCCGAGACTGATCGGGTCTTCCTGGGAGAAGGTATATCCTTCGCTGATCGCGAGAGCTTATCATGGGCTAAGTTGGGACACCCCTGCAGGGTATAAACTTTCGAGAGCCATGCCCGCGGTTATGTGGCAGATGGGAATTTGTTAATGTCCGGTTGTAGATAACTTGACACTAGATCCGAATTAAAACGCATCAACCGCGTGTGTAGCCGTGATGGTCTCTTCTCGGCGGAGTCCGGGAAGTGAACACGGTCTTTGGGTTATGTTTGACGTAAGTTGGAGTTCAGGATCACCTCTTGATCATTACTAGTTGACGACCGTTCCTTTGTTTCTCTTCTCGCTCTCATTTGCGTATGTTGGCCACCATATCATGCTTAGTCGCTGCTGCAACCTCACCACTTTACCCCTTCCTTTCCCATTTAAGCTTTGCTAGTCTTGATACCCATGGTAATGGGATTGCTGAGTCCTCGTGGCTCACAGATTACTACAACAACAGTTGCAGGTACAGGTTTTGCGATGATCTTGACGCGAGAGCGATGTTTGCTTGTTTGGAGTTCTTCTTCTGCTTCTTCTTCGATCAGGGGATAGGTTCCAGGTCGGCAGCCTGGGCTAGCAGGGTGGATGTCGTTTGGGCTTCTTTGTGTTTCATCCGTAGTCGGATGGTGCTCTTATGTAAGATGATGTTGTATTCATGTGGCATTGTTTGCCTCTTGTATGTATCCCCATCTATTATGTAATGTTGATGTAATGATATCCACCTTGCAAAAGCATTTCAATATGCGGGTCTATCCTTGGTGGGACCTTCGAGTTCCTTTTGGATACGGTCACATATTGGGCGTGACAGTCTCCTCCTTCTTGATCCAGCAAGGGGAGAGGAGAAGTTGAGGGAGAGCTCTAGCAGCACGACGGCGTGGTGGTGGAGCTTGCAGTTCTCCGGCAGGGCTTCGCCAAGCACTACTGAGGAGGAGGTGGAGTTGGAGAGGGGGAGGGCTGCGCCAGGGGCAAGGGGTGAAGCTCCCATGCACCTCCCCACTATATATATAGGGGTGGACGGGGCTGGTTTCTTGCCCTCCAAGTCCATTGGGGCGTTGGCAAAGGTGGAAGGAAAAAAATCCCATCATTTCCTTCCCCGCCGATTGTTATCCCCCCTTTTTAGGGATCTTGATCTTATCCCTTCGGGATATGATCTTATTCCTTCTAAGGGGGATCTTGGTGCGCCTTGACCAGGGGTGTGGGGACTTGCCCCCACTACCCACGTTCATGTGGGTCCCCCATGCAGGTGGGCCTCACTCCAGAACCTTCTAGAACCTTCCCGGTACAATACCGAAAAATCCCGAATATTTTCCAGTGGCCAAAATAGGACTTCCCATATATAAATCTTTACCTCCGGGCCATTCCGGAACTCCTCGTGACGTCCGGGATCTCATCCGGGACTCCTAACAACATTCGGTAACTGCACACTAATTCCCATAACAACTCTAGCGTCACCGAACCTTAAGTGTGTAGACCCTACGGGTTCGGGAATCATGCAAACATGACTGAGACAGCTCTCTGGCCAATAACCAACAGCAGGATCTGGATACCCATGTTGGCACCCACATGTTCCACGATGATCTCATCGGATGAACCACGATGTCAAGGATTCAAGCAATCCCGTATACAATTCCCTTTGTCAATCGGTGCGTTACTTGTCCGAGATTCAATTGTTGGTATCCCAATACCTCATTCAATCTCGTTACCGGCAAGTCACTTTACTCATTCCTAATGCATGATCCCGTGACTAACTACTTAGTCACACTGAGCTCATTATGATGATGCATTACCGAGTGGGCCCAGAGATACCTCTCCGTCACACGAAGTGACAAATCCCAGTCTCGATTCGTGCCAACCCAACAGACACTTTCGGAGATACCCGTAGTGCACCTTTATAGTCACCTAGTTACATTGTGACGTTTGGCACACCCAAAGCATTCCTACGGTATCTGGGAGTTGCACAATCTCATGGTCTAAGGAAATGATACTTGACATTAGAAAAGCTTTTAGCAAACAAACTACACGATCTTGTGCTATGCTTAGGATTGGGTCTTGTCCATCACATCATTCTCCTAATGATGTGATCCCGTTATCAATGACATCCAATGTCCATGGTCAGGAAACCATAATCATCTATTGATCAATGAGCTAGTCAACTAGAGGCTCACTAGGGACATGTTGTGGTCTATGTATTCACACATGTATTACGGTTTCCAGTTAATACAATTATAGCATGAACAATAGACAATTATCATGAACAAAGAAATATAATAATAATCATTTTATTATTGCCTCTAGGGCATATTTCCAACAAAATCTTCCTATGGCAATTATCACAGGACGCGGTACTTACTAGACAAGTGATGAAAAAAAGGAAATGGCCAGGGAACCCTTGCTGCTCTTTTTGCAAAGGGGTGGAAACAGCTCAACACCTATTTCTTACATGCCCAGTGGCCAGGGTAGTCTGGCGATCCATTGGGGTGGTTTTAGGCACTGATAAATGTCCAACGAACTACTGGCAATACTTCGTATGGTGTCACAAGTTTCTCCCTGGGAAGAAAACTTTCTACACGGTGGGCTTAGCGGCCACTTGTTGGGCCATATGGTTGGCGCGCAATCAAGCTACTTTTGAAAATAAACAAATCAAGACTCCTTTTGAGATTGTGTTCTCTCTGTGCTCTTTTTTACTCTACTAGATAGGTCTACAGCAAGGGGATGACGCCAGGGACCTGCGCACAGGAGCTGAGATGGTCAGGGATAGCACGATGGAGCTGATGAAGATGTGTGATGCTATCAAGCAACCGATCCAAGGTGCCTGATGCTTCGGAGATGCTGTGGCCGAAGAGATGGCTGGCACGTGACGTCTATCTTTTGCTGCTTCTTCCCGGAGGAGATGTTTTCTTTCCGTCGGGCATGCTGCTGTGTTTGCCCTTAGTATGGTCTTTTGAGAATGTAATAGGCTAGACTTTATGTTGTGCTACTTAGGTTTTCGTCCCATGACACTCGTTTTGATGGCGAGCGAGTGTGGTGGGTTTCCTGATAGTGCTGGACCTCGCTCTACCTCTTTCCCTTCTCCTGACTTTTCCCGTTGGAACTGGTTGTATTTCCGTTCTATGCAATGGAAAGGGGTAAAGCCCGGTTCTAAAAAAATATTCAATTGGTCCAATTTATGCGCGGCAAGAAAGCAACAGAAATATTTCACCAAACTTTCCGGCTGCATTTGATTTGAAACTTTGAAAACATAGTAGAAATAATAGACAGCTCATATTATCCAAGGGGCACCTTTCTTTCTAGAAACTCATCTCAAAAGAATATCTAGCTTAGGCCTACCTGGTCTGGGGTAATTTGGGAATGGGCAATCAACCGGGAAGCCACCGATTACGAAAATTAACACGTCTTGTGCACACAAACCAACAATAGACCGTAAAAACTGCAACAGGAACACACACACACACACACACACACACACACACAAAACAACAGCATGCAGCAAACAAAAATCAACCATAATGCACAAACAAAAAGCAGAAAAGCGTCCAAAAATAAATCAAGCGAGCAAACCTCGACACAGTAAGCGCAAATGACGAGGATGTACATTCCGGCCAACCGTGTGTTCCCGGACACTACCAACGTAGGGAGCGGCAGAACGCAGGGCAAGGGCAACAGGCGGGAGACGAGGGGGGCCAGGCATGATTGTGTGTTGGAAACGGCCCGCTCAAACGTTATTCGCCCTCAAGGCTGAGGGGTGCACACCAGGCTACCGGGCGAGATGTGTCTACAAAACCTGGTCAGTTATATTCGCCGCACCTTCTTCATAGACTGGGTAGGACAGTTACCATTTTTCTGTACTATTATATTCAATTTATGTGGGCAAAAAAATAGCAAAAATAGTGTACCTTACTTTCCGGGCATTTTATGTTTAGGCCAAGGGTGCAATGGGTCATCTATTTTCTCATCAGCGCATGATACAGGCACAACTTGTGATGTATGACCATCTAAACTTTTTTTAACGTGGCGTGCTCGTATCAGAAAGGGTGTAACAGATCATCATTGTAGGTGAGGCTGTAGTGGGCAGTAATAGTCCCATTTAACCTCACGGTTATTTTCACAATTCCAAAATGAAGAAAAGCCAGAGCATGAAGAAGAAAACAAAGTGTTCATTCACCCGTTCAAGCAAATAACTTATGTGTCGCCAAAGAAAGCCATAGTATCATCGTTATCTGTCATTAGTCAAAAGCAATATGAACATAATCATCTGCATACAATTCAGGACAACATCCTTCAAATCGCTCACCTAACTTATTGGTTGCATTTGATTTTTGCCATTTTGCGGATCATTCATAAAACATGCTATTCATAGGATATGTGGCTTCTTGGTTGCAATTTGTCTTTGCGCCAAGGATGCAACGGGTCATCTAGTTTCATAGAAGACAATAGTCAGTAGACTATTTTTGAGTGATAACATGGTTGCATGTTTATCTAGCTCGGGTGTCAAGCTAGTTGTGGAAAGGGGAAATGTTTGACCTTTGGATAAAAAATGTCTTCGATGATACTTTGGCGAAAGGTATTACAGATCCTACGCTTTTGGTCATCAGTTCTCCAACTAACTGTTTGAGAGACTATTTGACGATGGTACTATACATCCTTGTGGGACATTGTTTTTTGCCTCGTATTTATGGTAAAAAAAAGGAAACAAAACAAGTGGATGGGGGTCTTGTAGTTGCTTAGATACCAGTAAACAGTATGCAAAATTTTCAAGTTCAAATTTTCTAATTTTTTTACCTCCGGGACCCAATGGTAGAGTCTACAAATCCTCAAAAGGTGTTTTACTTTGTTGTTGTTGATAAGCTTCCTCTTGACGATATTTTCTAAAATAGCATTACCAAGATATTTAGCCTCTTTTTTGGTGGCTAATTTTAGTTGCACTCTATTTACCATTTAAGTTGCCAATAAAAAGATGCTCTCTTATTCTACTTGGAAGTTATTAAATATATATAATTTAGTTATCCGATGGTTGTATTTTGTTTCCAATAGTTTGAAGTTTGATTAACACATACGTATGTAGCCAAAACCCAATTATCCAAAAAACAAACTTGAGACTAAATTGGGATAGCTGACCTCAGCACCAAATGAGATAGGCATGCAAAAATAAACAAGTGAGGGACGTTGTTTGGCCATTAAGAACATTATTTATGACATGCAAAACAAACATTTGCTTTCAACCAACACAACCACTTGGTCCACCATAGTGAAAATGGTACCCCTTGTTGATACCAGGAAGGAAATCAGTTTCCGTGTAACAATCCGGCTTGTCAACTAAAGGGGTCATATTAACTGTAACTGGTTCGAAAGCGCGACCTTTGGAGTCGTAGTTCTTAACATGCCTGAAGTACGCTGTTGTCTTGTCATCATCCTTCTCATCAGGAAAGTGACCACTACCCATTGGAGGACCATGAGTACTTTTTAAGTAATTGACAAATCCAGGCAATGCTTCTATACGCGGTGTTCCAGAACAAAGTTGCACTGGAAAATAACCCAAGAACGACGGGGTTTGCAAATCGTGACGGTACACCACCCAATCTTCGGATTTGGGATCCTATAGTCGATGAGGGATGATGTCCATTTTCGTGCAAACGGAAAGTAGAAACATGTTGTAGTTAGCAAGAATCTGGCCTGAAGTAAAAAAAATAGTTCCTTAACTTGTTCTTATAGTAGTAAAGCACCATACCATATTATTGTGGAGGCATTTATGTGAATTAACCCATAACCATATTTTGCATTCATAAAATCAAACACTATTGATTTTAGTTGTGAGAGAAAATAGCAGTACACTATTGGCCACCCATGTATGTTCAAATGTAATCATGTACGGTATGTTCAGATTTAATCATGTACTGGTATATTAGTATGTAAACCGGGATAAAGGGTGCACCTTATTAAGACTAAGCCTAACGTAGTGGTCATACTCGCCATAACTTGATGGGGGAGTAACTGCTTGCCCAGGCACTAGTGCAGCTCCACTTGCAGGAACAAATCCTTTGCACCGCAAGTTGTAGCAGCCCGCTGATTTAAAGTCCTTCTGGAAAATGGTTGAAGAAAACTTTAGTCTTGTCGATGTACAAATACCTACACTTTGATTGGTACCTATATGTTCTATTAAACGTTTAAGTTTACACTTACCGTCCAATATGTGAAGAAACGGACATCTCTATTATGATACAAAGAAGGGGATACCTACAAGCCAAAGCATAATTTGAAATATCAGTTTATTGGGTAGTCCTGGTCGAGTTACGATGATGAGTGTTATGTTTATACATGAAACCCGGCTTCAATTAAGTTGTAGTGTCCTCCATCTTGACAATAAATTTGTATGGATGCTCCGGAGTCTTGAGAGTATTCTTGATTTGGTGAACCCCATATACTAATTTCAGCTCGAAGGCCATAGAATCCTCCTGGTCTAGTGCGCCACATAGCATACTATGAATAATAAAGTGTATATCAAATTAGTGAATACACACAAAAAAATTGTACAGTGCAAACAAGATTAGCATAACAAATGTGAGTGCATTTTCTTGGAGTTGGTATGAGGTCGTATGGCGTGGATATCCTCGTGCTCATTTGGATGCTATCTAGATTTTCCTGACATCTTGTCCAGTAGGTTACTCATGATTTGGCTTGCCTGACATGGTGTAAGGTCAGTGCAACAGGAACTTTTGGTGGCGGTGCACTACTTTTTTTTGGAACGCATGGTCGGTCAGATGGTGTGGCTCCGGTGCTTTTCAAGGATGTAAGTGCCTTCTCTCCTCTTTGTGGAGGAATAAAGTTGGATCTGACTATCACATATAGAGGTGCATGGTATTCTGCCATATTTTTGTCACGTCAAGTCACCAACAAACCATGTCCTAAGTTCCTTTTCAAGCTAGTTGGTTGTCGGTGTTTTCGTGGCATATTTTGTTTGTAGTGTCCATCACTTCATATCCAATATACATTGGGATCCAAGGTTAATTCATTTAGGTGTATGTCTTTGTATATGGCAGTTTTATTTTGATAAAATGTTTGTATGGGAGATCCATACAGTATAAATATGAGCATCGGGATTTGAAACCTGGTGGGTGGAGTCGTACCCCCCCCCCCCTTCCCCAACTCCACCACCGTACGAAGAGATGGTTCTCCTCGTGTTTGATATTCATCCGGTTTTCTCCTAATTAATTATCTAGGAAATATGTTCTTAATAAAATGCATACATTTTTCGTCTGTAGAGAAATGTATTTTGATAGTAAGCATACAAGATCGCTAAACCAGGTGTCGAGATAAATGATTTTTGAAATATGCACCTTGTCTCCCTCACTAATAACCAAAATTTAGCTTCACTGGCTAGGACTTAGGTAGGTCATCATGCATGTGGATTCTATTGTTGTTTCTCTGGCATTTAAGTACATGCGCTTGCTTGGCTTCGAAAAAGCCCAGAGAGAGAGGGAAGGAGAGAGAGGGAGGGAGAGAGAGTACATGAGAAATAATATTGCCTCCTCCATCTTGATTTTTGACAAACGGAAAAGGCATATGCCTGAAAAGAGTGGTGTTCTGTAAAAAAAATGTTAGTTCTTCGCTAGTAGCATAATTGTTGCATCAAGCTCATAGACTACAAGTATTTCTTTTGACACCAAATGTCCTAATTGATAATCTGGCACATGATTAATAGAGAATAGTACCAACTCGCTACAAATAATATTGATCATCGGGATCAAATCATCAAGTAGGATAGGGTGAATAAATAAGGAACAGAACAAGACTGTGTGCATCGAAGGCTAAAAATACACTTTATTTACCTTCTTATTCATTTGTAAATTGCCACCTACATCTGTTGATTTAGCCAAAGTGATGCAGTAAGGCGTGAACGAAAAGCACAAAAAGATTGATATGACAACATAACCACAACCCATGGTACAAGGAAATGTGTTATTTCAGTGAAATCGAGTGCTTCCTTATTTAGATGGATGTTATGTGAAGAACGTGATATATATAGAGAGTATATCCACATTTTGTATAAAATCTTTAGATTACATATGCAGATCCACTCAACATTTAATGAAAGATATTGGGTGATCTATCTTCTTTTGATATGGATATAGATCAATTGTCCCATGAATCTTCACTAATAATGTGTTGCATTACATTTGTTTTATGATGAAGTAGTCGATGGAACTAGTAACAGCTTGGATACAACGTTTTTTATAGAAAACCATTTATGTAAATCAAACATTATTTTGTTTTTTTAATGTAGCACTAACTCAGATTTCAACCTTTTAAATCATGAAATTATTTGAACTAACTAATGTAGCAAATACCTTGTAATCTTAATGACCGATGATATAATTTTTCCTTTTTCCGAGGATAGTTTGTTTCAAAATTTTGGTTTGATCATTCTAATAAAAGAAATAAATATGTGTGCCAACAAGATGAGAAGTTCCTCTAAAAAAACAAGATGCAAAATTGCTTCCGTGATTCTTGTAGAACTTCACGCAGTCATCCAAAAGCTCAAGCTGATGAAGCAAGATGGACTATGCATTTATACGTCAACACACTCCCCCTCACGTGTGGCTCTCGGTTCCGATACAATGTAAACTACACGCATCAATCAGTTCACCCAAAAATTCAAGCTGATGTAGAAAGGTGGGTTATTCATTTATACGTCAACAATTCTCATCCACGCCTAGTTTTATTTAGGGGAATCTGATCTAGGCCTAGTAAGGACACAAGATCTTGGCCCTGGCACCGGGCCGTTGCTCACGCCTGCGCTATGTCCGCTGAGCAAACAAAGTCCGGCCACGATACGAACAGTCTGTTAAGAGCATTTTCAATAGAAGGTGTAAAATGCATCTCCAAAAAATGATTTTTGCATCTCCAAGAAAGGGGCAACTCCATCAGATGATGCAAAACGGAGATGTAAAGGTGCAACTCCAATAGGTGATGCAAAATGAACATGTAAAAACTAGTGGGCGGCGGCTGAATCGGGGCGGCGCCGGTGGGGACGGCAGCGGGGCGGCACGATTCGGGGCAGCAATGAAGGAGCATCGGAGGGGCGACAGGGGTGGCAAATCGGGGCTGCGGTGGCGCAAATCCAAGCAGCGAAGCAGTGGCGGTTGCGCAAATCGGGGTCGTGGAGCAGCGGCGATTCAAGGCGGAGAGAGGAGGAACGGCGTAGGGGCGGCAACGGAGGTGGAGGGGGGCCTCTTTGACCGGAGGAGGAAGTCACGGCCGCCGCCAGCAGCCAATCACCCACCACAGACGCGTCGGACTTCGAAATTTTGGCCGGCGGAGGTTGGTTCGCCGCCGGGTTGCGCCCCCGCGCCATCTGCCGCTTCACGCCTCCACTGCGTGACTTGGCGGTCCGCTGCTTCTTCGCAGACAGCTCCCGCGCGACGGCTACCGGCCAAGATGGGGCAAATCTAGGGCGGCGACATGGAGGCGAAGGCCAAATTGGAGACCATGGTCGCGCCGCCGACGGCTGCGGCGAGGTGCATAAGATTCACTCGGTACGAAATGATCCAAGGTGTCGCTTCAAACTGGTCCGTGCCTTCTACGTAACCTGTCAAGGGCGAGCAATTCAACTAGCAGGCTTATCAAGTGCCAACACATGTTTACAATCCGTGCATGAAGAGGTTCTACGAGTTCAGAGGACCATCTAAAATCCTTGAGTAATTTTTTTTCTACCGCAGTTCGATATAACTACCACGTAGCAAGGAAGGTTTCACGTCAGCATCCAGAACACCCTTGGCCTAGTAGCCCTGCTTCATCCTTTCCTCGAATCGGGTCTTCTCATCCTGGAAACACAAAGCTCAAAAGATCAGTGGCATATATATCTCGTAATGTGTTCATATGCATCCACAGAAATTAAATGAAGTGGAACATATCCAGGAGATCAATTTGGAGGATGGCTGACACTGTCGTAACGAGCATCAGAATACTGGCACTGGTAGTTTACTAGTATAACTCTGGTAGTTTACTATAGCTAACAAGAAACCCAAGAGATGTCAGGCAATTCATCATATTTTAACTAACATCTTAACTCCTCTTGTTGGCAAGGCAAGGAATTTCTAAATCCAAATCCAACGAAAATGGAGGCATCCCATATGAAGGTTCTACCCATGCTTCCCTTCACAAAGAAAAAGCGTACCAGGAATGAACTACAGCAGCAGAACACCCTGTGCAATTGAATTAGGCAGTCCTATAGGCAATTCAATTATATGTGGGCCTTATTCTGTGTTAAAAGTGGCTGACAAGTCGGATAAGAAAGATTTATAACATATAAAGTTTTGCTTGTCAGTGCAAACATATATAGTGCACTAACGATGAAAACTTTGCTGAAGATACAAACAAAAGGAGCAAATCACATCGAGCCTACTATCCTCAAGTGTCCCCTAACATAGAAATATACCCTTCTCGAGTCGCACAACATGAAGTCATCAGTCATCACTACCGAATAAATACACTGGCCATTGTTGCCCTTATTTAGCAGCCATCATATATTTTGAAAGAAAAATCTCCTCCAAAAGTGACAACTGTTTGGATCGAAAACGGAATGGCCATGTCAGAGACTATTAAAGTACTCAACTCAGACATTTTTCCAGATTCAAATCCTTCAGAATGCCACGGTTCTACAAAACTAACAGTAATTTTAGAAAGTTTCCATCAGTATATGTACTATTCCTTGTTTTATACCACCATCAAAAACAAACTGGAAGGTAGTGCAATCGCGCGCAAACTGACAAATTTGTCTCTACTTAGCAAAACACTAAGTTAGAAAAGGTGAAGCAACCTGGGAAACTAAAGATGATACTACTAATATTTATGGAAAGGACGATGTACCCCCAGGGAGCAGCATAAAAGGTTCTACCGCATGTGCGAACTAAAGATACAGCTTCAGCCATAACAAATACTTGAAATTATTCAAGAGACTTAGAAGGTGGCCTATTGTTCTCATTACAAAAGAAGAAAATATAGTACTGGCAATGAAAGAATTTGTAACCTTTTACAGAAGCAATTTTCAATAATTCTGACTTGTCTAAGTCATGACTGCTGTTTGTGTTATTACACAGCAAAGAACAAAGTACATGCTGTCGATTGTTGTGTGATCAAGAGGTTAGCTTGGAGCAAGACAATTGCAACCAAAGTATTCAGGGAATTTGAAAACCCGCAACCTTAGTTTCATATTCTGTAAGGTTCAACTTTCAGACAGGTTAATTTTATCCTTAGTGGCAGTGTACGTAGCAAGTAAATTGACGGCCTAAAGAACAATGCACATGAAAACAGCATGATGTTGTATAGGAAGCTTAGTGTAAAGGAGCATTATTCGCCCAAAACATGTGTACTTATTTCTGAATGGTTATTCCATGTCTAGAAGCTACAGTAAACAGTTAAATCAATGCCAAAAAACATTAAAGATCAATAGGGACTTGTGACGGATTATAAAATTAACAGTATCTATGAAATAAGAATATGTCATTCGGCTATATTTAGTTTTCCTTCCTTCCAAGGAGTAGTTGGTTGGGAGATATTTGCACTATTTAATTTGTGTTTTGCTTCCAAGACTACTGATTTGATGAGAGAAAGTAGAAACTAAAAGCAACACATTTGCTTGGGCATTATTTCAAAGAAAGTGCAATAAAACAAATTATGCTGTACTAACCCTACTCAAATGTATTGGCCTGTACCAAACATCAAAACAAACATTACATGGCAGCATATATCACAGTTATCTCAGTACAACAGCATGAAAAATAAAGTATGCTCATATCGTCAACTTTGTTGTGTAAAAATCAACATAAACTAACTCAATCCACAAATCTCAAATCAAGCTATCAAAGAACTGGCCATGAAAATGCAAATTTAATAGCAGAAGGCATTAGCTTTTATACAGGCCCACACTATACAATGTCATATTGGACTAAGGCACACCATAGGCCATCAGAAATAACCAACTATTGAGCTATGCACAAGAAACAGACCTCAAAAGCTTGCTTCAGGTTCTCAAGCTCCTTGTCTAGATCATTGATTGCCTGGGTATATGCCTGAGTTGGGGAGGATTGGCTTGCAGTATGGATCTAGCAACATAATAAAACCAAAACATGAGAGATGAGACTAGCAAACTCCAATCCAACGAAGGAACAGAACAAACATAAATATGCACCCTACCCTAACAATGATCTTGTACTGAAGGGGATGAGGGAGCTTATAGCCAGCAAAGTGAACATTTGGGTCCCTGTGCAGCTGCCTGCAGAATCTCATAGATATAGAAGAAAATTAGAAGGTATGAACTGATGAACATAACCAAGGACAAAACGGCACACAGTTTTCTCCACTCACATGCGGAGGATGTTGCCGATGGTGTGGTCCTCACGTTCAATAGTGAAAGATGCAGCATTCATGATCTTTGTATCCTTTTCAAATGATACCCTGCATTACATAATAGTAAGGATTAGATCCATAATCTTTAAGTGATTTGAAGTATTTTCAAGAAAAATGTTGCGAAAAGGTGTGGAGGTAGAGTAGACTCACTTCTTCGTGCCCTCTGGCACGACGAAGCGCTCATAGCGGTCAGGGGCATTCATCTCCGATCAACACTTGGCTCCTCCTCCCTCTGGAATTACTGCAAGCATGAAGAATCGGACCATAAAGGTCCATTTCACAAGTCAGATTGCCTCCTGAACTGAAATTCAGAACCCCATATCCTTAGAAGTGAAGCAGAACAAGCATCAAATCAGATCTTTAAAACAAGCAAGGTGCTATCTCTTTGCCTGCGATTACATAACGAGGCAAAGCAAAAGAACAAGCTAAATCCCTCTCTGAAACACACCATGGCTGACTTAACAGGAACATTAGGTACACCAGGTGAGAGACGGGGTGGCCCTAGGGTTTCACAGGTTCGCAGGGAGGGGAGGGGGGAGGGGAGGGGAGTAGAGGAATTTCCTGGGGGGAGAAAACCAGGCTTCCGGAGGACGACGCCGGCGGGCGGTTACGGGCCGCGCGGGGATAATCCCCTGCAAACCCCTAATATCAAACGAGGCGTAACAGTCCAAGCAGGCTAGGGTTCGCCGCGAACCAGAGGAACCGAGGCCCGGATGGATTGCTCTAATCCACGTCATTATAGTAGAGCCGGTGGGAGGAGTCGGGAGGGAGAGGGACGAGTTTACCTCGAGGCGCACTTCGGCGGCGGCGTTCCGAGGAAGACGATGAAGGCGGCCTGCGTAAGGTTAGAGAGTGGTACTAAGCGGGGGACTCTTTTTTTTCTGAGTGAGAAACTAGCGGGTTGCTCTCTTTTTTTCTTCTTTTTTCAGTGATGAAATGAAACTAGCGGGGACGTCTGTTCAGGCCTTCAGGGTAAACCCGGGCCCGACAGCCTGGCCCAAAAACCCTGGCTGGGCCGGGCTTGCCATTCAGGTCGGGTTCGAGCCTTGTTTTGCAGCCCGGAAGGTAGTTCGGGCCGGGCTCGGGCCTTGTTTTGCAGCCTGAAAGGTAGTTCGGGCCGGGCTCGGGCTTCTCTTTTTTGGTATATCGGGTCGGGCTTGCACGTGCGTTAAAAAAATAGCATTCGGGCCGGGTTCGGGCTTGAAAATATAGTGTGTTCTGGGCTTTGGGTCGGGTTCGGGCTTAAGAAAGATAGATCAGGCTTTTACAAGCCCGACCCAACGTTTGTCCGGTTTAGTTCCAGCAAACTTTAACGCGCCAACCCAAATGGTTTGCGCGTGTCTGTTTGGATCGAAACGGGCCAAGGCAAACGGAGTGGCAACCGCCCGCCAGTCGAGGCACGGCGCCCCACTCCCCTTACTCGCAGAAACCGTGTTGCGGGCGTGGCGTAGAGATCGAGGAGACGTTTCCACTTTTCTATAACATGAATTATAACCACAGTAAATGTGCCCGACGCGTGATCGTGGCTGCGGATTCTCACCTTTTGGCATTGGCCACCATGTGTCAAGCCCCATGCGACTCAGGGGCTACTGTCAGCCCAATGGGAACCAGGGTATCCTGGGTCGGCGGATCTGGGCCTTGACAGTGGCACCCGGCAAGCAGTGTCGCACCGGATGGCTCTACTGAGAGCTTGGTAGCTCGTCAATTAGGAGAATGGAGCCCAGATGTTTTCCTAGCTAAGTGCTTGGTGGGGCTCAAAAACCCCGGGAAGCGCTTTGTGGGACCCGCCCAAGAAGCACCATCCCCTGGGTGGGTTTCTTCTCTGCGAAGGAATCAGAGAATCTGCCTGTCAGAGGCATTAAATGCGCACCACTTCGCTACAGCAACTTGCGTCAGGCACGGGAATGGGACGCAACGCTGTCCACACATTAATATAGCAATTAATGTGTGATATGCATAAGATCTCGCTTCAATACTTTTTATTTACAACAATGTCGATTTTTCTTCTTTTATCTGAAAAATACTTAAGCTATAAAAGTTCACCATAAGTATAAAGTACCTCAAACATAATAAAAATTACATTGAGGTCCCTGGACCATGTCGCCAGACCAAGGTGTCGATGCGCCGATGTTGGCGCTCCCATAATAGAGTTGGTCTGACCTTGTTGATGACAACCGAGAAGTCTTCGTGCATGCGCCCCTAAGGACTAGCGCCTTGGAGCCGCAATAGTAGCCTTTGAACCCTTGTGAATCAATCTAAAGAACTTGACAACCAAATCTCATCGTTGTGTACGCACAACGAGAAACCCGAACCTCGCCACCGCAAGGAGCTGGCCGAAATCCATGATGGAGTTTTGTCTAATCCACTTTGATAGACGAACTTGAGGACGATCGAAGCCTGTAAGACTGACTTGCAGAAGAAGCGTGGTCATCTGTCTGAAGCCGCCCCTGCGAGGACTAAACCACTAACCTATCTACTAGCCGAAGCCGAGGCACCACGGTTACCATTCCCGCCACGGGCCGCCGGAGCAATAGGTAGAGGGGAGGAGAATCCACGGGGTCGCCCATGGAGATGAAGGGGAGGAAGGTGTTGCCCTAGTTGTTCTGCGAGAGGGGAAACAAAGACAATTGCCCATTGCTTTGATGTTGAGACGGGAGCACGTTGAATCTTTTTTTCTAGGACAACTGAATGTTTCTTTCTTCAAACAAACAAAAGATGTAGGCATCGATGTATTAGAATGGAAAGAATGTATGTTTGTTTGAAATGTCGGTATGTTCATTCGAAGATCTTTCCAAATAAAGGATTATATTTGTTTCATCCATAAGAATTCGCTGCCGAGCGGATCAAAACGGGCTCCTATCAGCCGTATTATGCGGCAGAATGGCGGGGAGGAAGGGCGTTGCCCTAGTTGTTATGCGGGAGGGGAAACAAAGACAATTGCCCATTGCTTTGATGTTGAGACGGGAGCACGTTGAATCTTTTTTCTAGGACAATTGAATGTTTCTTTCTTCAAACAAACAAAAGATGTAGGCATCGATGTATTAGAATGGAAAGAATGTATGTTTGTTTTGAAATGTCGGTATTTTCATTTGAAAAGAAATAGAAATGTGTGCCAACAAAAATAAGGATTATATCTTTCCAAAAAAGGGTTAGATTTGTTTCATCCATAAGAATTCGCTGCCTAGCGGATCAAAACAGGGCTCCTATCAGTCGCATTCTGCGATAGAATGGCGGGGCTTCGCACAGGCAGTCCTCCGCTTGGGCCGGCCCACCAACGTGCCGCTTGTTGTTTACTATCGCACGACACACAAAAAACAGAGACATGCATGATTCAATCATAAGACCTCGCACAATGCACACTCCTAATAAGGAGCTGTTAGCCAGTACACCAGTAATCAGATGCTGGTAATAAAGGTGCAAAACCCAATAAGAATACACAACGGTGGTTGAGATTTGGAAAATAGTTTTTGAAAATTGCGAACAGTTCTGAAGCGCCACAATTTTTTTGATATTCCAAACTTCTTTTTGAAAAGTGAACCATTTTTGTAATTCATTTAAAATAAACAGGAACAACTTTTGCAAATCCCAAACAATTTTCTAAAATGCGACCATTTCTCCAAAAATCAAACATTTTCCGAAAAAACAAACGATCATGAATAGTTTAAAATTTTGGAACAAAAAATAGAAACAAGAACATATTTTTAATTCGAAACAAAAATTTAAAGCATGAACATTCTTTTTAAATGCCAACAAAATTCGTGATTCTATGCTTTTTTGGAAACGCGAACAAAATATGAAACATGGAAACATTTTTTAAAGCGAACATTTTTGAAGCGTGGAATTTTTCTAAATAATTACGAACAAATTTTGAAAATGAGAACATTTTCTGAAGTTCCTGGATATTTTTTTAAAGACAAACATTTTTAAAAAATTTATGAATATTTTTGAAATTGCTGAACTTCTTGAAACATGAACTTTTGTCAAAAAATTGCGAACAAAATTTTAAAAATGAGAACATTTTTTGAAATTCCCGAATTTTTTGAAACATGAACATTTTTTAAAATTATGCACAAATTTGAAAACAAGAACATTTTTTGAAATTTTGAACAAAATAAACAGGAAAACATATACAGAAAAACAAAAACAAAAATGAAACATATAGAAAAAAGGAAAATAAACTTGGAAAAGGAAAATGAAAGAATATAAAATGAAAGAAAAAGAAAAAGTAAACATAAAATGCGAACAACCTGAAAAAAGATAAACAGGAAAATAGGAAAGGAGAAAGGAGAAAGAAAAAACAGGAAATAAAAAAGAAAAAAGGGTTCAGGAACCTTCTAGTGGGTTTCCAAATCCGGAAAAAACCTAGCCGGAAACCTTCCCAATACCAGGATTGCTGAAACGATAAAACGGGCTGGCCCAAGCCGATCAACCGCTCGATCTCCCGTGCAAAACGGCGACAGCCGGACGCAGCGAGCATCCGTTAGGGAATTCCGATCAAAACTGCGTCGCCGGCGTGATTTAGGCCTAGCGAGCACTGGGGCGTAGCTCTCCCCTTCGCTGGGCGCTGCTAGGCCTGTTTGACGCCCCCCGATACGAACGAAGAAGTCCACGAGAAGAACAGTGAAGCAAAGCAGTTTGCGCGGCTCTCTGGACCTGAAAGAATTTAAAAAATCCGGACCTGAAAGAAAAGCTCTGAAACTAGCAGCGATTGTCCAAATAGCTCGGAAACAAATCGTGCAACGAGAGACATTTCCATGTGTCCAAACAGCGTTCCCACTTGTCACCCGGAGCACATGTTTCCCGTCTCGCAGCAACGGAAGAAGGGGTGGCACTGGCACGGCCACAAAACAGATTCTGCTAGGAGATGGAGAATATACTAGGCGCACTTTCAGACAAGCAGCGAGACACTCGCACATGCTGCATGCCTCTCAATTCAAACCTGAACCGTATCAAATGTTATGCTGTGGCTGCCTTTTGTTCTCTCCTTTGCACTACCAAGCAAAACAAACAGTTATACGCATGACAGAAAGCGATGCCTGTACAGTACTCCACTGGGGACAGTGCTCTACTCTGCCTGCATTTAGTGAGGACGGCCGTGCGTACGACGGATGGCCCAGAATCGAGTGAACTTCCGGCACTCTCTTTCCTCTCCAAGCCTTCTCCAGTCGACGGTGCGTGCGGCGTGCCTGCCCTGCCAATTGCACGCCGCGGTCCTGGCAGGGGCGGGCCCAAGATTTTAAGAGTGTGTATTCAAAATCTTAAGAGCTCATGGTTTTTTGACAACTTCTTGTTTTTAGCATGTATATATGATCATAGCAGCATTTTATACAAATTGTATAATATATAAAAGATAAAACATGGAAATAGGAATAGCATCATAGATTCATCTAATTGATCTAGGATCATAACTTGGAATTGTTGAATGTATGAAAGTACTAATTACTAAACATATGAAGTGGTAACATATAACAACAATGGATGGTACAATCAATACTAGTACTAGTGCCAGTACATCAAAATAAATTCATATCTGGTACTATTGTCAAAAAAAATCACATCTGGTACTACTAATGCCAACTTCTTCAAAACATCCAAAATAAAAGAACATTTGCCCAACAAATGACTCTGTAGCGCCTCCATAAAAATGAATCTGGACAACCATCCAAGAATTAACCTTTTTTTGTGGTAATCTAAGAATTAATCTAAAAGGCCATAATGCACATCTGAGAAAAAGAATAGAAAACGTATCTGAAAAGATTGATGTGTCAACTAACAAACGAAATCGACGCCCCGACTCAATCTCCACCCTGAATGCATGTGCGTCGCCGTCGCATGTCAGCCCACCACCGTACCTGATGCCACCGCCGCCGTGCGGCTGTGGACGGCGATGAGAACTGGGGAGTGTGGGCGGCACGGTTCATCTGATGGATCGAGTGATCAGGGTTGCGTCTGATTGCGCCCACGACCACTATATCTGGGCTGGGAGTGGCCTACTAGGTGAGAGATTTGGGCCACTAGGCCATGTTGGAGCGTGAAAGGGAGACGAGCACGAGGTGGGCTGGCTAATCCTTCGGCTGGAAGCGATACAATCTGTTATTATGTGTAAATCTCGTTTTTCTTTCTTAGAGGACATGGTACACACTCTATATATACATAATATTTTCGCAAAATAATGGGTATTCAAGTGAATACCCATGAATTGTACTGGGCCCGCCCCTGGGTCCTGGTGATTTTTTACTCGCCGCCACATGCTCACAGCTCAGGGCTGACGAGCACGCGCAATGCAAGCCGACCCATTTCTGCCTCAATTTTAAGTCTCATTTGCCTCAGCACGGACACGAAGCGGACGCGTGCAATGCCCGGCAACTCCTTCTTTTCCTGGCCCATCGGTCGGTGTTCCATAGGCCATTCTCTTCCACCCCCGTCGATAGCAAGCCCTCGCCCACCCCACCCCGTCGTCGGCGCCGCCCAGTTGCGGTGCCCCATGCCAGCAGACCACGCACACGCACCTCCCCCGCACACCGCCACCTCCCACGTTGCCGCCACCACTGCCTCGCCACCTCGCCACCACAACTTCCCCCTACCCCGACGTTCCCGCAAGCAC
>NC_041389.1:465048509-465058799 GCF_002162155.2 Triticum dicoccoides | reverse complement strand
TCCTCCATCTGACGTCGCCACGCTCGTGGGACGCCGCCAGAGCAGCTACCTGGTCCAGGGGAGGCACGCGTTTCTTCGCCGACCAGCTTCTTCGACGACGCCCGCAAGCTGTTTGACATAGTTTGCCCCCAAGGTACAAATGGACTCTGCCGACGAGTTCTTTTTCCATAATTTCCTCTGCAACTCTGATGATTCCTCATCCGATGATGAGGAGATGGTGGCTGCTGTGTTGGTCGTCCATGACCACCTTACTAGGCAGCGGCTGTTGTTCCGAGACTCGATCGGGGGGCACACTCCGGCATTGAATGGCAACCGAGAGAGCGGCCATTTCCTTCTTTTGAAGGACATCCAACCCACTCTTCAAACATCACCAATTCCAGCGTCATTTCCGCATGGCTAGGCATGTTTTCAACCGTATTCGAGAGGGGGTGGTTGCATACGATAAGTATTTCGAGTGCAAGGAGGATGCCCTTGGAAATATTGGCTTCTACTGTAGCTATTCGGATGCTTGCATAGAAGTTCCCGTTGATCTCATTGATGAGTATATCTGTATGAGAGAGTCCATGTGCCTAGAGTCCATGTACAGGTTCTGCAAGGCTGTGATTGCCGTGTTTGGCCCTGAGTACTTGAGAGAGTCAAATGCTGCAGATACAACCAGCTTATTGGCGATGAATGCCAGCAGGGGCTTCCCGGGGATGCTTGGTAGCATAAATTGTATGCACTGGGAGTGGAAGAACTGCCCTTCTACTTGGCAGGGGCAATATAGGGGCCATGTCAGGGCTTGCACTATCATACTTGAGGCTGTGGCCTCACAAGATCTCTGGACATGGCACTCTTTCTTTGGCATAGCCAAATAGCACAATGATATCAACATGCTTCAACACTCGCCGGTGTTTGCAAGGCTTGCCGCATGCAACTCCTGTCGGTGAATGTTAACATCAACGACCACAACTACAACAAAGGATACTACCTAGCTGACCGTATATATCCTCAGTGGACCACTATTGTGAAGACAATCACCAACCCTGTCGGAGAGAAGAGGAAGAGATTTTCCCAAGAGCAAGAGAGTGCTAGGAAGGATGTCGAGTGTGCCTTTGGTGTTCTGCAATCTCGATGGGGCATCGTTCAGTATCCTGTTAGAACCTGGAGCACAAAGAAGTTGTGGGAAGTGATAACTGCTTGTGTGATCATGCACAATATGATCGTAGAGGATGAGCGCCCATAATGTATCTACGATCAAGGGTTTCAGATCCAGGGTAACAATGTTGTGCCTGAGCATGGAGGAGGAGCGACAACGTTTGCACAGTTCACCCAATTTCATCATCAAAAGCGTGATTGAGAAACTCACATTCAGCTGCAAGATGATTTGGTTGAGTGTGTGTGGGCTCATGCTGGCAACAAATAGATTTATCTTTTTTTCAAAATGTATATTTGGGTTGTGAAACTATGCTATATTTGTTTGCTTGTGAAACCATGCAAAAAATATGTGTATATTGGTTGCAAAACGACGACCATCCGCGCGGGCAAATATGGGCCGGCGCTTTGGGCGCACTGCCGACCCAAACCAAAAACAGGGTGGACGCCGAGCGGGCGACCGATTCAAACGGACAAAAAGCGGACAAAAACGCATGTCCGTTTGGGTCTGCGTGTTGGAGTTGCTCTAAGGAAAACTTCAATGCGACTGTATTTAGTCCATTTTCTATCTTTTTGATAAAAACGGACACAAATCGCTGATACGTCTCCAAAGTATCTATAATTTTTTATTGTTTCATGCTATTAAAGTATAATTCTTGAATGTTTTATATCCATTTACTAGCAACTTTATATATTTTTGGGGACTAACCTATTGACATAGTCCCCAGTGCCAGTTGCCGTTTTTGCTTGTTTTTTACTTCACAGAATATCCATATCAAACGAAGTCCAAATGCAACAAAACTTTTTGTAGATTTTTTTCTGCCTAGAAGACACCCATGAGGCCAAGATGTGCACCAGAGGGGCCCTATGGGGCACACTAGGCACCAGGGCGCGCCAGGCCCCCAGACATGCCCTGATGGGTAGTGGGGCCCACAGACACCCCCTCCACCACCTCTTAGCTCTATAAAATACTCTAATATTCTAGAAACCCTAGGGAGTCGCTGAAACACAATTCCAGCCGCCGCAAGTTCCAGAACCACGAGATCCAATCTAGAGGCCTTCTCCGGCACTCTATTGGAGGGGTCAAGAATCACGAAGGGGTTCTTCATCATCACCCTTGCCCCTTCGATGATGCGTGAGTAGTTCACCATAGGCCTACGGGTCCATAGGTAGTAGCTAGATGGCTTCTTGTCTCTTTTTGATCTTCGGTACAATGTTCTCCTCGATGTTCTTGGAGATCTATTTGATGTAATGACTTTTTGTGGTGTGTTTGTTGGGATCCGATGAATTGTGAGTTTATGATCAGTTCTATCCATGAATATTATTTGAGTCTTTGTTGAACTCTCTTATGCATGATTGTTATAGCCTCATATTTCCTCTCTGAAACTTTGGTTTGGTTTGACCAACTAGATTGATTTTTCTTGACATGGGAAGAGGTGCTTTGTGATGGGTTCGATCTTGCGGTGCTCAATCTCAGTGATAAGGAGACATGCCACGCATGTATCGTTGCCATTAAGGATAAAAAGATGGGGTCTATTCCTACATTTTTTTGACTATAGAACAGTAGGGTAAACCCTACTGTGTGTCATTTTTCATTAATAAATAAGAGAAACAGGGTGGTGTTCTTTACAATGGTTGATGGGGAGACAACCAGAAGTAGATGGGCTAACAAAATAAAAGATAAAAGAGTACAAAGAAGAAAATTAAATGTTGTCAATCCAAGATGACATGCCCTCCTTCAGAGTAGGTTTGGCTCTCAACATGGTTAACTTGAAAGTTCAGATAAAATCATACTTGGATTCATTTACTGAGCAAGGTATTCCTTCAGATATCTTCCCATTTCTTTGATTCCAGATGCTCCAGCAGCCCAATATCATAATTTCCATAAAATGGCTAATTTTGTATCTGTGTTTAGCATCAATAATCATATTATGGATACCAGAGTTCCATTCAAAACCAATGTTCCACCCAAATCCTTGACTGAAAGGGCAAGTGAAGAGGAGGTGAGTCATGTCTTCCATATCCTCATCATTGCATAGGACACATGTAGTGGGGTCAAGATGCGTGCTCTTTCGGTTCAATAGATCACATGTGTTTATTCTGTCATTAAGCATTAGCCAGCAGAAAAATTTATGTTTTGGTAAACAACATGATTTCCATATCCATTTGAAAGTGTCAACAATATCTTCACCATTCATTAGAAAATCATAGATCTTCTTGGTCATGTTGTTGTTGCTGCCCCAATTGAAATTCCAAGTATCATGATCATAGTTATGCTTGATGCTATTTAATTCATCAAAAAGCAAGTGAAATTGCTGGTGGGCTTGGATGGACAGAGGTAACTGAAATAAGCTATAGTAATTTTCCAAATCTTTGGCAGCCCTGATAGATACATTTTCCTTTTCGGTGAAGGAGTGTAGTTCAGGGAACTTTAGTTTCATAATGTCACCCTTACATTTGTCCTCCCAAATCATATTGGAATCTCCAGATTTAATTTCACAGGTTGTCATATCTCTGAAAAGATCAAACATTTTCATGCAGTCTTTCCACCAAAAAGAACCTTTGCTTCTATTTGAATGTGGGACTTCATTATTTTGATAGTGGGACTCCCAAATTAACTTAACCCATGGAATATCAGTCTTGTTGTAGAACTTGAAAAGGTGCTTGATAAGGAGTGCTTTGTTTTGTTCTTAAGTTTAAAACTCCATGTCCCCCTTGTTGCTTTGGCTTGCATATCATCTTCCAGCTTGCGAGACATTTACCTCCTTTATTGATCTCATTTCCATACCAAAGGAAACTTCTACTTGATTTATCAACATGGTCTAATATGGTGATATGAACTTTGAGGGAGCACATAGCAAATATTGGCATGGAAGCAACAACAGAGTTTATATAGGTAAGTCTGCCAGAGTGGTTCATGAATCTAGCAACCCCAGAAAGTCTTTTGTCAATTCTTGATATGACAGGAATGAGATCCTGTATAGAAGGTTTGGTGATGCCCATGGGGAGACCCAAGTAAGTAAATGGGAGGTTTTCAACCTTATATCCAAATGAGGTAGCAAGTCTGGTGACTGATTGATGATCAATATTTATGGGGATCATGGAGGATTTGCTGAAGTTAACAAAAAGACCAGTGGACAGACTGAAGAGGTTGAGTAGGTATTTTAGGTGGCTGAGTTGGTCTTCATTAGCAGGCATAATCATCAAAGTATCGTCAGCATACTGTATGGTTGGGTAATCTTGTCCATATGCATGATTGATGGGTAGATAAAGTTCTCCATTTGACCAGGCAGAATTAATAACTGATTGTAGAAGATCTGCAGTAATAATATATAGTAGTGGGATGTGAGGATCACCTTGTCTGACTCCTCTTTTGCAGATAATTTTTTTCCCAGCCACTCCATTGAGTAAAACAGAGGTGGAAGCAGACTGGAGTATGTTGGTTACCCAGTTTATCCATCTAGGCCCAAATCCTTTGGCTCTCAGCATAGCAATAATGGTTTTGTATTCTACCTTATCAAAAGCCTTTTCAAAATCTAATTTGAGTATGATGATGGGCTTTTTTGACTGATGGAATAAGTGGACATACTCAAAAGCATAACCCAAACAATCTTGTATGTTTCTTCCTTCGATAAAACCATATTGATTCTGATGGATAACTGAAGTAATAATTTTCTGTGCTCTATTTGCCATAAGTTTTGTGATAATTTTAAGAGGAAGATTGACCAGGGATATAGGTCCGAAATCATTCATATTGAGTGGATTTGCAATCTTTGGTATAAGAGTAATGAAAGCAGTGTTGATACTTCGAATATCACTGTTCCCTTCGAAGAAATCTCAAATCATAGTATAGATGTCTTGTTTGATTACATCCCATTAAAACCATCAGGTCCAGGGGCTCTATTAGATGGAATATCTTTAATAACCTGATCTATCTCATCCATAGAGAAAGGAGCCTCAAGTTCAGATAAGTCCTTTGGCTGTATAAGTTCTTCAAGGTTGAATAGAATAGGAAGGTCAATGGATTTTCCCAATCTATCCTTGTAGGATTTCCAAATGATTGCAGCCTTGTGATCATGATTTTGGATAGGATTTCCATCCTCATCATTTATAGTAGTAATGTAGTTTTTCCTGAAATTTTGGGTAGCCACGACATGAAAAAAAATCAGTATTTTCATCATCCAGCTTCACACACCTCATTTTAAATATGGATTTCCAATAAATTCTTTTCACTTCCAATAACTTGGAGATGTGATTCTTCAGGATATTTCTGAAATTTGCTTCCATAGTGCTCAGGATCCTTTGGTCTTCAATTCCATCAAGCATAGTTAATACATAGTTACAAGCAGTAATGTTGGTGTTGAGCTTTGATAGGTTTTTGCTCCATTTCTTGAGCCCCAATCTAAGACATTTGAATCTGGCAGCAATGTCTTGAGCAGAATTAGCCATTTGTTGGTTCTTGTTCCAGCACTAAATAACTGTCTCATAAAATCCATCAAATTCAAACCAATAGTTTTCAAATCTAAAGATGGAAGATTTAGGCATGTCACTGCCGATCTGAATGTGTATTGGGACATGGTCAGAAGTTACTCTGGTAAGAGGATGGGCCAGGGTGTTTGGGAATGTCAAGGTCTAGTTTGCAGAAGTGATAATCCAATCCATCTTTTCGAATAAAGGGAAGTCTTGCATATTACTCCAAGTGAAGTTTCTTCCTTTGAGGGGGATTTTCACAAGGTCAAGTTGTTGGAGAAGGCTGTTGAACATAAGCATATTATTTGTATCACCTCCAGGTCTGTTTCTGTCATGAGGACTTCTTATTAAATTAAAATCACCTACTAGCATCCAGTGATCCATTTGCGTGGCATTAATATTATTCAACCAAACAAAGAAATCAACTCTATCTTCATTCTGGCAGGGCCCATATATGTTGCTGATATAAAATATGTGACCAGATAGATTGCATAACAGTTTGACTGTAATTTGATAGGAAGATTGGCTGATGATAGAACCACTGAAAAGGCTACCATTCCATATAGTAATAAGTCCACCTGAGAGGCCTATTGATGGAGTATAGACAAATTGGTTAAATCTTCTAGGAGAAAATTTTCTGAGGTAAGCCTGATTAAATGTATCTCTTTTTGTTTCTTGTATGCAAATGATACAACAGTTACTTTCATCAATTCTGGCTCTCATATCATACCATCTAGTTTGTGAATTAATCCCTCTAACATTGTAGTTTAAAATATTCCAATTTCTATTCATTGATATGATTTGTAAGTATGTGACCATAAGGTAATGACTTAATCATACCCACATTATTATGGCATAATTCATAACTGGATGAGCAAAATAATAGCCAGAGGATTTGACAAGCTCTCATGTCATTGATTAATTGCTCATAACCCAACTGACCATTCAGACAACTTGGATTGTAATATAAATAAAACATGATGTTCCACCAACATAAGCAAAATAGTGGAGTTTAATTCCTTACATACTAGATGCATAAATAAAGCAAAAGCAATTGTCCAGGACCAAGATAAATAAAAACATGGCATAATGCCAGATAGGGTCTTGTAACAGCAAGACCAACTCAAGTTTGATCTAGGTTTATTCATAATCCACTAAGGCCTTCAGTTTCTCCCCAGAAACCTCCTCGGGAGGTATCTAACACTGCTTGGTGACGATTGCTTGGATGGTTTCAAGTGGAAGCTCAGGTGGTGGACGGGCAGTGGGGGCACGGGTCTCATGTTCAAACTATGCATTCAGATTCTTCTTGCACTTCTTCATTTTCTTTGCTTTGTTGGCAGCAACTTCATTTTTAAAACCCACACTCAGGCCAGCAAGGCGGCAGCTGCGGCGTAGATCGTTAACATCCAAGGGGGCGTTGACCTTCTTCCTTTTGTTTACAACCGAAGAGGTAACAACAACATGTAGATCATTAGCCAGCTCATGAGATGGTCCATCAGCAGGAGAATTTTGATTGCTGACCATGAAGTCAAGCATAGTTGGGGAGAGGACTTGCTCAGGGTTTTGCATGCTAGTTGATTCAGAGTTTTCAGGCAGTTCACGTAGTTCAGAGATCATAACTGAAGATACTGCTGGCTCATTTGGGAGTTCAGTAGTAATGGTCAGCAGACATTTCTTGATCGGTCCATGTTCATCATCCACACTGATCAACTGGCATCTGGGGCTAATCACAGAGGAGCTTGAGAGTTGTTCAAGAATGGCCGGGCAGAAGCCATAATTTTTCACATCATGACATGCATAGCAATGAAAGCATCAGTGGCTTCGACAGCAGGCTGGAAGGGCTAATTCTGCTGTGCATTCTCAGGGCTGTGTGGGTGTGTGTTGACCATGGGGATATCTTCATTGTCAGGAGCATGGTGGGCAGCTGGAGCAACATGTTGGGTTTTATTGTCATTAAAAAATCAGCATCGTGCCAAATTCCTCCAAATGGTGTAAGAGGCATTGGGTGCATAACGCCATCAGGGGGGATCGGGTCCTCATCCCCACCCATAGCTCCAAGGAGATCAGATTGCAGAATATAAACAACGCTTGTACATGATTGCCCATGCCCAAAATCATCTAAACTCTCACAAATAACATGACTAACTGGAATTTCCAACAGATCAGGTACTCTAACTTTGACCAGAATGCGAGCTCTATTTGACATGTCTCTGTTCCACACTAAAAACTTGGCAAAACCACTGACAGATTCTCTAACTTTATCAGGTCTCCAAGCCTCAAGCGGGTAATTAACCATCATAATCCAGGCATCATGGGATAAAGTGCAGTCTCTATGATTTATACCTCTGTCATGGCGAATAACGTGAAGCACCGAGTCCCCAACAAAGTATGGGCTGTTGGCGATGGCATGTCGATGTTGCAGGCGTGCTGGAAATGGACGAGTGCAGCTCCCATCCCGCATCGTGAAATCTCAGCAATGCGGAAACAACGCTCATGGTAAAGGAAATGACGGATGAGCATGGCATCTGTATCAAACTGATTTGGGTCTGGAGGCAGCACGTGGGAGATGATGGCCCAGTCCCTGGATTGGACCAGAGGCTCGCCACCAAGGTAGTGGTAGGTGCGGCAGCACCGGTTGCCGTTAGCTTCCATGATGGTAGTGCCAGGTGGGAGGAGAGGTAGTGGGTCGCAAGGATAGGTGGCCATGGTGTTTGAAGAAGTTGAGGGGGCGAGGGAGAACAATGGTGGGGCAGAGCAGGGATGAGTTGGAGAGTAGGGGGTTTGGCAGGGTGGGCGGACGAGTTGAGGAGGGGGTGGGGTTTTGGGGAGACGAGTCGTCGTGCGGGTTATTGGGTACGGGTATTGGTTTGGTAGGTGGGTGGGATTTGATCCGATATACGAGGGATTTGAGCTTGGAGTTAAAACAAAAGCGGGATATGTGCCCGTATCGATAACATCTTCGACATCTAAACTGATTTTTGCAATCGGCATGGCGGTGGCCAGGGGATAAGCATTTCCCACAAAAGGATAAATCCTAAGAAATATGACGATAAGCAGTGGCGATGGGAGGGGAATGAGCTGGGTGGGTGAGTAGGCCATTGTTGATGGGTGGGTGTTGGGCCGTGGCCTGCTGCGGGGGGCCGTTGCTGGGGTTTGGAAGGGTGGACATGGGCAGATGGGGGGGTTGTTGGGCCAAGGTGGTAGACCTAGGGATAGAATTTTGAAAAGAAGCGGCCGCGCCCGTTGTTGGCTCGTGATCTAAGATGGGCGTTGGGTTGTTGGCGATGGCCGGGATGTTGCACGTCGGCGGTGGAGGGGGTTGACAGGGGCCAATAGGGACGGAATTTGCACCGGAGAGCATGCGATGGGGGGATCTAGCCACATGGTCCATTTATGATCTAGCTCGTAAAGCCAGGAATTATATTCCCTGATCTATGCAGGTCCTCCAAAGCCCCATAGATGGAAGAAACAGGAGAAACTAGGGCATTTAAAAGATCTAAGCTGGTAGATCATAAATACAACCGCCTTAGAGATAACAGAGAATTTAAAAACTTGACCACAGAGATGAATGACATGAAGATCAGAAGGTGATCCACCAATGCATGCCTCAAGGGCTAGGCTAACGTGCTCAACGTTGAGTCGGAAGGAGGAATGCTAAAAGAGACTACTAGATGAAAAGCATGGCATGGATCAAGGCAATGAACAAGAGTGGAGAACCTTGCTCTAACCTTGTCAGCAAATCCCACGCCCGGGGAAAGATCCAGGAGAGGGGGAGCCATCGTGGTCGGAGAGGATCATGAGGAAGGGGAGCCATGGATCGCCGGTGGAGTCGCCCTTGGAGTCGCCAGGGAGGGGGTGGGGGTGGGGTCTATTCCTACATGAATAGATCTTGTCTACATCATGTCATCGTTCTTATTGCATTACTCCGTTTTCCATGAACTTAATACACTAGATGCATGCTGTATAGTGGTCGATGTGTGGAGTAATAGTAGTAGATGGAGGCAGGAGTCGGTCTACTAATCTTGATGTGATGCCTATATACATGATCATTGCCTTGGATATTGTCATGATTATTCGCTTTTCTATCAATTGCCCAACAGTAATTTGTTTACCCACCGTATGCTATTTTCTTGAGAGAAGCCTCTAGTGAAATCTGCCCCCGGGTCTATTTCTTATCATATTATTTTCAGATCTATTAATCAAAATATCCTAAAATACCTTGTTGCACTTTTTATTTATTTATTTTATTTTGTGTTTTTCTAGATCTATTTATATAATCTCATGCAATTTAATATATCTCAATACCGAGGAGGTATTGACAACCCCTCTTACGCGTTGGCTTGCAAGTTTTTGTGGTTTGTGTGCAAGTGTTGTTTACATAGTGTTGCTTGGTTCTCCTACTGAATTGATAACTTTGGTTTCATAACTGAGGGAAATACTTACCGTTGCTGTGCTGCATCATCCTCTCCTCTTCGGGGAGTTACCAACGCAGCTACAAGCAATCAATCACGCCTCAATGCGGCAACCCAAATGGACAGGCATCCGTTTTTGTCCGTCCATGACCCATTTCCAGCCTAAATTTGGGCAGGGTTTGCATCGGCGCGGACATGAGGCAGACGCACATGGGTGCTCCCCTTGTCCTCTCCTGCCCCGCTCGTCGGTGACATGTACATGATTCCCCCCCCC
>NC_041389.1:465043347-465048182 GCF_002162155.2 Triticum dicoccoides | reverse complement strand
TGTCCATGCCTGACATGTACGCTATCCCCCCATCCATTTCTGATCGCTTCATCACCGCCAGGTCAGCCTCCCGCTCTACACACTTTCCCCACCCACTCGCCACTTTGGAGGAGTTCTTGTCAGCGTTGTGGCCTCTTCTTGTCGCTGTCGGTGCTAGACAAACCATGACCGCCAACACCGCCCATGAGCCCCAACACTGCCCGCCTCACGCTGCAAGGCCGCTGCAACCGTCGTCTCTGCTTCTACATGCCTGCTGCCTGTACGGGGAGGTCGGGGTGCTCTTCACCGTTCGTGTCTCCACAATGACCGCAAGGTGTTTGACACTTTGCTTGCAAGGTAGCATAGACAGTGGGGATGGGTATTGTTTCAACAACTTCATTTGTTCATTAGATGATTCGTCATCGGACAATGAAGATCTCATGGTTCCTGCATTGCTAGGCAGCGGCCGAGGTTTAGGGGGTCAATCCCGGGCCATCCTCTAGCATTGAACCGCAATAGAGAGAGTGGTCATTGCCTTCTCTTCGTTGATTACTTTGAGAGCAACCCCCCTCTTCAAACCCTCTCTTTTCCGGCGTCGCTTCCGGATAGCGAGGCGTGTGTTCAATCATATTCGGGAGGGAGTGGTAGCATATGATGATTACTTTGAGTGCAAGGAGAGTGCCCTTGGTAAGGTTGGCTTCTCCTCTTATCAGAAATGCATTGCAGCTATTCGTATGCTTGCATGCAGAATTCCCAGTTATCTTGTGGATGAGTACATCTGCATGAGTGAGTTCACATGTCTCGCATCAACATGTTCTACAAGGCTATGGTGGAAGTGTTTGGCCCTGAGTACCTGAGAGAGCCAACTGCTGTAGATATAACCCGGTTCTTAGCGATCAATGCAAATAGAGGCTTTTCGTGAATGCTTGATAGCATAGATTATATGCTATGGAAGTGGAAGAACATTTCATTTGCTTGGCAGGGGCAGTACAAGGGGTATGTGAAAGGTTGCACTATCATACTATAAGCAGTGGCTTCACAAGATCTTTGGTTTTGGCACTCTTGACTGGTTCTCACAATGACATCATCGTGCTTCAGCGTTCTCCAGTGTTCGCAAGGCTTGTGGAAGGCCACCGCCCATAGGTCAACTTTGAGATCAATGGCCACCAGTACAACAAGGGATACTACCTAGTTGATGGTATTTATCCTAAGTGGTCAACTCTTGTGAAGACAATATCCAATCCGGAAGGAGAGAAGAGGCAGAGGTTTGCCGAGGCATAAGAGAGTGCTAAGAAGGATGTGGAGCATGCTTTTGGTGCGCTTCAATCTCGACGGGCTATCATTCGACACCTTACACTGACATGGATCACTGACAAGCTTTGGGAGGTGAAGACTGCTTGTGTAATCACGCGCAACATGACCGCGGAGTCTGAGCGTCATGACAACATCTACGACCAAGGGTTTCAATTTCAGGGTGAAAATGTTGTGCCTGAGCACTAAGAGTCAGCAACATTTGAACACTTCACCCAATTTCATCATGAAGTGCGTGATTGACAAACTCATATGCAACTTCAAAATGACTTAGTTGAGCACATGTGAACTCACCTTGGCAACCAGTAGATGTATCGCTTCATTTTCTTTTGATGTATTCATGAAAATTTAAATTTGGTTGTAAACTTTGTGATTTTATTTGGTTGTGAAACTATTTATTATTATGGTCCTATGTAATTTATTTGGTTGTAAAACGGTATGTCATGTTTCTTTTAGTTAAAAAATGTCTATATTTGAACGCCGGCTGGTCAGACGGATCAAATGTGTCGGTCGAGTTGGACACACTAGCAACGCAACCATAAAAGAGGATGGACGCCGTCCTTTTGCTCAATCCAAACAGAAATAATCCGGATAAAAAAGACGTCCGTAACGGCCGTTTTTGGGCTAAGGAAGCGAGGGTGAAAACATCAAAATTGCACCATGCATTCCGAGGGCATGAGTTTGTACATATTTTTTTTCCTTTTGTGACTAACTGCACCATAGCCTTTTCTAACACCCCATAGCCCGTGGAAAGAACTTTTTCATGGGGTAAGTAAAAATAGTTAATCTATAAGACTCTTGAAAAAAATAGAAATATTAATATTTGCTAAAAATATACTAGGTCCCAATATAAGTCCTTTTAGAGGTTTTCAATCAATTCATCTCCAATCATGGCATTACAAAGAACATCAAAGGTAATGAAATTAAAACCAGGTCTATGGACCACCTAGCGGCGGCTACAAGCACGAGAGCAAGTTGAAGGCGTGCCACCGTCATCACCCCTTCCTCACCAGAGTCGGGCTAACCTTGTTGTAATAGACAGTCGGGAAGTCATCGTGCTAAGGCCCCATAGGACTAGCACACCAAAGCAGTAATTATCACCGATGAAGAAAGCCATAGATCAGAAGGATCAAACCTTTAAATACCCAAACGAAGACGAATGAAGACCAGATCGAAACAGATCCATCGAAGGCCAACATCTACCTAATCCCGTGAGGTCCGACGGAGACACACCCCAACAAGCCCCTTGGTAGTGCTAGACGCACCATCGAGACGGGGATAGAACGTGGGAGACATTATTCCTACCGAGGGACATCGCCGCCGCTACATAACCCCAACCAAGACGTTGAACCTAACAAGAATGAGAACGGGGTCCCTCCCGCCGGCAGGGGCCGAGGTCCTCCGCACCTCCATAGCCCAAATACCATCGTAGATGGGAAGGACCGGTGGCTGCGCCAACGGGAGGAGGATGAAAGCCTTCGGTCTTTTCTTGTATTGCAAGTATAAGCTGAAGTTGCAAACATAGCCGAGGCTCAATGGAGCCCAATTTTTGAAAATTCAGAAATCAACTTTTGAGCTTCAATTTTTTTGAAAAAAATCACACATGTACAGAGGGATGTATACTACATATCTGCAATTTTTTATGACGAAACAAGTTCTAATGTGAGCTGCAAAGAAAACATGATTATGATTTTTGTTTAATCATGTTTTCGTGTGTGTAGACCACATCAAAACATACTTCACAATGAAAATTTACATAGATAATGTACAGATCCCTATGTACATGTGGTTCTTTATTCAGAATTTTTTGAAACTTAAAGGGCTGATTTTTCTTTTATTATTTTCAAAATTTCGAGCTCCATGGAGCTCAGGGGTCAAAAAATCCACTCTCAAGTATAAGACTCTTGAAAACACAATATATATTTTTCCAAACCTGGCTGCTTGTTTCGTACGAATTGGAAGAAAATAAATATAACCAAATCAAAATCAATGTTTGGCCGATGACAAAATAAAACTCATAGTTCCAAACAAATTCAAATAAAATCGATGATTTTTAAATATAAACATGTGTATTATATATAAAATATTTGTTAATACAAACATTTAAAATATTTGTTAAATAAATATGTGTACTGAATCCAAAAACAATTATACACTCGTGATTTATATTTAAATTATACAAAATGATGAATACAAATATTTACTAAATATTTATGAATATTCACTTACAATTTTTACTCATGACTTATATTCAAAAAATACATGATTTAAATATTAGGCACAATTGAATATTCGTATCAACAGTTCGATTTAAATTATGAATATTTTGAACTATACAAACATTGAATTATACAAATGTGCTTATACTTATTGAAATGTTTGTATAATTAATGTAAACATGAAGGCTGGAGTGGCTACACAGCCTAACACCGGCTCGTGTTCTAAAGTCACGGGTTTGAGACCTCCCCCCCCCGCGCCCCCTTTTGTGTTATTTTTCGCATGTATGAGTGGTTGGCTCTTTTGCAAATAAATGAATGCAAGGGCTTTTATGCAAAAATGCGTAGCAGTGATCGACTTTTCTCGCAAATGAATTTTGTCGTGCAAAAAATGTGTTGGCCGAGCGCCATCACTTATTGACAGGTGGGGCAATACTCACGGATACACCCGCACACGCGTTTGAGACTGTATCTACACGCTTCAGTTAAGTTAAGTGACTGCAATTCAGTATTTTCAAAGTTTTAGAATCAGATTGAACATCAAGCGAAAATTTTATGACTTGCATTAATATTGACTCATAATTTCACTTCATTTTTTCCATATGGATCAAATGGGTCCTAGAAGCGAAAGTGCCTTTCTGCTCCCGAGCTCAAATGAGCTCGTTGAACAGTAAAATCAATTTTTTTTTGAAAAATTCAAAAAATCTATTTTTTTGAAAGAAACATTGACAAAAGTTCTAAGTGCTTGCAAAAATTCGTCATGAAATCGCATTCCTGTAAGGCGTAGCAAAGAAAAATTTTAAGTGCTCCAAAATGCTTTCGAAAGTAACATTTTTAGAGTATCGATTTTGTTTTTTTGCCACGCCTTCTAGAAATGTGATTTCATGACGAATTTTTGCAATCACTTCAAAATTTTGTCAATGTTTCTCCCAAGAAAATATGGATTTTTTTTATTTTGTTTCGATTTTTCTGTTCATCCAAGCTCGTGTGCAGAAACTCTGTGTCCAGAAGGATATTCTAGGGAAACCACAATGGAGCTGGTTTTATGCGGTCGACTCCAAAAGCTATAATGACTGACTGTTGACAAAGATGAATGGTGTTTCATTTTAGGGGGAGGTCACTCACATGGGGGTGGGGAGCTCTTCCCTCTTCTTTCTCTTGCTTTTCCTTTTCTTTTTCTTTTCCGTTGGTCATCATGCTGTTGTTATTTCTCCATATTCTGATTTGACAGTATGTCCCTATGCTCAATTGGAAGCAGACTGAATGATTTCTTTTCAAAAAAAGCAGTGTTGATAGTCCTGTCCTGCATTAGTTTTAAATAGTCTATAT
>NC_041389.1:465038479-465043013 GCF_002162155.2 Triticum dicoccoides | reverse complement strand
CATGCCGCTTGGCCCCATCCCTGCATCATTATCGCGATCAATACAAACAATGATTTCATGCCACTGGAATTGAATATTGAGTACAACACCTTTATTTTCCTACCTAGCAGGACCAATTCCCTTTTCATGTGTCCGAGTCAAGTATACCACTGCAGCACTGCTACTATTTGCCGTTTTTTGTCAACAGGCCCAGAGTTTCCAATAAAGGTCCGCCTGCCTAACAGGAGAAAATGCTCTAGTACCTAATTTTGCATGTGATGCATACCCCCTGGACATACCTTTTTCTTTTCTTTTCTTGACAACAATTTAGAAAAAGTACAAAAAAATGAGGAATGGCCAATATAAATGGTCGATTTTTCTCCACCTTTTCCCAGCTTGCCCACCAATCATTGGTTCGAAATACTACTACTACTACTACAGTAGGAGCGGAGGATTTGTGGCCACAAAGAGCCTGTTCGGATGCACTCCACTCCTTCAAATCTTCCACTCCACTCCCAACTCCTGGACTGATGGCTCCTTCCAACAAATTGAGAGTTTATAAGATGTTTGGCAACTGACTCCACTCCAGGGAACGGCGCTAGTGGGTGGGCCGTCGAGCTCCTCCACTCCGTCGCCGGCCGCGTCGAGGTCGTTGACGTCGTCCCTTCCGGCGCTGGTCGTACTGCCGTGCGCGGACCCATTGGAGCTCATCCAGAGGCCGACACGGACACCGCTGCGCGGGCGTGTGCTGTACTTCTCGGCGGAGTTGCTGGCGGCACTCAAGGAACAAGCTAGGCAGGAGCTCCTGGAGGCCGGGAACGCGGCGGGTGCGGCCGCCCTGACGCGGTTCCAGACGTTGGGCTCGCTGATGTGGCGGTGCGTCACCCGCGCTCAGCGGCTGGTCCCTGACCACGTGTCCGTGTTCCGCGTGGCCGTCAACAACCGAAGGTGGCTCCGGTCATCGCTGCCGAGGGAGTACTTCGGGAACCGCATCCACGTCGTCAGCATAGAGTCCGCGCGCTCTTCAGACCTGCTGGTGCACGGCGGGCACGGGCGGAGGCAGCGGCCCTGGAGCGCGCGGTGGTGGCGTACATGGACGCGGCCATCAGGGAGCACGTCGCGGCGCGGACGGCAAGCCCGCCAGGGAACAACGCTAGTGGGTGGCGGCGGCGTGGCGCTTGGGTTCAATGGTCGGAGAGTAGCTGCGAGAGAGAAAGAAATTTCGATCAATCTGGCGAAGGGAGTCGCCCGCGGAGCTCGCTATTAGCCACTCCGCCGAATTGAATTACATGCAGCTCCGCTCCACTCTTTCTACTCCGAGGAGCGGTAGCGTTCGGCGCCACTCCGCCCGCTCCGGGCGCGGAGTTGCGGAGCGGAGTGCATTCGAACAGGCCCAAAGACTCCATGCGACCCATCTGTTTCTCACTGTCTTCTCTCACTTGGGCTGTTATACTAGTAAAATAACAAAAAGATTCCATCAGCTGCAAGTAAAGAAGAGATTATTTTTCCTGGGGAACTGTGGCTTTTGTTTTGGTCTTATCCCTCCCTCACGCTCACGCTTGCGTCGACCGAGAAGAGGAAGGGGAAGGGAAATGGAAATTGCTTTGATAAAGATTTGTTTGTCTCTCGAGGATAAGCTCGCCCGCACTAATAAACAAGGCACGCCGGGACAGGACGCGCGAAATAGACGCCCGGCCGCGCATCGAAAGATGCCGTGAGAAAATTGGAGCCGTCGACTAGTTGGAAATGTTTTCTTTCTTTGAAAGGAGAAAACGAAATGGAGGCAAGGCGCAATACGCGCACGCACCTGTTCCAACTCGGCTTATTTGGAGGAGTATGTATTTTTTGCCCTCGCTTTGCTTCTTAATTTTTTTCCCTGTTTGTTGAGGGGGAAAAGGTTGTCCCAAGTGCACGCCACCATCACTGTGTGCGCTTGCCGCACGCTTTCGGCCAGCGAAGACGCGTTTCACGACACGGTAAGTAATTTTATTTCTCCAGAAAGAAAAATCCGTCCCATGCCTTTTCTCTTCTTTTTTCTAACGATTACGAAACCTCGTCCTCGTCGGAATACAGAGAGCTTATACGTCGCGTAAAGAAGAAAGTTGGCCGCCACCACCCGAAAAAGAAGAAGAAGAAAGTTGGTCGACGGACAAACTGGATACCGTACATATTTTCTCTTGAAGCCATGAGCGAACTACACAGATGTCGAATGGCCGTGGCGCCATCTGGGCGAGGAGATCCCTCCCTGATCTTGCTCCGCGCTGGAGCGGTACGGTACGTAGAAACCGCAGCCACACACGTAGACATGCGTACCGTACGTAGCCAGCCGAGCCGCAGTATATTCCCCTTTCCTTTCACGGAAAAAGCCGGGTATATTCTCGCCGGCTGGCTCCGGAGACAGCTGCCGGTGCTACTGCCCTGTGCCACCAGCGAGACGCAGTCAATGATTTCACCTAGCCTTTGCCTTCAAACTGGTCCGTGTTAGGCTGGTTATAAGGCTGGTCATAGTGGGAGTAACATAGGTAGTAACATAGATGCCACATAAGCAAAAATGGTGATGTGGCAAATAGTTAATGAGGAGAGATGCAAATAGAGTAACATAATACGTTACCATCACATAGCGGTTTTCAATGCATAATAAGTCTACAAAGTAATAAATGAAGGCAACTATGTTACCACACCTATGACACTACCCACTATGAAGGTAGTAACATAGACTAGTAACATATGTATGTTACTAGTCTAAGTTACTCCCCACTATGACCAGCCTAATGGGAGTAACATAGGTGTAACATAGATGCCACATAAGCAAAAATAATAATGTGGCAAGTAGTTAATGAGGAGAGAGGCAAATAGAGTAACATAATATGTTACCATCACATAGCGCTTCCCCATGCATAATGAGTCTACAAAATAATAAATGAAGGCATCTATGTTACCACACCTATGACACTACCCACTATGAAGGTAGTAACATACACTAGTAACATATGTATGTTACTAGTCTAAGTTACTCTTAGAGCATGCTTGGATACGTTTTAGTCCCATGACTAAAAGTAGTGGGACTAAAACTTGCTAGTCTCACCCATGCTTGGATCCAAGTACTAAAGAGATTAAAATCTAGTTATTGAGCATTTATTATCCTCCAAACCCTCCAATCCAGAACTAAGAAGAGGAATTAAATAAGTAGAGAGAGAGCTAATACATATTTTAGTAGGTTTCCCATGACTAAAAGATTTTAGCCTCAAGACTAGTCCTAACCTCTCTTTAATGAGGGGTGCTTGGAACTTTAGCCTCTAAAAGAGACTATTTTTAGTCAGACTAAAAATAGTCCCTTGTATCCAAGCACCCTCTTAGCCTTAAATCATCATCCATCTCTCCACGGCTCTACCCCACTGCCTCTTCTCGGCAGGTCGCAGTTAATACTCGTGTCAGTGGCCTAACTGCTCTCTGCGCTGCCCGGAGCTGATCGGGCTGCCATTAACTCCCCAACGGATCTCTTGACAGAATACCCTATCTTTTTGAAGAAGAAAAATGTAGTCCTACGCTGCACCGTCTGCAGATTCTTACCACAACTTCATTCATTTTCTGCGCGGGAAGAAAATTATTACCACGGGTCTTTACCGCCTCATTAATTTTCTGCAAATTTGCAATCCCTTTCGATGATGTATGCTATGCAGGGGTGATGTGTACTGTGATATAAATCTAAGATCAATCTACGATATATATATATATATATATATATATTATGCGTGTCTTTTCAGGGGCGTCGTCAGCAAATTTATGTCTGGCAGAAACAATGCCACAACCGAGCACGTCAGCGTGTGGCAGCAGTATGAGTGTGCGACAATCCAAACCGGCCTGACTGTGTCCTGATTTCACATCACGCCTCGGAATTAAATATGGTTTCAGTTAGTTCAGATGGGGAAATGGAATTGTAAGTTACGTAGTACATGGGGTTTATTTCCCAAATATTCCTCTTAGATTGTTATTTTTATGATTTAGAACTTGGACTTACACTTACCGGGTCGTTTTTACCGAGTCCAGACGGCCAAATAACCATCATGCCAAACTACAAACCAAACTATGCTAACTAGCATCATGAAAGATATAAAAATATGTTAATCGAGTTCAAGTTCGTAACTAAAGTCAGAGAGAGCGGTAAGCCCGATGCAAACGACACGTGCTGGACAAGCTAGATAAAGGTGTGGCGGTATAAATAAAGCGCGAAGCTTTATTCGAGTTGCAGGCTAATTCTTGGCATGCACTCAATCTCCCGTGCTCCTACTGCTCGCTTATTAGGCCCCATTTTTATCTGATTGATACTATCAGATATCCTTTCCTTTTTCCTTTTTCTCGCGAGCGACTGCAATTATTTCAAGGCACCACGAGCTGCTGAATGATAAAAGAAACTCGTACTAGATGGAAAATTACTTTGCCGTGAAGGATCAAACACTGCACGGGGCAATAAAAGGTTTTTAATTTTTGGGGAGAGAAATGGGCCCCTCGTGTTCTATTGGCGATGCTTGTGTTTGGTCCTTTTAGTAGGGGGGGG
>NC_041389.1:464972760-465038253 GCF_002162155.2 Triticum dicoccoides | reverse complement strand
AGTAGAGTTGTTGACATGGAGTGTACTGTTTCTATTTCGTTTCTGCTCCTCAATTGACTTAGGTCAGGGAGGTTCTGGCGCTAGCTTTTCAACTCCTTTTCTTCTTCTTTGAACTGAACAAATAGGAACCGGAATTTCATATGTCCTCTTGATGGATTTAGAGGATCTTCAACAGATTGACGAAGTCCCCACAAATACATTTCTAGTTGACAAGAACGTCTCCTTTCACTACATGCAAATAGCCGGAAGGAATTGAAATAAATTTAGCAAAAATACGAGCATTAATGTCATGTCTAGTACTTGAATCCTGGCGTTGGTTGTGGTGGGCGGGGTACCACTGTCCTCCTAACCATTCAACCACGGGTTGGTTCGTCAACAGATGAATTATAATAGGACAATTGTTCATAAAAACCATTTTAAGGGTATCTGGACAAAAAAAAGTGCTCCGACAAATGTCTTTTTTGTATCTTGTGATGTAATTTTTTTTGTCTCAGCCTCAAATTTTGCCCCCATGTACTGCAGTACTTGCTTGGGGACGAGCAAGGCATAAGCTTGTGGGAGTTCATGAGTCCAAAATGTATGATGATCTTGATGGTTATTGTGTGCCTACACCGTAGGCTCTGTGAAATTTTATCGCGTTCGCGCACCTTTTTGTAGGTTTTCCTAGGAAACGTCTTTTGGAGCAAATAAAATACTATGGAAGGAATTTCAGGAAATTACGATGGAATCACGTCATTTATTGTGATTATCATCTATCATAAAACAAATAAAAGCAAAGGGAGAAATTTGGAGGCCATGTCGCGCCTCAAGAGGGTAAGATTGCCACCCATATGAGCACGTCCGCTCGTATGGCATGGCGGCGGCCTCCCTTGGTCGACTACTTCTCCCCCGTGCTTTTGGATCATGGAGTAGACGTCCACAGCCACCAGAAACACATCCAGAAGGAGAACCCTAGCCTCCGGAATCCATTCAGAGGAGGAATTGGCAAGGAGGAGACCACCATCTTCACCACCACGTGCAAGGAGACCCTGCATCATCACCACTATCATCATCATCCACATCCTTATTCATCTCGTTTGTAACATCGGAACCCTAGTGGATCATCTTGTGTGCTACTCGTTTGATTCATCCATGTTTATCATCACCGCTTTCATGATGCTTGTTGTCTCTATATATGAGTAAAGCCCCTAGTTTTGGGGGATATGGATGAACCTTGATATGTATAGGAACTGAAATGTTAATAAGGCTACAAGATTCTATGTTGAATGATTTAGCTTAATAAACTTCGTGAATGTTGTGAAAGGACCCCACTCAGCATTTTCGTCGAAAGATCACGAAGCGTATCACTGTGTTGTAAGAGTTAGAGAGTGGAGGTAATTCGAGGTGAATGTAAAAGCCTTCATCCCTAGGTTTAACAATTGTTAGGGGAATCATAAAGAACCCTTAGTGAGTCTGCGTCCATGGGGTAACCCTCGATTACCGTAGTTATAACATGCGGGGGGAACTACAATTGTGGCCTGCGTGGCACGGAGTCTATCTAGAGTAGAACGTGTTCTGTACCCGGCTCTGCCCAGAGTAAACTTCAAGATTGGCTTAAGTATCCAAATAATACTTTGTTGTTGCATAGGTTGCGTTAGAAACATACAAGTGGGAATTCCCGACTCCCCGAGAACGTCTTACTCCTCTGCCTGTTTGCTTGTTACTTTTTTACCGTTTATTTATATTTATGTTATTTACTTTAAGTTTGCATTTCACCAAAACCAATATCCACCCTCCGCCCTCACTTTGCTTTGAGTCTACAATCACTTGCAAGTATAATTCCGTAAGTCACCGAGAGGCAAAACCCTAATTCTTGTGCTCCCTGTGAGATCGATACTATTACTTTGAAAAAGCTACAACTAAACCCTGTGCACTTGCAGGTAATCAGTGGTGGTTGGGGGTTGTGGCGCCGAAGCAGCCTAACGGTGGAAGGAGGGGTTTTAGAGAGGGGGCGAGGGGAATTTATAGGGCGTGCTCGCAGGGCTCGGGTGTGCACGAGATGACCGGTGTGGAGATCGTGGCCGGGGTGCACGTCAGGTCGTGGGCGCATGCGTGACATGGGCGTCGAGAGGTTGTTGACGAGGCAGCTGATAGGTGGATCCCGCATGTCGGTGAGAGAGAAGAGAGAGACAGAGAGCGTACGGTTAGCTGGGGTGTGGAGCTAGTTGCGCTGGCTAGGGTTAGGTTTCCCCCTTTTGTTTTCTTTTTATTATTTGTTTCCTTTTCAGTCTTGTTCTATAAATTCAATCTAGTTTTGAATCTACAATTTATTCCGAAAGAAAACTTGCTCTAAAATCTATATGGAATGTTTCTGAATTGGTGAGCATTTATCTCGGCCTTTTGTCCAACTATTTTCTGCTCTTTATTCCGAGGCTTTATTTTAGTTTTTATTGAATTTTTTTCCTAAGGATGTTTTCTACTGAATTTTCCTGGTTTTGTTTTCTCTGACCCATCTTGTAATTTGTTTTTGAATATTTAATTTGTGAATTCCTTATGGGGATTTACTTTCCTATTTAACCCCTTAAGGGTTTCTTGGCTTTCTACTTTCTATGACTAAAGTATCAACTAAAGCTCACTGGCATTCAACTAGTTGTTGTAGGGCCTTCAACTCTTCTAAGTGGTCAAGCAAGGACAATAAAAAGCAAATCCTAGGCAACGTTAGATAACTAGCAAACAATCAAAGGTTTTTCTAAAAGAAAATCGAACTAAATTGTTAAACATTTTGGACTTGGAAAAAATCTAGGATTTGACAGAAAAAATCCTCGATAGTAGTTCTGATGTCTTGCAGGCAAATATGAAGGTAGGGGCACCATGTGGCGGTAGAGAGGGGCACTAGAGCCACCATGTGGCCCCTCCTGGCCGCGACCTAAGTGTGAGGACCGAGAGTATATCGACCAGGGGGTGAATGGGAGATTCAAAAATTCTTGCGAATGTTATGAACTGATCCCACACACAACAACAGAAATAAGGTTCGGTAGAAATGTACTTAATCGAGCATATTACTGAGGAATATATCTATTGAAGTAGGAAGCAATAATGGTTCGAGCATAGGATATCACAGGTTTGACAATATGATGGTAATGCAACATGCGAACTAATGCAGTAGCATGAGAGAAGACAAGGTATGAAGTACAAAGGAAAAACACAAGAAACATCAATGACGAGGTGAATGAAAGCAACACGGGGAAATTATGCTAGTCTTAATAAGATAAGTGCGAAGAGAAATTTATACGACTGGGACAAGCAAACTGAATGATGAGAATGCAAATTGGTGAGCAACAAACTTTAACAGATGAGAATGACAAAGATGACAGAAACGAATAATATGCAATAGTCAATGATTGATCAGATAAACCATCATCACAGACCACGAAAGTAAACTGCTGAAGGTAATGCAGTAAGGTAAAGTGAACTAGTGGTGCTCTATGGCGATAGATGGATTTGGTAGACCAGTTCACCCTTCTGCCAAAGGACTACATCTAGTTGGAGGGGTTGTGATTTAACACAGAAGATAAACTCTCTTTGTCCTATTCTCCTTCAACTCGGAGATGGTCAGACTCCAGTTGATTTCACTTTTGGTAGATACTTATCGGTGATCTCCAAACCTTCAACAGACCTCTTCACGAACCACAATGGCACTTGGTCGCTGAAGATCTTGCTCAGTGAGGACAATAACTCTTCAACACTCGAGCTGACACCTATCCATCTAGAGAGTGCGCATCTCTCAAGAGTAATATGTAGAAGAACTCTTAGCTCAGAACTACTATGATGCTCAATGACTGTCTAAGTTTCGCCTCTTGATTTTTCTCTAGGTGGATCTTAAACTCAAATCACTCGGAGAGGGGATGCTCAATCAATCTTCCCAGAAATCTTAAGCGGAGCAACCAACGAGCAACGTTGGAGCGGGGTGGCTATATATAGCCGCAGCCTTCCCTCAATGGAAAAGGGCCAAATTGGACATGTGGAGCAGACAATGGCCGAACAACACGAGTCCAACTGTCGGAAATTGAGCACAACGGTACCATTCCTTATGGAGCAAGTAATGCTAACTGCTCAGTTCAAAAGATAACTCCTGCAGCACGAAGAACAATGTCTACTGCTGGCAGGTAATCATTTGAAACATAAAGAGATTTCTCTTAGTCTTGCATAGGTTTTGGGCTAAGCATCACATCGGATCTAAGCTTCGAGAACCTAAACCCTCTTAATAGTATGGAGGTCCTATGACTCAAAAGAATGAAAGAAGAACAATGAAATGAATACTACGCCTTCACTTTGTCTTTGACTTCCATTCGCTCCAATCAATTTTCTTCGGACAGAAACTTCGAACCAATTGCTTCAATCAGCAATAAATTCTCAAGGGGTTAACTCCTTCACACACTGGTACGAATTGGTGCTATACAAACGGTTTTTAACCCCTTTCCGCGACGGCATTTGGACCGTCGCCAAGTGAGTGTGGGCGATAGGGGGGTCCTTTCCACACGATTGAGAAACCGTTGGGGATATGCCCTCCTGGCACACACGCTCGACAAAATGAGGTCGTGTGCGACCGGCGAGCGAGCAAATACGGTTATACGTAAAGTAGTGCTAAAAAAACAATTACACAGGCGAAATCGTTTCCGGTCGTAAGTACATCCCACACAGTCAGCCCCTGCTAAACGTTTCTGGTATATTCCACACAATCCATCCAAGGAATATGTTTTCATTAGTATGTACATCCCACACTGTTAATCCAAGAAGTACCAAACGTTTGCGATGCGCACAACATCACAAATAGTCAATAATTTCGAAGCGTGTGTGATAAGGTGACTATTGCAAACATTTAATAAGAAAGAACTGTGTGTGATGCTATTGTTAATCACACACATTTTTTCTTGGTTGATCGTGTGTGCAGTGGAGATTGATCGCACATGGTTTTTCCTGGCTGATCATGTGTGCGGTGGAGATTGATCGCACAAGTAGTGGATCCTAGAAACGTGTCTGATCTCCACGTCTATCACAGACGTTTCGCTTTTGCAAACCGTATGCAGTGTAATCCCTAATTTAAAAATCACATTTTTGAATTTGAAAGTAGGCAATCACTTATTTCATATCCAACCAGGTTTATTACAAATCTTTCCCTAATAATAAAGCACGGATTGACTCTGTGGGTTCACCGTTACAATACGCTTCTTCCCGTGAATTTACGCTTTCAATTTTTTACCTATATTATTTTCTACAACCGAGGTGGTACTATTCTCTGACCTTTTTGGTATATATTATTTGTCAAGCAACCGTCACATGAATTTATGAGCTAAGGGTGATCGTACGGGGGGTGTTCCCAGCACGCATGTGCAAGACTAACCGACAGCCAACACGTCCTGGTGGACCCCACCACTCAATAAAAGAGAGCAATATTACCTCTCTAATTGCAGTTTCATTTCATAAAATCAGCAAAACAGAGATTAATCTCGCAATTGGGAAGAGGGAGCAAGGGAATAAGGAGGTTACAAATCCGTTGACTGGGATGGAAAACATTGGGAACACAAAATAATTGGAGGTTACAAATCTGTTGACTCGGATGGAAAACCTTGGGAACACAAAATAATCGGACGGGCGCCCCGCTAGCGAGGGACAGCCTGGGACGGTCCATGGCAGCGTTATCGGCGCCGGTCATAGGGGAGGACGGGCACCGGCGGCTGCGCCCTGCCGGCGAGGGACGGCCCGGGACGGGGCGATAGCGACCGGTGAGGGACGGCCTGGGATGGTCCATGGCAGCTTTGTCGCCGCCGCGCCGGCGGCTGCGCCCCGCTGGCGAGGGACGGCTCGGGATGGGCACCGACGACCGGTGACTTGGAAGGCGGCGGCGACGCGACGACGCCCATGGTACTGGCGGCAGCGGCTCCCTGCTTTTGCTCCTGCTCATGGTGAAGGAAGAGAGGAAGAAGGTGGTGGCCTCGATCCAATCCGATCTGGATCGATAGCCTACGGGGGAGGCCTTGAAGTGAAGTAGTGGTGACCGTTGAGAGGGGGACTGGGAGTGCTGATCATGGTGGTAGTTCCCCGCTGCACAGGGAGAAGGAATCAAGAGTGTGGGAAGAGAAATGGGGGAGAGACGAGGATGAGGGCCTCTAAGAAGATATCGGAGGGACATACATCGGTTCGTCTAGGGTCAGACGACACTCGTCGCCCCCGCGAGAGGGCTCGTGGAATCGTTGTAGCCAGATGCAATGGGCACCCGAGCGGGCTGGACACGGGAGTGAATGAACTAGACATATGCAAGTCGGTGATTGGATTGCTAAAATCTTAAACCACGTGTGATATTTTTTCCCGTTGCAACGCACGGGCCCTTTTGCTAGTATAGGTTCAACCACGAATGCATAATTCGATGCACAGGTACATATACTGAAGAACTACAGAAGCACCAAGTAAATAATGATGAACCACAGTTGTACTAAAGACTATAAAGAGAGAGGCGAAAGACATTCTGGTTGTTGGAGAAGCTGAAGCGGAATGCCCATATTGTGCCCTCCTCCATGCGTAATGCACGCAGACTCTAGGCCAACCCCTTGTGATGGCTTCCCGTCCATCCTTCACTGTCTTCATTACGACTTCTCGATGCTCATTGTAGTCTGGATGAAATCCTTTAACCTTCATTGCATGTCCACCAATCATGTACTTTGCAAGGTAATCTTGAGTGAACTGCTTCGGGAACCACTGCGAATGAAAAGATTCAGACATTGTTGTCTAACAACTCATTATGGGCAGTAAAAAGAGAAGGTTGCAGAGTTTGTAGTTACCATCCTACAGCTCACTATTTTGTTTGATAGAGCATAAACATATAATTTGCTTGCCACCATTCGTATCTTTTTGCTAATAATCCTTATCAGTTTCCTCACTTGATGCTTGTTCATGAATATCTCATTGCCCCATACGCAAAAAGGGTCGATGTGTGGATCCTTGCCAAGGGCATATGTACCTACAAGCAACAAGTCAATATTAGAAGCTAACAAGTGTCCAGGCCTGGATCCATATGCACTACATTATGGAAAGACGGGGGAGTACAAGCCGAGGGATGAAGCTAACCTCGGTGGAAAATGGTGGCCACTCCCATTGTTGTCCTGCATAAGTAGTGGAAAGGCATGATAAGTACGACAACCTTAACATCAAACAAATATAGCAAAGGTAAACAATATCATCTCCAAATGATAGCTTGAATGTGTTGGTTTCAGCATGCTGTTAAAGCATATATAAAATGGAAGGCAATATTACCGACAGCAGGCTTAACAGCCATCAAATATTGCAATTCAAAATGGTATCGTTGAAAATGAATAGAACACAGGTAATGCTTAAACATCATTGAATAAATGTGTAAAACTGAAATAAAGGGCATGTGTTAACTACACCAGGCATAACTGGAACCAAATATAGCTGTTCAAACTGGTATTGATGCAATCGAGCGGCACAGTTCCGACTTGCACATAATGAAGAACACATTGTGAATGACTGAAATAAACACGACATAAATGATCAGTATAACAACCAAATATAGCCATTGAAAACTGGACAGAGTCTCACTGGAACCAACCTAACAAGCAAATAAAGATAAATAGGGCATATGCTTGAAAACTGGACAAATGCTCACTACAACCAACCTAACAAGCAAATACAGATAAACAAGACATCTGCTTGAAAACTGGACAAATGCTAAAAAAGCAACCTAACAACCAAATATAGATAAACAAGGCATCTGCTTGATAACTGGACAAATGCTCACTGCAACCAAACTGAAATGGGGCTCGACGCCCATAAATAGCTCGCAAAGAGCTACGTAACCCGCGATATGCATGATAGAGGCGGGCGTGAGGTGATGGAGCTGGAGTCCGTAGAACTCCAGGAGCCCGCGGAGGAACGGATGTATAGGAAATCCGAGCCCCCTTATCAGATAGGGGACGAAGCACACCCGCTCCCCTTTGTTGGGACTTGGGGTAGCCTCCGCTTGCTTCCCACCCTTGTAGGTGGCTAGCCCGGCTCGAACCGGAACCATGAAGGCCGGAGGGAGATATCCCTCCGCTTGGAGCGTCACCAGCTCGTTGTGCGGGACATAACATCTCCTCCAATCTCCTGGCAGAGGGCTAGGAGCGCGAGAAGAGGAGCCGCGTCGACGGTCCATGATGGAATGGATTTTTGGTCAGAAGCGCTCCGATGAGTACTCGCGGAAGGAAGATGGTATGATTTGGATCTGGATTCTTGCCTCTCTTATAGGCAGGTTATTCGCACAGCTAGGGGGTAAAACATAAAAGATACCCTGGCTTTTCGCATTCATGCGACGCGTGGAAGAAGGCCATTATTGGGCATGGAAGCCAAGAAGCGCGACACTGATAAGGAAGCCGGACACTGTTCGGTAGGTACATGGAACTTAAAGGAGAACCCGCCTTGCAACGCCGAAGACTACATACGTGCTGGACTTATCGTCATTGAAGCCTGGTTCGGGGGCTACTGAGGGAGTCCTGGACTAGGGGGTGTCCGGACAGCTGGACTATCATCATCGGCCGGACTCCAAGACTATGAAGATACAAGATTGAAGACTTCGGTGTCTGGATGGGACTTTCCTTGGCGTGGAAGGCAAGCTTGGCGATACGGATATGTAGATCTCCTACCATTGTAACCGACTCTGTGTAACCCTAGCCCTCCCCGGTGTCTATATAAACCGGAGGGTTTTAGTCCGTAGGACGAACAACCATTACAACAATCATACCATAGGCTAGCTTCTAGGGTTTAGCCTCCTTGATCTCGTGGTAGATCCACTCTTGTACTATCCATATAATCAATATCAATCAAGCAGGAGTAGGGTTTTACCTCCATCGAGAGGGCCCGAACCTGGGTAAAAACATCGTGTCCCTTGTCTCCTGTTACCATCTGCCTAGACGCACAGTTCGGGACCCCCTACCCGAGATCCGCCAGTTTTGACACCGACAGGGGGAATGCCGACAGCTGGAATTCTGGCTGGAAAAGGAGCAAACATTGGAAACCTATTCTGCACAACTCCAAAAGGCCTGAGACTCCACGAAACAACTTTTCAGATTTAATAAGAATTTTTGGGCAAAAGAAATAGGCCAGGGGGCCCACACCCTATCCAGGAGACAGGGGGCGCCCCCCCTGTAGGGCGCGCCCCCTATCTCCTGGCCCCCCTGGTGGACTTCCGGCGTCCATCTTCTGCTATATGAAGGGTTTTGTCCTGAAAAAAAATCATGGGCAAGCTTACGGGACGAAACTCCACAGCCACGAGGCGGAACCTTGGCGGAATCAATATAGGGCTCTGGCGGAGCTGTTCTGCCGGGGACACTTCCCTCCGGGAGGGGGAAATCATCACCAACGTCATCACCAACAATCCTCTCATCGGGAGGGGGTCAATATCCATCAACATCTTCACCAGCACCATCTCCTGTCAAAACCCTAGTTCATCTCTTGTATCCAATCTTGTATCAAAACCACAAATTGGTACCTGTGGGTTGCTAGTAGTGTTGATTACTCCTTGTAGTTGATGCTATTTGGTTTACTTGGTGGAAGATCATATGTTCATATCCTTTATGCATATTATTACCCCTCTGATTATGAACATGAATATGCTTTGTGAGTAGTTATGTTTGTTCCTGAGGACATGGGTGAAGTCTTGCTATTAGTAGTCATGTGAATTTGGTATTCGTTCGATATTTTGATGAGATGTATGTTGTCTCTCCTCTAGTGGTGTTATGCGAACATCGACTACATGACACTTCACCATTATTTGGGCCTATAGGAAGGCATAGGGAAGTAATAAGTAGATGATGGGTTGCTAGAGTGACAGAAGCTTAAACCCTAGTTTATGCGTTGCTTCGTTAGGGGTTGATATGGACCCATATGTTTAATGATGTGGTTAGGTTTACCTTAATACTCCTTTTTGTAGTTGCGGATGCTTGCAATAGGGGTTAATCATAAGTGGGATGCTTGTCCATGTTAGGGCAGTACCCAAGTACCGGTCCACCCACATATCAAATTATCAAAGTACCGAACGCGAATCTTATGAACGTGATGAAAACTAGCTTGACGATAATTCCCAATATGTCCTCAGGAGCTCCTTCTTCATTATTAGAGTTTGTCCAGGCTTATCCTTTGCTACATAAAGGATTGGGCCACCTTGCTGCACTTTATTTACTTTATTTACTTTTTGCTCATTACTATTTATCTTATCACAAAACTATCTATCACCTACTATTTCAGTGCTTGCAGAGAAGCGCTTATCATTTCCTTCTGCTCCTCGTTGGGTTCGACACTCTTACTTATCGAAAGGACTACGATAGATCCCCTATACTTGTGGGTCATCAATCTCCAAGAAGATCGAGGAGAACATGGTATTGAGATCCAAAAAGAGAGATGAAGCCATCTAGCTAATAACTATGGACCCGAAGGTCTGTGGCAAACTACTCACAACTCATCGGAGGGGCTATGGGGTTGATGTAGAAGCCCACTGTGGTCGATTCCCCCTCCGACGGAGCACCGACGAAGGCTCTAAGATGGGATCTTGCGGATACAGAAGGTTACGGCGGTGGAAATTGTTTTTCGTTGGCTCCCTGGATGTTTTCGAGGTACGTGGGTATATATAGGAGGAAGAAGTAGGTCGGTGGCTGCCCGAGGGTACCACGAGACAGGGGGCGCGCCCTATAGGGGTGGGCGTGCCCTCCACCCTTGTGGCCGCCTCAGCTGCTTCTTGGCTTGCACTCCAAGTCCTCTGGATCACGTTTGTTCCAAAAATCACGCTCCCGAAGGTTTCATTCCGTTTGGACTCCGTTTGATATTCCTTTTCTTCGAAATACTAAAATAGGCAAAGAAACAATAATACAGGCTGGGCCTCCGGTTAGTAGGTTAGTCCCAAAAATGATATAAATGTGTAAAGTAAAGCCCATAAACATCCAAAAAGGGTAATATAATAGCACGGAACAATCAAAAATTATAGATACGCTGGAGACGTATCAAGCATCCCCAAGCTTAATTCCTGCTCGTCCTCGAGTAGGTAAATGATAAAAATAGAATTTTTGATGTGGAATGCTACCTAGCATAATTCTCAATGTAATTTTCTTTATTGTGGCATGAATGTTCAGATCCAAATGATTCAAAATAAAAGTTCATATTGACATAAGAAATAGTAACACTTCAAGCATACTAATAAAAGCAATCATGTCTTCTCAAAATAACATGGCTAAAGAAAGTTCATCCCTACAAAATCATATAGTTAGGCTATGCTTCATTTTCGTCACACAAAAATGTTCCCAAATTCTACACCCCCAATGACAAGCCAAGCAATTGTTTCATACTTAAATAATCTCAAACTTTTTCAATCTTCACACAATACATGAGCGTGTGCCATGGATATAGCACTATGGGTGGAATAGAATATGATAATGGGGATTGTGTGGAGAAGACAAAAAAGGAGAAAGTCTCACATTGACGAGGATAGTCAACGGGCTATGGTGATGCCCATCAATTGATGTCAACATGAGGAGTAGGGATTGCCATGCAACGGATGCACTAGAGCTATAAATGAATGAAAGCTCAACAAAATAAACTAAGTGGGTGTGCATCCAACTTACTTGCTCATGAAGACCTAGGGCATTTTGAGGAAGCCCATCGTAGGAATATACAAGCCAAGTTCTATAATGAAAAATTCCTACTAGTATATGAAAGTGACAACATATGAGACTCTCTATATGAAGAACATGGTGCTACTTTGAAGCACAAGTGTGGAAAAAGAGATAGTAACATTGCCCCCTTTTTATTTATTTTCTTTATTTTTCTTTTTTTCTTTTTTTGGGCCTTTCTTTTTTTTGGCCTTTCTTATTTTTTTACCTTTTTTTCTTTGGCCTTTCTTTTTTTCTTTTGGCCTTTCTTTTTCTTTTTCTTTTTGGGGACAATGCTCTATTAATGATGATCATCACACTTTTATTGATTTACAACTCATGAATTACAACTCGAAACTAGAACAAGATATGACTCTATATGAATGCCTCCGGCGATGTACCGGGATGGGCAATGAATCAAGAGTGACATGTATGAAAAATTATGCATGGTGGCTTTGCCACAAATACAATGTCAACTACATGATCATGCAATGGCAATATGGCAAAAGTAATGTGTGTCATGATGATAAACGGAACGGTGGAAAGTTGCATGGCAATATATCTCAGAATGGCTATGGAAATGCCATAATAGGTAGGTATGATGGCTATTTTGAGGAAGAATAAGGAGGTTTATGTGTGATAGAGTGTATCATATCACGGGGTTTGGATGCACCGATGAAGTTTGCACCAACTCTCAAGGTGAGAAAGGGCACTGCACGGTACCGAAGAGGCTAGCAATGATGGAAAGGTAAAAGTGCGTATAGTTCATGGACTCAACATTAGTCAAAAGAACTCATATACTTATTGCAAAAATTTAGAAGTCATCAAAAACCAAGCACTACTCGCATGCTCCTAGAGGGATAGATTGGTAGGAAAAGACCATCGCTCGTCCCCGACCGCCACTCATAAGGATGCACAATCCAAGGACACTTCATGTTTCAAATTTGTTACACAACTTTAACCATACGTGCATGCTACTTGACTTGCTAACTTCAACACAAGCATTCTTTAAATTCATAATCACCCAACTAGCATGAATTTAATATCACTACCTCCATATCTCAAAAACAATTATCAAGTATCAAATTGATCATAGCATCCAATTCACTTCCTATGATAGTTTTTATTATACCCAACTTGGATGCCTACCATTCTAGGACCAATTTTATAACCATAGCAAATATCATGCTGTTCTAAGATACTCTCAAAATAATATAAGTGAAGCAGGAGATACTAGCAATTTCTACAAAATTAAGCCACCGCCGTGCTCTAAAAGATATAAGTGAAGCACTAGAGCAAAAAACTATCTAGCTCAAAAGATATAAGTGAAGCACATAGAGTATTCTAATAAATTTCAATCAAGTGGGATTCTCCCAAAAGGTGTGTACAGAAATGATGATTGTGGTAAATAAAAAGCAAATACTGATATCATACACGACGCTCCAAGCAAAACACATGTCATGTGGCGAATAAAAATATAGCTCCAAGTAAAGTTACCAATGAACAAAGACAAAAGAGGGGATGCCTTCCAGGGGCATCCCCAAGCTTAGGCTTTTGGCTATTCTTGAATATCTTGGGGTGCCATGGGCATCCCAAAGCTTAGGCTTTTGCCACTCCTTATTCCATAGTCCATCAAATCTTTACCCAAAACTTGAAAACTTCACAACACAAAACTCAACAGGAAATCTCATAAGCTCCGTTAGTGAAAGAAAGCAAAACCACCACATAAGGTACTGTAATGAACACATTCTTTATTTATATTGGTGTTAAACCTACTATATTTCAAGTTCTCTATGGTTCATACCACTTAATACTAGCCATAGATGCATTGAAATAAGCAAACAACACACGAAAAATAGAATCTGTCAAAAACAGAATAGTCTGTAGCAATTTGTAACTAACGCAAACTTCTGCGACTCTAAAAATCCTACCAAAATAGGAAGTACTGTAAAATGTATCTATTGATCTACAGAAAAAAGAATCAATGCAAAAGCACGTTTATGTGATTTAACAAAACTATTTTCATGCACACAAAGTTTCTGTTTTTCAGCAGAATCAAATTAACTATCACCATAGGTTCTACTTGGCACAAACACTATTTAAAACATAAAAACACATCTAAACAGAAGGTAGATGCAAAAATTATTACTAAACAGGAACAAAAACAAAAACACAAATAAAATTGGGTTGCCTCCCAACTAGCGCTATCGTTTAACGCCCCTAGCTAGGCATTGAGATTTTGATGATGCTCAAATGAAAGACAAGAATTGAAGCGCAAAGAGAGCATCATGAAACACATGACAAACACATCTAAGTCTAACATACTTCCTATTCATAGGAATCTTATAGGCAAACAAATTATCATAGCAAGCAAAAACTAGCATATGCAAGGAAGCGGAAAGAAACAATGGCAATCTCAACATAACAAGAGGTAATTTAATAACATGAAAATTTCTACAACCATATTTTCCTCTCTCATAATAGTTACATGTGGGATCATAAGCAAATTCAACAAAATAGCTATCACATAAAATATTCTCAACACGATCAACATGCATGTGAAGTTGACACTCTTCCAAGATAGTGGGATTATCATTAGCTAAAGTCATGACTGAGGGAGTCCTGGACTAGGGGGTGTCCGGATAGCCGGACTATCATCGTCAGCCGGACTCCAAGACTATGAACATACAAGATTGAAGACTTCGTCCCGTGTCCGGATGGGACTTTCCTTGGCGTGGAAGGCAAGCTTGGTGATACGGATATGTAGATCTCCTACCATTGTAACCGACTCTGTGTAACCCTAGCCCTCTCCGGTGTCTATATAAACCGGAGGGTTTTAGTCCGTAGGACAACAACCATTACAACAATCATATCATAGGCTAGCTTCTAGGGTTTAGCCTCCGTGATATCATGGTAGATCCACTCTTGTACTACCCATATCATCAATATCAATCAAGCAGGAGTAGGGTCTTACCTCCATCGAGAGGGCCCGAACCTGGGTAAAAACATCGTGTCCCTTGTCTCCTGTTACCATCCGCCTAGACGCACAGTTCGGGACCCCCTACCCGAGATCCGCCGGTTTTGACACCGACATTGGTGCTTTCATTGAGAGTTCCTCTGTGTCGTCACCGATAGGCTTGATGGCTTCTTCAATCAACAACAGCGCAGTCCTGGGTGAGACTTTTCTCCCCGGACAGATCTTCATGTTCAGCGGCTTTGCACTGCGGGCCAATTCACTTGGCCATCTGGAGCAGATCGAAAGCTACACCCCTAGCCATCAGGTCAGATTTGGGAGCCTAAACTTCACGGCGGATATCCACGGAGACTTGATCTTCGATGGATCCGAGCCGCAGCCGAGCGTGCCGCACTATCACGATGGGCATGATCTAGCTCTGCCGCCGGACAGTACCTTGGAGGCTGCACACGAATCCGCTCCGACCCATAGTCCGGAGCCGATCGCGCAGATCGAGGACGGGTGGCTGGACACCGCCTCGGGAGCTGCAACTTACACGGCGATGGAGCCGAACACTGACCTCGTCCCTTAGAAAGCTTGTGACTCCGAGGTGCCGGACTCCTTGCCGGACTCCGAACCTCCTGCGCCCCTACCAATCGAGTCTGATTGGGCACCGATCATGGAGTTCACCGCCGCGGACATCTTTCAGCACTCACCCTTTGGCGACATCCTAAATTCGCTAAAGCATCTCACGCTATCCGGAGAGCCCTGGCCGGACTATGGCCAGGATGGTTGGGATGCGGACGACGAAGAAATTCAAAGCCCACCCACCACCCACTTTGTAGCCACTGTCGACGATCTAACCGACATGCTAGACTACGACTCCGAAGACATCGACGGTATGGACGACGATGCCGGAGACGATCAAGAACCAGCGCCTACAGGACACTGGAAGACCACCTCGTCATACGACATATACATGGTGGACACCCCAAAAGATGGGGACGGCGAAGAAGCAGCGAAGGCAGATTCCTTAAAGAAATAGCCCAAGCGCCGACGTCAGCGGCGCCGCTCTAAATCCCGCCACAACAAGAATGAAGATTCCGGCACCGGAGATAATAACACCCTAGAGAGTGCCGAAGACAACCCCCTCCAGCAAGATTTAGCACAGGAGGACGCAGAAGCCAGCCCTCGAGAGAGAGCGAAAGATGAGGAGTTAGAGGATGACAATTACATGCCTCCCTCCGGAGACGAGGCAAGCCTCAACGACGACGAATTTGTCGTACCCGAGGATCCCGTCGAACAAGAGCGTTTTAAACTCAGGCTAATGGCCACGGCGAACAGCCTAAAGAAAAAGCAGCAACAACTTCAAGCTGATCAAGACCTGCTGGCCGACAGATGGACCGATGTCCTCGCGGCCGAAGAGTATGAACTCGAACGCCCCTCCAAAAGCTACCGAAAACGCAAGTTGCTCCCCCGACTAGAGGAGGAAGCATACAAACCTTCATCACTAGCACACAATACGGCAGACCGACCACCTCGTGGCCGCGACAGAGGGGCATCTAGGCCCTCCACCAGAACCGTACCCCGGCACCGCTCAAAAAGTACGAAGCCACGGGGGAACGCGCCGGACTTGCGGGATATATTGGAGGACAAGGCAAGACAATCCAGATCTATCTATGGATCACGTGGGCGCCCCACAACCCACGACGAATACCGTCGCACCGGATACAACAACTTCGGCCGGGCCGAACACAGCAGACAACGCTCTCTTGAGCTACGTTGTGACATCGCTCAATACAGAGGCGCCGCACACCCACTATGCTTCACAGACGAAGTAATGGATCATCAAATCTGTGAAGGGTTTAATCCCGTCAACATTGAATCCTACGATGGCACAACAGACCCCGCGGTTTGGATCGAGGATTATGTCCTTCATATCCATATGGCCCGCGGCGACGATCTCCACGCCATCAAATATCTCCCGCTCAAGCTTAAAGGACCAGCTCGGCATTGGCTCAACAACCTGCCCGCAGAGTCAATTGGGTGTTGGGAGGACCTGGAAGCCGCATTCCTCGACAACTTCCAGGGCACATATGTGCGACCACCAGACGCCGATGACCTAAGCCACATAATTCAGCAGCCAGATGAATCGGCCAGATAGTTCTGGACACGGTTCTTAACCAAGAAAAATCAAATCGTCGACTGTCCGGATGCAGAGGCCCTCGCAGCCTTCAAACATAACATCCGCGACGAGTGGCTGGCCCGGCACCTAGGACAGGAAAAGCCGAAATCCATGGCAGCCCTCACATCACTCATGACCCGCTTCTGTGCGGGAGAGGATAGCTGGCTAGCTCGCAGCAACAACCTCAGTAAAAATGCTGGCAGTCCAGATACTAAGGACCACAATGGCAGGTCGCGTCGAAACAAAAATAAACGCCGTGTTAACGGCGACAACAATGAGGATACGACAGTCAACGCCGGATTCCGAGGCTCTAAACCCGGTCAACGGAAGAAGCCATTCAAAATAACTACCCAGGGTCCGTCCAATTTGGACCGAATACTCGACCGCTCATGCGAGATACATGGCACCCCCGAAAAGCCAGCTAACCACACCAACAGGGATTGTTGGGTATTTAAGCAGGCAGGCAAGTTAATTGCCGAAAACAATGACAAGGGGCTGCACAGCGACGATGAGGAAGAGACCCGACCGCCGAACAATAGAGGACAGAAGGGTTTCCCCCCACAAGTGCGGACGGTAAACATGATATACGCTACCCATATACCTAAGAGGGAGTGGAAGCGTGCACTACGAGACGTATATGCGATGGAGCCAGTCGCCCCGAAGTTCAATCCATGGTCCTCTTGCCCGATCACCTTCGATCGAAGAGACCATCCGACCAGTATCCGCCATGGCGGATTCGCCGCATTGGTTTTAGACCCAATCGTCGATGGATTTCACCTCACGAGAGTCCTGATGGACGGCGGCAGTAGCCTGAACCTGCTTTATCAGGATACAGTGCGCAAGATGGGCATAGACCCCTCAAGGATTAAACCTACAAAGACGACCTTCAAAGGCGTCATACCAGGTGTTGAGGCCAATTGTACAGGCTCAGTCACACTGGAAGTGGTCTTCGGATCCCCGGATAATTTCCGAAGCGAGGAGTTAATCTTCGACATAGTCCCGTTCCGCAGCGGCTATCACGCTCTGCTCGGACGAACCACGTTTGCAAAGTTCAACGTGGTGCCGCATTATGCATACCTCAAGCTCAAGATGCCAGGACCTCGTGGAGTCATCACGGTCAACGGAAATACGGAACGCTCCCTCCGAACGAAGGAACATACAGCGGCTCTCGCGGCAGAAGTAGAGAGCAGCCTTCTAAGGCAATTTTCGAGTCCGACCGTTAAACGACCGGACATGGCCAAACGCGCCCGGAGCAACATCAATCAAGACCACCTGGCACGTTTCGAGCACGCGTAGCAATGCGGCCCCGACCCCAGCCCTCACATGATTGCAAGACCAGCCCTCCGCGTACATCATTACGCTCTGAAGATACCATGGGCATAGGGGGAGGGGCACGACCACAACAGGCCCAGAGTGCGGCTCGACCACACCAGGGGCTCCCAAGTGTGTCGCTCTTTTTATTTTTATTTTTCTTCTTTTTATACACAGGACTCCGTTCACCAGAGGCCCTGTCCGGCGGCGAACCTGCCAAACTCACGATGCAACAGCCAGGGAGGAACAAGGGGTACGACGAACACTCAGGTGGTCTCCATTATGAGCATTAAATCTATTTATTACAACATTCCGCAGCCCACCCCTGGAGGGGGACATGTTTAAAATAGTCCACTCCCTTGCTTACCGCACTATTTGTATCGTTCTGCACCCATGGCAGAATTCCTTGAATAAATAATGCAGCACTTTTTGCCTATAATTGCATTACTTTATATATATGTTCATTTACGACATCTTGCATCCGTACAATTTGGTACGGCCGAATACACCAGGGGCTTATGTACCCCGCATTATGGTGTGATAAGTCCGAACACTTTCACAAGTGCGGCACCCCGAACTTATAACATTATATGAATCGGCTCCGAATCATGTCTTGGGTCAATAGTTGGGTTTGCCCGGCTCCCATGTTTTGGTACCTTACGTTCCGTTCTGTCGGCTAAGGTAGCACTGGGAGAACCACTGCGATTGCGCCCCGGTTGAGCTGGGCGAGCGCCTTAGTGGAGAAAGCTAAAACTGACTGTCATGATAAGGCGAGAGACTGGTCGCTGTTCGAGAGGTCTTTTCGAGTCCCTAAAGACTTATGCCGCTTCGAGCGAAGAACCGGATAATGTCCGGCCAAGGCGTGGATAGCGCCCCGAACTCGGTCTTCCGACACTAGGGGCTTCGCCGAAATTTAAAATTATAGAATTCTATGGCTAAGTGAGAGTGTTCAAGCATTATAAGTCCGTTGCCTTGTTCGTTGTGTTGAGCGCCTCCCTAGATGGACCCAAAAATGGGAACAAGAGTGCTCAAGTTTATCCCGAACACCCCAGCACTCGTGGCATGGGGGCTGAAGCCGACGACTTGCCATCTCTCAGATTTAATAAACGGCCGCACAGAAGGTAATATTTTAAATCAATAAGCGTTGCTTAGCGCATATGAACAATGTTTTCAGCGCACAGGATAACACATGGCGAGTCTACTCAATAATTACATCTCTGGGGCACTCATCTGCAATCTTGCGGGCACCCTTCAGGACAGTCTTATAGTACATCTCGGGCGTACGATACTCTTTGCCCGGCGGCGGCGCGTCCGTCAGGAGCCTCTCTGCATCCAGCCTGCCCCAGTGCACCTTTGCGCGGGCAAGGGCCCGACGGGCACCTTCAATATAGGCGGAGCGCTTGATGACCTCCACCCAGGGGCGCGCATCCACCAGCCGCCGCACGAGGCCGAAGTAGCTCCCCGGCATATGGCCTCTCCAGGCCACAGCCGGACTATGAGGCCCTTCATGGCCTGCTCGGCTACTTTGTGGAGCTCGACCAGCTGCTTCAGCTGGTCGCTAGGGGGCACCGGATGTCCGGCCTCAGCGTACTGAGACCAGAAGACCTTCTCCGTCGAGCTCCCCTCCTCAGCCCGGTAGAATGTGGTGGCATCGGACACGCTGCGAGGCAGATCTGCAAACGCCCCTGGAGAGCTCCGAACTCGGGTAAGTAACAGGTAATTTACATTCACATGCTTGCTTTGCATGAAAAATGCCTTACCCGCCGCTATCTTCTTCACCGCCTCAATCTCCTGGAGGGACTTATGGGCCTCGGCCTTGGCGGCTTTGGCACTTTCGAGAGCCGAGGCAAGCTCAGACTCTCGAGTCTTTGAGTCGCGCTCCAAACTCTCATGCTTTTCCATGAGAGCCTGGAGCTCTTGCCGCACCTCCGCCACCCGCGCCTCCTGCTTCTCTCACTCTGCTCGTTCCGCGGCCGCATTGCGTTCGGCCGCGGACACAACCTCCTTCAGGGTTGCCACCTCGTTCGTGGCCCCTGCAGTACCCACGTTATCCCTGTTATTTTTATTGCAACCTAAATCCTTTTCTGTAAGGTAAAAATTTCAAAGTGGTGTTACTCACCTTCTTTGTCCCCGAGCTGGTTCTTGGCACGACCGAGCTCTTGCTCGGACCGCTCGAGTTCCTGCTTCAAAGCACCAACCTCCGCAGTCAGTGCGGCGGAGGTCAGCAGCGCAGCCTGCAAACCCATATTGACATAATTTTTAGCACTTCTGCGTATATCTCTTTTAGATCCTCAATCCGGTTTTTCTTTCCGAACACCGAACCGAGCATCAGGGGCTACTGTCTATGCGGTATTACATTACACATTTTAAACTTCTTACCTCAAAGCCTGTTAGAAGGCTACTGCAGGCTTCGGTCAGCCCGCTCTTGGCGAGCTGAACCTTCTGAATCACCGCACTCATAATAGTGCGGTGTTCTTCCTCGATGGAAGCGCCTTTGAGCGCCTCCAACAAGTTGTCCGGCACCTCCGGTTGGACGGAGGCCGCCGGCGTCACGGTCTCGCCCTTCTTTCGAAGGGGCCGCCGGCCGGACTCCGGAACCACTGCGGGTTCTGGTGTGGAGTCTAGCGCAAAGTCTGGGAGGCTGCCTTGTGGCGCCTCCGGAGCCTCCTCCTGATGGGTCCCTTCTCGGGATCCCACCTCGGCGTCCTCAGCGTCGCGAGGGGTGGAGGCAGTCGGGATGGAGTCTACATCTGACGGAGCCAACGACCCGCTCGATGAAGCGGGGAGATCATCATCGGCCGGACTGCAGGCAGCGTGCGGCATTAGAAGGGCACTATGTGACACAAAAGAGAAACTGTAAATCATTCAGGAATCCGGATACTTACGATCTTGCCAGAGGCCTGGCCCTTGAGGGCCACTCTTCGTCGCCAACGTTGGCGTTGGCGGAGCTGTCCGGGGGAATAGTCCTTCCCCTCTTGGACCCTTCGGCTTCCCCTGTTGGAGAAGCCTTCCTCTTCCTCTCTCCTTCCTCTGGGAGAGAGTCCTCTTTCTCCTCCTCGTCTTCGGGGGAGGAGTCCGCCTCGGAGTCGTCGGACACCTGAAAACGGGAACTCTTTCAAGTACCCGTGGCCTCCTTCTTGGCCTTCTTCTCCGGCACCACATGCGGTGCCAGAACCAGCAACCCCGCTAGAGGGGCGTCTACTGGGTTTTCTGGCATGGGAGCCGGACAGACGATCTGCTCGGCCTTCTTCATCCAGTCCTGTCAAAGGAAAAGGGAGATTAAAACCCGCGTATGGTCAAACTATTAAAAACAAATGTCCCATAAAGGGGTAGAATCACTTACCTCGTCAGCTGGACGCTGCGAGCGAAATCCGCGATCTTCAGTGGCGGATGCGGGATCTTCGGCGCCCTTGAACAGCACCCTCCAGGCGCCTTCGTACGTCGTGTCGAAGAGCCCGCTCAATGCCTGGTGCTGTGCCAGATTGAACTCCCACAATTTAAATGCCCATTCTTGGCACGGGAGAATCCGGCGGATGAGCATGACTTGGACCACATTGACAAGCCTGAGCTTCTTGTTCACCAGCTTCTGGATACAGGCTTGGAGTCCTGTCAGCTCCTCCGAACTACCCCATAGCAAGCCCTTCTCTTTCCAGGAGGTGAGCTGCGTAGGGATACCAGATCTGAACTCAGGGGCCGCCGCCCACTTAGGGTCGCGCGACTCGGTGATGTAGAACCACCCCGATTGCCACCCCTTGATGGACTCCACGAAGGCCCCTTTGAGCCAGATGACGTTGGGCATCTTGCCCAACATGGCACCTCCGCACTCCGCTTGAGTGCCCTTCACCACCTTCGGCTTGACATTGAAGGTCTTGAGCCACAAGCCGAAGTGGGGCTGGATGCAGAGGAAGGCCTCGCACACGACGATAAATGCCGAGATGTTGAGGATGAAGTTTGGCGCCAGATCATGGAAATCCAGGCCGTAATAGTACATGAGCCCCCGGACAAAGGGATGCAACGGGAAGCCCAGTCCACGGAGGAAGTGGGGAAGGAATACGACCCTCTCATGGGGCCTGGGGGTGGGGATGAGCTGCCCCTTGTCAGGAAGCCGGTGCGCGATGTCGCCGGAAAGGTATCCGGCACTGCGCAGTTTTGCGATGTGCTCCTCCGTAACGGAGGAGGCCAACCATTTGCCTCCCGCTCCGGACATGGTCGGAGAAGGTCGAGACGAGATGCGCGGACTTGGGCGCTGGAGCTCGAGTGCGCGGAGATGGGTAAGCAAAGGAGGAAGAAGGCGTAGGTGAAAAGGTGGATCCTTATCCCCTTATATATGGGCGGACGAAAACTATGCATCCCCACCGGCCTGGTAAAACTCTCTTATCTCCCAAGCGCCACCATCAATGGCGCGGTTGGGTTACCCACGTCCGTATTGATGAGAATCCAGGAATAAGGGGAACACGATCTCTGCTTCGACAAGACGTGCCAGGGAAACCGCTTCGCTAAATGCGCTGAGGTGGTATAATAAAAAACAATTCAATTAAAGGCTTGGTAGTGGTGTGACGTCATACTACAAAGTACGTCAGCAGATTGAACTTGTGTACATAATATTCTCTCTACGGTGGAACATGGAATTTATTTTGCAGAGCTGAACACTATCCTGGTGTTCACAATCTTCTATGAATTATTCGGAGGAGGAACCCGCCTTGCAATGCCGAACATTATGCGCGCCGGACTCATCGTCATTGAAGCCTGGTTCAGGGGCTACTGAGGGAGTCCTGGACTAGGGGGTGTCCGGATAGCCGGACTATCATCGTCAGCCGGACTCCAAGACTATGAAGATACAAGATTGAAGACTTCGTCCCGTGTCCGGATGGGACTTTCCTTGGCGTGGAAGGCAAGCTTGGCGATACGGATATGTAGATTTCCTACCATTGTAACCGACTCTGTGTAACCCTAGCCCTCTCCGATGTCTATATAAACCGGAGGGTTTTAGTCCGTAGGACAACAACCATTACAACAATCATATCATAGGCTAGCTTCTAGGGTTTAGCCTCCGCGATCTCGTGGTAGATCCACTCTTGTACTACCCATATCATCAATATCAATCAAGCAGGAGTAGGGTTTTACCTCCATCGAGAGGGCCCGAACCTGGGTAAAAACATCGTGTCCCTTGTCTCCTGTTACCATCCGCCTAGACGCATAGTTCGGGACCCCCTACCCGAGATCCGCCGGTTTTGACACCGACAATGACCTCTCCAAACCCACTTTCAATATTATTGCAAGCACTATTATCAATCTCATATTCATCATGGGGCTTAAATAGATTTTCAAGATCATAAAAAGAATCACGCCAATCATGATCATTGCAATAAGTAGTAGACATAGCAAAACTAGCATCCCCAAGCTTAGGGTTTTGCATATTGTTAGCACGATTGACATCAAGAGAATTTATAATAACATCATTGCAATCATGCTTTTCATTGAAGGAACTATCAAGTATGGGTGCAATAGCAACGATCTCATGCTTAACATAAGGAACTATAGCAAATTCATCTTCATAAATATTGGCATCATGGCCACAAGAATAGCAAGCATCATGTTCGTCAAGGGAAATTTCAACCAAATCATCGGAATCATCATTATCTATAGATTCATGCATGTCATTGTTCTCTTCCAAACCAATGGTCATTCTCTCAATAAATTCTTTGACATAGAAATTATGAGCATAGTTTTCATAGCAATATTTAAGTATGTCAAAATTTTCAGATTCGTAGAGAGTAATATCATACTTTTCAATCAAAGAAGCAACTTCATAAGCACCCTTAAAAGCAACAAATTCTTCAATTTGTTCGATATCATAGTAACTATAAACACCCTTTGCATAAGAAGATAAGATTTCAATATCATTAAACTCACACAGGTAGGGAAGGTGTTTTTTAGGGTTCTTAGAGCAACAAGTAAAATCACAAATTTCACAAAGATTCCAAGCATAACACAACAAACGGTTTATTTGATCCCATAAGAGTACCCCTTTTTGAGACACAGGATGACGCACAAAATGAGCATGCTCATCTAAAGATTTCCCATCAACTAGGCTAGTTGGGGTTTCAGCACGAGCGCATAAGGATCAAAGATGATCCAAGTAGAACGCTTTAAGTGGATCCATATCAATAGATTTAGCAAGCAAAGATGCAAGCACATAGAAGGCACATGGAGACACAAGCAAACAAAAAGGCAAGCGAAAGAGAGAGGAGATTGGGAAAGAGAGGGCAAATAAAACGGCAAGGGTGAAGTGGGGGAGAGGAAAACAAGAGGCAAATGGCAAATAATGTAAATGCGAGGGAGATGAGTTTGTGATGGGTACTTGGTATGTCTTGACTTGAGCGAAGACCTCCCCGGCAACGGCGCCAGAAATCCTTCTTGCTACGTCTTGAGCTTGCGTTGGTTTTCCTTGAAGAGGAAAGGGTGATGCAGCAATAGTAGCGTAAGTATTTCCCTCGGTTTTTGAGAACCAAGGTATCAATCTAGTAGGAGGCTCCTCAAAAGTCCCACGCACCAACACAAACAAACAAAGAACTCGCAACCAATGCAATAAAGGGGTTGTCAATCCCTTCACGGCCACTTGCGAAAGTGAGATCTGATAGAGATAGTATGATAAGATAAATATCATTTTGGTATTTTATAATATAGATAGGAAAAGTAAAGATGCAAATAAAAGTAGATTGAAAGCTTATACGATAAAAGATTGACCCGGGGGCCATAGGTTTCACTAGTGGCTTCTCTCAAGATAGCATAAGTATTACGGTGGGTGAACAAATTACTATCGAGCAATTGATAGAAAAGCGAATAATTATGAGATTATCTAGGCATGATCATGTATATAGGCATCACGTCCGTGACAAGTAGACCGACTCCTGCCTGCATCTACTACTATTACTCCACACATCGACCGCTATCCAGCATGCATCTAGAGTATTAAGTTCATAAGAACAGAGTAACGCATTAAGAAAGATGACATGATGTAGAGGGATAAACTCATGCAATATGATATAAACCCCATCTTTTTATCCTCGATGGCAACAATACAATACGTGCCTTGCTACCCCTATTGTCACTGGGTAAGGACACCGCAAGATTGAGCCCAAAGCTAAGCACTTCTCCCATTGCAAGAAAGATCAATCTAGTAGGCCAAACCAAACTGATAATTCGAAGAGACTTGCAAAGATAACTCAATCATACATAAAAGAATTCAGAGGAGATTCAAATATTTCTCATAGATAAACTTGATCATAAACCCACAATTCATCGGATCTCGAAAAACACACCGCAAAAAGAGTTACATCGAATAGATCTCCAAGAAGATCGAGGAGAACATGGTATTGAGATCCAAAAAGAGAGAAGAAGCCATCTAGCTAATAACTATGGACCCGATGGTCTATGGTAAACTACTCACAACTTATCGGAGGGGCTATGGTGTTGATGTAGAAGCCCTCCATGGTGGATTCCCCCTCCGGCGGAGCACCGGCGAAGGCTCCAAGATGGGATCTCGCGGATACAGAAGGTTACGGCGGTGGAAATTGTTTTTCGTTGGCTCCCTGGATGTTTTTGTGGTACGTGGGTATATATAGGAGGAAGAAGTAGGTCGGTGGCCGCCCGAGGGGCCCACGAGATAGGGGGCACGCCCTATAGGGGTGGGCGCTCCCTCCACCCTCGTGGCCGCCTAGGCTGCTTCTTGGCTTGCACTCCAAGTCCTCTGCATCACGTTTGTTCCAAAAATCACGCTCCCGAAGGTTTCGTTCCGTTTGGACTCCGTTTGATATTCTTTTTTCTTCGAAATACTGAAATAGGCAAAAAACAGTAATACGGGCTGGGCCTCTGGTTAATAGGTTAGTCCCAAAAATGATAAAAATGTGTAAAGTAAAGCCCATAAACATCCAAAAAGGGTAATATAATAGCATGGAACAATCAAAAGTTATAGATACGTTGGAGACGTATCATGCCTCAACTTGACTAGCTCGTTATTCAAAGATGGTTAAGTTTCCTAACCATAGACATGCGTTGTCATTTGATGAACGGGATCACATAATTAGGAGAATGATGTGATGGACAAGACCCATCCATTAGCTTAGCATAATGACCGTTCAGTTTTATTGCTACTGTTTTCTTCATGTCAAATACATATTCCTCCGACTATGAGATTATGCAACTCCCGGACACCGGAGGAATGCCTTGCGCTATCGAACATCACAACATAACTAGGCGATTATAAAGATGTTCTACAGGTATATCCGAAGGTGTTTGTTCGGTTGGCATCGATGGAGATTAGGATTTGTCACTCCGAGTATCGGAGAGGTATCTCTGGGCCCTCTCGGTAATGCACATCATATGAAGCCTTGCAAGCAATGTGACTAATGAGTTAGTTGCGGGATGATGCATTACGGAACGAGTAAAGAAACTTGCCGGTAACGAGATTGAACTAGGTATGGAGATACCAATGATCGAATCTCGGGCAAGTAACATACCGATGACAAAGGGAATAACATATGTTGACATAGCGATTCGACCGATAAAGATATTCATAGAATATGTGGGAACCAATATGAGAATCTAGGTTCCACTATTGGTTATTGACTGGAGAGGTGTCTCGGTCATGTCTACATAGTTCTCGAACCCGTAGGGTCTGCACGCTTAACATTCAATGATGATATGTATTATATGAGTTATGTGTTTTGGTGACCGTAGGTTGTTCGGAGTCCCGGATGACATCACGGACATGACGAGGAGTCTTGAAATGGTCGAGAGGTAAAATTTGATATATTGGAAGGTAGTATTCGGACGAGTACCGGTACCCCCAGGGGAAAGATATGGGCCATAGGAGGGGGCTAACCAGCCCACAAGGGGCTGGTGCACCCCCCACAAGGGAGGAGGCTGAATTGGACTAGGGAAGGGGCGCCACCCCCTTTCCTTCTCCCTTCCCTCTCCCTCCCCCTTTCCCCCTCCGTTAGAAGGAAGGGGGGCCGAATAGGACTAGGAGTCCTAGTAGGACTCCCCCCATGGGGCGCGCCCTAGTCCGGCCTCCTTCCCTTTCCCTCCTTTATATACGGGGGCGGGGGAGGGGCAACTCTAGGCACATCAATTGTCTTAGCCGTGTGCGATGCCTCCCTCCACCGTTCACTCCTCCGGTCATATTGCCGTAGTGCTTAGGCGGAGCTCTACACAGATCACATCACCGTCACCACGCCGTCGTGCCGACGGAACTCATCTACTCCTTCGACCCTCTGTTGGATCAAGAGCTCAAGGGATGTCATCATGCTGAACGTGTGTAGAACTCGGAGGTGCCGTATGTTCGGTACTCGACCGGTCGAAACGAGAAGACGTTCGACTACATCAACCGCGTTGAGCAAACAATTCTGCTTTCGGTCTACGAGGGTACGTGGACACACTCTCCCCTCTCGTTGCTATGCATCTCCTAGATAGATCTTGCATGAGCCTAGGATTTTTTTTGAAATTGCATGCTACGTTTCCCAACAGTGGCATCTGAGGGAATCATTTAGCTCCCCCTCAATCTTGTCAATCTCCTCCTTGTTTGATTTGGAGGGCTCAGCTTGCAATGTTTTTGGAGGCGATGGATCTGCCTTCTCAACTTTGATTTCCTCATCAACATCATCAACTCGGGCTTGCTGCTCAGGTGGAGAATTTTCTTTATCAGTCCTTTCCAGGAATATATCAAAAACATCAAGTTTTTCTTGGGCTGTTGGAGTAGGAATGAAAGCCTCCACATGACTAGCTTGCTGCATAGGTTCATCCTCGTGAGGTGGAGATGGTGGAATCTCCTGCAAGGGAGTACTTGAGTCAAGTGGAGCATTGGTAACAGTCTGAAGGCGGCGATCTTTCTTTACTTTCGGTTTGCTAACTCTTGCTTTAGCCTTCTGAAGTTTTTCTTCTTTAATTTTTCTTCGAGCAAGATCTGCCTTGCGGACAATCTCCTCATTTCTTCTGTCACACAACTGAGATAACTCCATGTGCAACCGTGAGTGCCAATCAATTTTCTCATTCCGCATGAGATTGAGAGCCTTGGTGAGTTCAACAAGCTCTTTGTTCAGATTATTTCTTCCAGATTTAGAGTTAGCCTCTCTCCTCATTTGCTCGACGACTTTCTTGTCTTTGATAGCTTGATTCAGCTTCTTGTAGATTTTTCTCAGCTCAATGAAATGCTTTGTTATCATTTTGGTAACATCATCAGGTAGTCCCAGACTGCTTATATCATCAGATTTTGCATCGTATGCAACATTGTCAATCACATCGATCATGAGATTGAAATCATACTTCTATTCCTCTATGGAAGCAGGAACACAGGGTCTGGCCTTCTTAGCAGATGCATCTGCTTTTACTTCAGACTGCAACTTTCTCTTTGGTGTAGGGTTAGTCAAATATCTTGGAGCTGCCGAAACCGAAGGTTTGTCAGTGAAGGGAATGGGTGCATGCCTTGGTGATCTCCTTGGAGAGGGTAAAACTATCACTGGTGAAGGTCTCTTGGATGCCTTATTGGGAATGGCACGTTGGTCATACATTGGAATTTCATCAGGAGCATCTTCGCTGGATGACTCCCAGACGAGTTAGAAATTACCTTATTTGATTTCCTGACGATGGATTTCTTTCGAGGAGCACAAGGGGAAAAATATTTCCTGGACTTGCTTCCTTTGGAGGTAGAAGCATGATCCTTCTTCTTCTAGACGTCTCACCGAGTTAGCGCGACGTTTTTCGCTTCAACTTGGTTTTTCTTTGCTTCCCTAGCATCACGCTTGGATTTGGCCTTCACCCTCTTGGCCGCTTCCTCGAGGGAAATCAACGATGCTTTTGAGGGAGTCAGGATGAGCATTTGAAGGCTGTTGTGATCCAACTTTTTCATCATCGGGGCCAATGCAATTTGCAGCAATGCAGTCATTCCACGATGGTGTGAAGGTAAACAAAATATGGTACTTCTCGCGAACATTTTCATAATTGTACCATTTTCTTGCCCAGTGGCAGTGTATACTTTGAAGCCTATTGTTGCATTCAGTCGTTGATTCACCTTTTGGTGGAGTTATGTAACTATCTACATCAGACATTTCAGCCATGGAATTCTTTTCCTTGCCACGACCACCCTTTTTAGGATTACCATCCAAGAAGATGGTTAGGGCGTCTGTGATCAATTCATCTTCGGGCTGACTTTGAGAAGAGGTAATCTCCTCATTATGTTCTTCGTGTTTGTTTTTTGGTGCTTTGGGAGGATTTTAAGATTTTCATCCCCCTGTCAGTCTCATTCGATCAGACCTTGGTGGAAACTGAGGCAATTCTCCTTCAGAATGTGAATACTTTTCCGAACTCTGTGCCATGACCAACCTGTGAGAATAATAGATACGAGGGAAAATGGGGTAGGGTCATAAACATGCACAGAAGGTATTTTGAACGAAAATGAGTGTTTTTGGAAGAAACACATGAATTCATGGTAGTATTAGAGAAGATATTCTCAATAGATTTTAAACTAGCCATAGGATGTTCAAGGCTGATAATGACTATCTAATCTTTCGGATAAGGACACATTAACCCTAGGTCGAGGAGAACTAGTACGAGGAAGATCTACGAACCGTACTGTAAGTGCATCTAGTGCCCCTTAGTGATTTTGGTGTATTGAAGACTTATAGGTTAAGGGACTGATGCGTTTGTGAGTGTACATAGGTCTATAAGTCTATGAGGAGTTTGATATTTACAGAGAAAGTCGACCCCTAAAAATGAAGTTCTTCGACTGAAGACTTTGATATTCTGAAGACTTTCTGAAGACTTTGAAAGTGAAGAAATTGGTGTGACCTTGAAGACTTGATATTCATTTGAGGAACATGAAGCGTGAAGACTTTTGTTTTCGTAGTTTCATTTTCTCTTCCTTGAGTCATAGGAAACACCGTACTGTTAAAGGGGGTCGAGGAAATACTAAGGATAAATTTCCATGTGATGCTCAACTCAAAATCCTACATCTACCAATCCCTTCGAGTGAAGCCATTGGAAATCTCATACAGTTCAGTCAATTTCTTCAGTGACAGAGACGCAGTTCTTCTGGTCACTGAGGACTTTGCTCTGACTGAGGAGTTAGGAATTCGCCAGTGCGAACTGCCTACACAGTGAGGAACATGATAGCCCTGAGGAATTTGAGAGTCAAATTTCCGACCGTTGCTGTGCTGCGCGCCGGCTGTCCCAAAATATCTTATTCACCTAACGGTCATATCATTGAAGGGCATTTATGTCTTATCATGTCGGACTGCTCCCTAGGCTATAAATAGCCACCCCCTACAACCACTAGTTGGTTGGCTGCTCCGAGAGAACTTGACACTTGTCATTCGAGAGCAACCCATCCTCCGAGGACTTTGAGCGAAAATCATCAAGTGAGGAAAACCAAAACCAAACCCCCACAAACCCAAAGTGATTGAGCATCACTGAAGAAATTGATCCTGCCTGGATCCGACTCTTGTTACCTTTGAAGACTGTGCTTCTTCCAGACGGTTAGGCATCAAGGTCTAGAGCATCCAAGAGGAATTGTGGATCGCCGAGTGACCAAGTCTGTGAAGGTCTGGAAGTCACCTGAAGACTTACCACGAGTGATTGGACGAGGCCTGCGTGGTCTTAGTTCAAGGAGAATACGGTGAGGATTGGGTGTCCTGAGTTGCGGCTCAGTGACTGGGTGTCCGGGACTGCGTGTCCTCGAGTTTAAATACTCAGCCGCTCCAACCAGATGTACAACTGAGACAGCAGTTGGAACTGGTTTACCAAATCATTGTCTTCACCAACTAATTGGTTCTATTTCCTCAACCTTTCCATTTCCTCATTACTGTGTTGAATGTTGTTCATATCTGTGTTTGAAGACTTTGACTGAAGACTTTCTCAATTTCCTCAGTTCAATTTCTTCAGTCTGTTTGTCTTCATCTTGTGTTATCCTGTGATTACGCTTTCTGTACTCTGTGCTAGTCCTCATTTTTCATCATGATGACCATGCTTGTATTCTGTTATGTTTATTTCTGAGTACTTATTTCGCTGCTAGTAGTTCTTCAGTAAGGAATTTCCTCACCGGCAAATTCCTCAGTGAAGAATTCATAAAAATCGCCTATTCACCCCCCTCTAGTCGATATAACGCACTTTCAATTGGTATCAGAGCAAGGTACTCCCTTGTTCTGTGTGATTTTGGTTTAACCGCCTGGAGTTTTAGTTATGTCGACCACATGTATGATCAAGGTCTCAGCTGGGTGTCCTACCTTTGATGGGACGGACTACCCCTACTGGAAGAACAAGATGCGAATGCATCTTGAGGCAATTGGCAACAATCTCTGGTATGTTGTGGAAAATGGTGTCCCCACTGTCACACCCTCACTGAACGCTACCGATGTGAAGAGATTCAAGCAACTCGATTCTCAAGCGAAGAATATCATATGTGGCCATCTGAGTAAAGGACAGTATGGAAGAGTGAGTGCTTTGGAAACTGCTAAGCTTATCTGGGATAGGCTGTCCAAAGTAAATGAAGGAGTCTCAACTCAGCGTGACTCTCGAGTTGATGTTCTTCGGAATCTCTTCAACCGCTTCAAAAGACTCGACAATGAAAATGTCCAACAAACCTTTGATCGCCTCACTGACATCTCAAATGAGCTTCAAGCCCTTGGTGCCACTAACATCACTGATCACGAGGTGGTGAAGAAACTGTTAAGATCGCTTGATTCCTCATTTGATACTCTGGGACTGATGATACAAGAACGTGCTGGCTACAAGTCTCTTGATCCTGCGGATATCCTTGAAAGGCTAAATACTCACGAGTTCCAGCTTGCTGAAAAGAGAGATCTCTATGGTTCAAACTATGGGAAACCACGTGCCCTGAAGGCCAAGGCTGTGTCTGACTCTGAATGTGAGGATTCTGGTAGTAGCCTTGGTGATCCTGAAGAATTGAGCCAGGAGCTAGCACTGCTCGTGAAGAAATTCCAGAAGTTTTCAAGACGTGGTCGCTTTGGAAAATCATCAAGAAGCAGTGATCCCTCATCCAGTAACTATAAGAGAAGGCTGTGCCACAAATGCAAAAAACCTGGTCACTATATTCAAGATTGTCCTCAGTGGGAAAAGGAAATGAAGAATAAGAAATACAAGGATTACAGTTCTGATGATGCGAAGAAGAAGAAGAAATCGTCAAAATCTTCGTCATCAAAATCCTCGAAGTCTTCATCTCACAAGAAGAGCAGCTCCAAGAAGGCTCGGGCATTCATTGGCAAGGAAATGGACTCTGAAGCTGAATCTGAGGAAAATGATGAAGAGGAGGTGTCTGAAGAATCTGAATCTGGTATGGCGAGTCTGGCCTTCACTACTGCTTTCGTTAGCAAGTCCATCTACAACACTGAAGAAACTGACTCCACCGACAAGCCTGATGAAGATAATGATGACTACGCTCCCACCTATTGCTTCATGGCGAAAGGTGCAAAGGTACTCAAATACAACTCCTCTGAATCTAGTGTAAATGAATCTGATGAGGATCTCAAGCCCAGCTACTCTAAACTTGCTAAGATTGCTGTGAAACAACAAAGGGCTTTTGAAAAGGTTCAAAACATGCTAGATAAAAGTGATGATATGTTGGGTGAAGAAATGGATCGCACTAAAGCCTTGACTGAAAATCTTCATAGACTTCAGTCTAGGTTTGATAACCTTCAAGGTAATCATAATGCTCTCTTATCTGATCATGAGAAACTTTCTTATGAATTTCTTCAAGGAAAGCAAGACCTTGAGAAGCTTTCTTCTGAATCTCTTCAAAGAAAGGAAGATCTTGAAAAGCTAAGAGTGTGTTATGAGGATCTTCAGAAGGAGCGTGATTCATTACTAGCTCAACAAATCAGCGCTTCTCAGGAAGAATTTGTTCCTTCATGCTTAAAGTGCATTGAACATGAATCTGCTAATTCTTCACCTGAATGTTCAAATGCTTCAACTGTTACAAATTCTTCATCTGCCTCTGCTATCATTAATTCCTCATCTGAGGACATTGCTAGTATCACTAACAATGCAGGGCTGAAGGAATTGTACATGACAGGCATGTACAAAAGCCTCAAAGGGCATCAGACTCTTTGTGATGTGCTTAAAAAGCAGATCCTCAACAGAAACCCTAGGAAAGAGGGTATTGCCTTTGAGAGGAAACTCAATGCTGATGGAACATATTGGAAGCCTGAGCAGTACCCCAAAACCTCATGGGTTGCTGCAAAGGGACCTCCAGTTGATCCATCTAACTTATCTGGCTTTACATGTGCATCTCCTCATTCTTTTGATGAGTCATTTGACTCCAACTATAAATTGTTCAAAAACCAGAATGGTGAAGTATTTGCTAGATATGTTGGCACTAACTGCAGGAACGGTTCCCCTTTGAAGAAAATCTGGGTTCCCAAAAGTTATGTTGAAAGTCTTCAGGTGAATGTCCTCATGACACCACCAGTGAAGAACAGGAACCCCAGATCAAATTCTTCATATGGACCAAATTCTTCATATGGATCCAAGTCCTCATAGGACCAAATTCCTCACAAGGATCAAAGTCCTCATATGATTATCATCATGCTAACAACTCTGTCTCGCAGGGTAGAGCTAAGGGCTATGAATATGTGCATTATTCTTCAAATCATTATGTTCATAAGTCCTCGAAGAATTTCTCTCCTTATTCATATGCTTACCCTAACCCCTCTTATGTGAAACGAACTGGTTTGGCATCTATGCCACCTTTCTCATATGGTGCTCGCAGAGTGATGAATTCTTTGCCACCCCTCCAGATGTGGGTGGTGAAGAAAAAGAACTAATTTCTTCTACAGGGTCAGGTCTCCAGACGTGTTTTAACGTCTGAAGAATTTGCTGGGGACCTAACAAAATGCCTGAAAGGACGCAGGCGAATCATGATGAAATGAACTTTCATTTCACACGTCCTCATAGTGCTATATCTATTTACTGCTTGATGAAATTCATCTGATGAACTTGATATCATATTCTTCACTGATGAAGCATATGAGATTGTAAGCTACACTAATTTATCTGCAGGATGATCAACCCAAAACTACTGAATGGGTCCTCGATAGTGGATGTACAAATCACATGACTGGTGACAAGAATCTATTGATGGATGCTCCCTTATCACCGTCACCTCTGAAGCATATCATATTTGCTGACAAAGGCAAAAGTCAGGTATTGGGTCTTGGTAAGGTTGCAATCTCTAAGGATAAACACATGGACAAAGTCATGCTTGTTGAGTCCTTAGGATACAATCTCATGTCAGTCTCAATGCTTTGTGATCTTGATATGGTTGTTGTCTTTGGCAAGTATCGCTGTGTTGTGATTATGGAAGCTGACAATTCCAGAGTCTTCGAAGGCTTTAGGAGAGGAGATTTGTATATTGTTGATTTCTCTACAGGACCACAATCAGCCGTGTGCCTACTTGCAAAAGCTTCAGAAGGCTGGCTATGGCATCGAAGACTTGGTCACGCAGGCATGAGGAATTTGAACACGCTTGCAAAGAAGAAGCATGTCATTGGCATTGAGAATGTCAAATTCCTCAAGGATCACTTATGCGGAGCCTGTGAAGCGGGAAAAATGACCAAGGCCAAGCATCCAGCGAAGACTATCATGACCACTACTCGTCCATTCGAATTTCTTCACATGGACCTCTTCGGACCTAATCATTACTCAGCAGTCACTAATGATGCATCTCTATATGGTTTTGTCATTGTTGATGGTTATTCTCGATATACATGGGTACACATTGTTACTTACAAACATGAAGTGCAGGAAGTCTTCAAACGATTTTCCTCGAGGGCTTCAACCAACTTTGGTGTGAAGATCAAGCATATCAGAAGTGACAATGGAACTGAGTTCAAGAATTCCGGTCTTGATGCCTATCTTGATGAACTTGGTATTACTCATGAGTTATCTGCTCCCTATACTCCTCAGCAAAATGGCGTCGTGGAGCGCAAGAACAGAACTCTTGTTGAGATGGCTCACACTATGCTTGATGAATACAAAACGCCTCAGCATTTTTGGATTGATGCAATTGATACTGCGTGCCACATCACCAACAGAGTGTATCTTCACAAATTCTTCAAAAAGACGGCCTATGAACTCCTCACTGACAAGAAACCCAATGTGAGTTATTTCAAAGTCTTCGGTGCTAAATGTTGGATTAGAGATCCTCACCACAACTCTAAATTTGCACCAAAAGCACATGAAGGTTTTATGCTTGGTTACGGAAAGGACTCGCACACCTACAGAGTCTTCAACATTGTTCTTCACAAGATTGTTGACACTGTAGATGTGCGGTTCGATGAAACTAATGGCTCGCAAAGAGAACACCTACCTTCTGTGTTAGATGAACCAGCACCTGAGGATTCTATCAAGTTCAAGGCAACTGAGGATGTCATTCCCACTGAATAATCTGCTGAAGAATTCATTCCTATTCATGAAGAACGTCGAGCTGATGCACCTGAAGAAAATCCTGAGGAAAATGGTGCTGAAGAAAATGCTGATCAAAATCCTCAGCGACAACCAGCTCATCCTCGAGTTGCAAAAGAAGTGCAAGTGGAGAAGATCATCGATGACATTAGTGCACCAGATCCTCTCACACGCTCAAAAGCTTCACATTTATCTAACTTTTGTGGGCACTATGCTTTTGTCTCTATCACAGAGCCCACTAAGGTAGATGAAGCATTTCTGGAGCCGGAGTGGATTCAGGCTATGCAAGAAGAATTACATCAATTCGAGCTTAACAATGTCTGGGAACTGGTCAACCGTCCAGATCCTCGCAAGCATAATATCATTGGCACAAAGTGGATCTACCGCAACAAGCAAGATGAAAATGGCCTTGTGGTGAGGAATAAGGCACGACTAGTAGCTCAAGGATACACACAGGTTGAAGGAATTGATTTTGATGAAACTTTTGCACCTGTTGCTAGACTTGAGGCTATTCGCATATTACTTGCCTATGCTAACCATCATGATGTCATATTATATCAAATGGATGTGAAAAGTGCATTCCTCAATGGTAAGCTTGAGGAAGAAGTATATGTTGCTCAACCCCCAGGTTTTGAAGATCCAAAGAATCCTGACAAAGTCTTCAGACTTAATAAGGCCCTCTATGGCCTCAAGCAAGCCCCTCGGGCGTGGTATGATACATTGAAGGAATTCTTCGTGAAGAATGGCTTCACACCCGGTTCACTCGACCCTACTCTTTTTACTAAATCTTATAATGGTGAACTGTTTGTGTGCCAAATATATGTTGATGATATTATCTTTGGCTGTACTGACCAACGTTATAGTGATGAATTTGCCTATATGATGAGTGAAGAATATCAAATGTCTATGATGGGAGAGTTCAAATTCTTCTTAGGTCTTCAAATTCGTCAGTAGCGCAATGGCATATTCATATCTCAGGAGAAATACCTCAAAGATGTACTGAGGAAATTCGGCATGCAAGATTGCAAAGGCGTCAAAATTCCTATGCCCACAAATGGCCATCTATGTACTGATGAAAATGGTATTCACTTCGATCACAAGGTATACCACTCCATGATTGGTTCTTTACTGTACTTATGTGCATCTAGGCCAGATATAATGCTTAGTGTTTGCATGTGTGCCCGATTTCAAGCTGCACCGAAGGAATCACACCATAAGGCTGTGAAGCATATTCTTCGATATCTAGCTCACACACCAACACTAGGATTATGGTACCCCAAGGGCTCTGCTTTTGATCTCATTGGATATTCTGACTCTGACTATGCTGGTGATCATGCGGACCGCAAGTCAACATCTGGCACTTGTCATTTCCTCGGAAGATCTTTGGTCTGTTGGTCCTCGAAGAAACAGAACTGCGTATCACTGTCTACTGCTGAAGCTGAATACATTGCTGCTGGCTCTTGCTGTGCTCAACTGCTTTGGATGAAGCAAACCCTCAAGGACTATGGCGTCAACGTGAAGAATGTGCCTCTCCTCTGCGACAATGAGAGTGCCATCAAGATTGCTCACAACCCAGTTCAGCACTCGAAGACAAACCACATTCAAATTCGTCATCATTTTCTTCATGATCATGTGTTGAAGGGCGACATCTCCATCGAGCACGTGAAGACTGAAGAACAGCTAGCTGATATCTTCACTAAGCCCTTGGATGAGAAGAGATTTAGCAAGTTGCGGTGTGAGTTAAATATCTTAGAATCTTCGAATGTTCTTTGAAAAGGACACAAATCCTAACACTTATGCAAAATTGATGACTTAGATGTGCAACACATGAAGAAACGTTTTTCTTTAATCAATGAAGAATAACACTCTAAGTGTGAAGAAATTAATGAAGAATTTGATTCTCAGAACCCTACGACAATTGTACGCGGTATCTGAAATCATCATTCTTATATGGTGGGTCACGCCACCACAAAAAGTTGAAAATCTTCAATTTGAGTTTTTCCTCAGTTTTTGAAATTCTTCAGTTTCTCAAGTTCTTCAACTTTACAAAATCTTCACTGGTTCCGTCGTCTTTCTTCAGTGGCTATACATATATATGAGTTTATGTCCTCTACAACATTCACTTATGGCTATTTCTTCAAGTTGTGTTTTCTGCTAAGTGAATGTGATCGGACCCTTCCCCCTCTATGATATACTCAACCCAATCTATTCACAAATTCTTCATATGCTTTCTATTTGAAACTCATTCAAAGTCTTCACTGTGTCCTTGTCAGCTGAAGAAATTGCGAACGAAACTTTAAAACAAATCTTATCCAGTTCGGTTTTGCCGCTCAAACCGTTCCGCATCCCATGATGCATTATTTTATTCACCCACGATCTTACACAATCTCATCTGCACAGTACGTGGGTGACACATGTCGCGTGAAGGAGAAAGGGAAGGGGCATGTTCGTCCCAAAATCTTCGGGCAAACAGTTTTTACCGGGGCTATAAATACCCCTCTCCCCTTCCTCACTTCATTTACTCCGCTCGGTCGCTGTCCTTCGTTCGAGTTCCTCAAACCCTAGCGCCGCCGCTACTCCGTCGTCGCCGGTGAGGAAGAGCTTCGCTGCCTCGACCTCGTCACCGTCGTACTCGCGCCGGTTGCGGAAATCTTCACTCCGCCGCCGCCGTAGCTGTTTCCCTCTGCCAAGTTAGGGCATGGGAGATCTAACCTGAAGAACTTCACATCTGTTCTTCTCAGTTCGTCGTGTTCTTCATTTCGGGTAATTAAAAGTTACTTTTATTACTCACTTTGATTCTCAAGCTTTCCTGAAAATCTTCAAAGGTGTTTTTTTTCTCAAATCCTCACACATATGAACACCTCACGGATCGTAAGATCTTGAACTATTTCTCTAAGCAATCATTTTCTTCAAGATTCCTCAATTGTGTGGATCTTCGATCTATACAACTCTGGAACCTGAGACAAAACGCTTGGTGAAATTCCTCAAGGCTCATCTGGTCAAATTCCTCAAAACTTGTCTTTTCGAAAAATCTTCTGAGAACGCATATGACCTCTCCAAATTCCTCGCACCTACACTCTGTTCACAGGTACTCATGTCCGCTGCTGAATCACTAGGTTCTCATCAACTTAACTCATTTGCAGCGTTCCTCGAAGAAAAATTGCATACTTCTTCAGAGTGTTCAATTGTTCAAATTCCTCATCTGAAGAATATGGCTGAAGGAAAGAGACCACAGAAAGGAGGAAAGAGGCGTGAGGTCATGACTGCTTTCGAAATTCCTGATGAAATCTATAAGGATTATTGCACACCTGATGAAGCCAAGTTTGGCAAAGAGAACAAAAATCAGCGCAAAGTGCGCATTCAGATATTTGAATGGAGATGGGCAAGGGAATGGAGGGAATATCGATATCTTACTCCAAAGTACATGAAGAAATTCGCTTTAAATCCTCCATGCCCAAGAGCTCCATTGGCACCTGGCCAAGTAGCTGATCCCACTAGCATCAAAAGTGGTGAGGACTTTCCTGAAGAATGGGCTAAACGCCAAGCCAAATTGGCCTGACAAGCCAAGGAGGCAGTGAAGAAATTCAATGAGGATTCTGCCGCTGTTGCTGCTGAGACCTCGGTCAGACCGAGGAAATCAATGCCAAAGAAGCCTGCTCGCAAGCCAAGTGCTTCACCGACAGCGCCCTCACGGCCCAGTTCCTCAGCTATGCCCTCACGGCAAATTCCTCAGACTACTACAGCTCCATCAAAGTCCTCAGCTCCTGTGCATCTGGCTACATGCCAAAGGACTACTGGTTTCTCAATTGCTTTTGGTGTCTCAGCAAGTTCCTCAGCTGCACCAAAGTCCTTATCAGCCCCCAAACCGTTGAAGACTAAAGCAACAGCTGGACGCGGTCCTCGGCCAAGTCCAAAGAAGAAGCAGGTCGCATTCCATGTGCCCTCTGATGATGAAGCTTCGGATGACGAACTTGCAGAAATCATCAGAGATCGACAAGTGAAGGCCGCTAGAGCCAAAGGCACATCTGTGCCACTGCTTTTGGATCCGAGGAAAATCCTCGATTACATTGACCTCTGGCACAAGGATCTAAACACCCCCATGCCTGATCTTCCTCTGACTCCTGGTCAAAGTCACATGATGACCCATTTCATCACTCAAGAGAAATGGAAATTTGAGAAGGCAAGAGAGATAAAGAGAGCTCAATACAGAAAGGAGAAGCTCCTGAAGAAAAATGTTGTTAGAATGACACCTGAGGAACTTCTCAAGGCTCAGTCTGAAATTCAAGCCCTCAGCAAAGACTTCGACGCATACTATGCTGATTGGCAAGGAGCCAAAGTGAGATTCGTCGATCTGACGAAGAAATTCACGAATGTTGCAGCCCCATCGCAACAAGAAAATCTTCAGGCTGCAGACTCTACTCAGCCTGCTGAAGAACATGCCAGCACCGCTGATGACTTTCAGCCTGCTGATGAAAATGTAAGTTCTAGGGCTGATGACTCCATTCCAGCCGCTGAAGAAATTGCCAGGGCATCCACTAGTGGTGCGCCTGAAGAAACTGAAGAGATCAGGGCAACTGCACCAGTTGAGCCTGAAGAAAATCAACCAGATTCCTCAGCTCCTACTGCGCCTACACCAACTCCAATTCTTCCTTCTGCCTATGAGGTGAAGAAGACCAAGGCTGCAGAGCGAGCTACAGTGAAGAAAAGGAAGGCATCAGCTGCGTCAAATTCTTCGGCTGCGAAGAAAATGAAGCCAATGACCAGCTCTCTTGAAAATCCCATTGATGCTGTTCCAATTTCCTCCATGTCATCAAAGGAAATTGTTCCTTATGGAGAAGACTACAAGATCCCAAGCGGATCCGATGAAGAAAATCATTCTGCTGCTACGTCAGAGCAGCTTGATGAAGAAATTGAAGTGGAAGCAATCCCTTCAACGCCAATCATTTCCTCACCTATGCCTCAGTTCACAGCTGAAGAGGCTGGTGTTGAGGAAATTGAAATTGAAGATGAGGATGTGGATATTGGATGCACCACACCAGTGATGACTGATGACTTTTGGGAAAGTCAGCATCCCAATACTCCTCCATTCACACCTATCCAACAAGTTCCTCAATCCCCAACAACAACAGTTCAGATGGACTCTGAAGAAACTCATCCCACTCCCTCTGTTCATGAAGAAATTCCAGCCGCTAGTGCTGAAGAACCTGCTGCTGCTGATCCTCAAGTTGCACAAGAAGAGGAACCAGAAATTCCTCAGCCTGAAGAACCTGAGCTCGCGATTCCTGAGGTTGTGCTGCAAATCACTGACACTCTTCTGCCCAAGCCGAAGAATCCGTTCTCAAGCAAGCAAAAGTTCAAGGCTGAAGACTTCTTTTTGGAGCATGTGTTCTTCACTGACTACAATCCATATGACTGTGCTCGCATAAGGAAGAGGCGTTTTTGGACTGCTAGTCAAGCCAACTTCTATTCCTCAGTACTCTTTGACAAGGACAAAATCTTCGATCATGAACATATTCCTCATGTGGATATGGAATCTCTGCCATGCTTCGAGCCAGTCCTCAGTGTTATTCATGATGCAGGACTACTCAATTTCAGCACTGACATTTGCGATTGGAATGAAGAACTCATTCTTCAGTTCTATGCTACACCGCATATCACCGGAGATGCTGAAGATGTCAATTCATGGGTGTTGGATTGGATGACCGAAAACACTCACTACAAGGCACCAGCAACTGAATTGCTTCGTGTCCTTCCTCTTGATCCTCCCCATGACAGTGCACGTTGCATCTACAATGACCCTGAACTGACAAATCATTATATGCAAGTGCTCATGAAGCCTTTGAAGCCAGGGCAGGCCCCACGAACCAAATTCCTCGTCAAGGAATTGCTCTATGTGCCTCGGACTGTCTATCGCATTCTGACGAAGATAATGAGTCCTATCAAAGGCCACGACTCCAATGATGAAGAAGTCGTTGGCATCATGAAGAATATGCTTTTCAACATCATTCATGGCGTTCCCGTCAACTTCCATGATTTCTTCATGAGGAGTCTGGCAAATGTTGCTATGTCACCATTCGAGCTGAAGCCCTATGCACCTTGGATTATGAGATTCATAAGGGCAAGATCTTCACTGAATTACAAAGCTGACACTCTGAACCACGGTAGCTACTTGCCTCCCATTGAAGTCCTCAAACGGCCAGTTTCATCATCTGATGACAAAGGCAAGGCAGCTGCTGTGATCGATGAAGGCACTCGTCCATTGGATGGTCAATTTTGTCTGGCTACATCTTACTCAACCAATGACGACTCTGCCACACATGACACTGCCGCAAATACCTCAGCCAAGCAAAATCCTCAAGCAACAGCACCCAGGGTGATGACTGATCATGAGTTACTCCTCAGTCTTCATCAGAAGGTTGATCGCAATCACAACTGGGTAAAGTGTCAGTTTGGTGCAATTCTTCACAACATGACCTCAACACATAATGCAGTGAAGAAGAACCACTACTACCTTCATGAAACCCTCAACCGCACCTGGGCTGTTCTCACTCATGTTTATATCGCTGAAGAACTGAAGACTATGGGTCTTAAGGAAGAATTTGACTGGTTTGCACCTCCTCCGAAGAAATTCAAGAGGGTCAAAGTTCCTCCACTGGTGGCCAGCTCTTATTCTTCATCGCGCGACACTGATGAATATGAAGATTTGGACGACACTGCGGCAGGCCCTGCTACAACAAACAACCCCGACAACGCCGACGCTCCTCCATCGACTTGAAATTCTTCAGGGGCGTTAGTCCTCAGTTTCGATCCTTTTGGTCATTTGATGACAAAGGGGGAGAAATCTGAGTTAGTATTCAAGTGGGTCTATACTAAGGGCGTTTTTTTCCTAAGTTACAACTCTCGTTCTTCCGAAACTTTTATTGGATCGAGTTGTAATCTTAAACCCGATGGTGCTCTGATACTTTTGGATGGTGCTCTGACCTTTGATGCACTATGATCTGATACTTTTGATGTGATATTCTGCATGCTTATTCATCGTTAATATTATTGCACGCATGCTGAATTACATCTGGCACCATATTTCATCATGCATTTCAAATTCTTCATATTATATATCAAATGCGTGTATGAATTACAAGATATAGGGGGAGATCTCCATGATTCAACTCTTCAAATGTGCATTGCCTCAAAAGCAAATTCCTCACTATGCACATCTTCAGGGGGAGTTCTTCTATATCTTGCAATCAAATTCCTCAATATCAGTACTTACACTTCATATATTTATCCCCGTTGAAAACTTAACCTATGTTGTCATCAATCACCAAAAAGGGGGAGATTGTAAGTGCATCTAGTGCCCCTTAGTGATTTTGGTGTATTGAAGACTTATAGGTTAAGGGACTGATGCGTTTGTGAGTGTACAAAGGTCTATAAGTCTATGAGGAGTTTGATATTTACAGAGAAAGTCGACCCCTAAAAATGAAGTTCTTCGACTGAAGACTTTGATATTCTGAAGACTTTCTGAAGACTTTGAAAGTGAAGAAATTGGTGTGACCTTGAAGACTTGATATTCATTTGAGGAACATGAAGCGTGAAGACTTTTGTTTTCGTAGTTTCATTTTCTCTTTCTTGAGTCATAGGAAACACCATACTGTTAAAGGGGGTCGAGGAAATACTGAGGATAAATTTCCATGTGATGCTCAACTCAAAATCCTACATCTACCAATCCCTTCGAGTGAAGCCATTGGAAATCTCATACAGTTCAGTCAATTTCTTCAGTGACAGAGACGCAGTTCTTCTGGTCACTGAAGAGTTTGCTCTGACTGAGGAGTTAGGAATTCGCCAGTGCGAACTGCCTACACAGTGAGGAACATGATAGCCCTGAGGAATTTGAGAGTCAAATTTCCGACCGTTGCTGTGCTGCGCGGCGGCGGTCCCAAAATATCTTATTCACCTAACGGTCATATCATTGAAGGGCATTTATGTCTTATCATGTCGGGCTGCTCCCTAGGCTATAAATAGCCACCCCCTACAACCACTAGTTGGTTGGCTGCTCCGAGAGAACTTGACACTTGTCATTTGAGAGCAACCCATCCTCTGAGGACTTTGAGCGAAAATCATCAAGTGAGGAAAACCAAAACCAAACCCCCACAAACCCAAAGTGATTGAGCATCACTGAAGAAATTGATCCTGCGTGGATCCGACGCTTGTTACCTTTGAAGACTGTGCTTCTTCCAGACGGTTAGGCGTCAAGGTCTAGAGCATCCAAAAGGAATTGTGGATCGCCGAGTGACCAAGTCTGTGAAGGTTTGGAAGTCACCTGAAGACTTACCACGAGTGATTGGACGAGGCCTGTGTGGTCTTAGTTCAAGGAGAATACGGTGAGGACTGGGTGTCCTGAGTTGCGTCTCAGTGACTGGGTGTCCGGGACTGCGTGTCCTCGAGTTTAAATACTCAGCCGCTCCAACCAGACGTACAACTGAGACAGCAGTTGGAACTGGTTTACCAAATCATTGTCTTCACCAACTAACCGGTTCTATTTCCTCAACCTTTCCATTTCCTCATTACTGTGTTGAATGTTGTTCATATCTGTGTTTGAAGACTTTGACTAAAGACTTTCTCAATTTCCTCAGTTCAATTTCTTCAGTCTGTTTGTCTTCATCTTGTGTTATCCTGTGATTACGCTTTCTGTACTCTGTGCTAGTCCTCATTTCATCATGATGACCATGCTTGTATTCTGTTATGTTTATTTCTGAGTACTTATTCCGCTGCTAGTAGTTCTTCAGTAAGGAATTTCCTCACCGGCAAATTCCTCAGTGAAGAATTCATAAAAATCGCCTATTCACCCCCCCTCTAGTCGATATAACGCACTTTCACGTACCACTCAAATGCTAGTGATTCCTAAAGATCTAACGCGGTGAAATAAATTATGGAAAATAGCATCGGTAAGAACTATCCTAAGAACGGAGTTATGGACAGGAGCAGTTCCGGATCCAAGTGCTACTTCTTGAGCTTGCGTTGGTTTTTCCCTTGAAGAGGAAAGGGTGATGCAGAAAAGTAGAGATAAGCATTTCCCTCAGTTCTAGAACCAAGGTATTAATCCAGTAGGAGGTACAAGCAATGGTAGGAAGACTAGACATGATAGCAAATCAAGTGATCTAGCACACGAGCGAACAAAAAGCAAAGGAAAAAGATGAATGAAAGAAGGGCGAATAAAAAGGCAAATGGAAAATAATGTAAATGCAAGAGATGAGAGTTTATGATGGGTACTTGGTAGGCTTGATGTAGAACCTCCCCGGCAATGGCGCCAGAAATTCTTCCTGCTACTTCTTGAGCTTGCGTTGGTTTTCCCTTGAAGAGGAAAGGGTGACGCAACAAAGTAGAGATAAGTATTTCCGTCAGTTTGAGAACCAAGGTATCAATCCAGTAGGAGGTACAAGCAAGTCCCCAATCTATGCACCTGCATGAACAATCAAACACTTGCACCCAACGCAATAAAGGGGTTGTCATTCCCTTCATGGTCACTTGCAAGGATGAGGCCTGATAGAGATGGATATAAAAGATTACTAAAACGCAAAAAAGTAAAAGTAAATAAACTGTAGCAAGGTATTTTTGGGTTTTTTGGTTTATAGATCTGAAAATATATGATGGAAAATAGACCCGGGGGGCATAGGTTTCACTAGAGGCTTCTCTCTTGAAGAAAGCATACGGTGGGTAAACAAATCACTGTTGAGCAATTGATAGAAAAGCGCAAAGTTATGAAGATATCTAAGGCAATGATCATGAATATAGGCATCACATCCGTGATAAGTAGACCGACTCCTACCTACATCTACTACTATTACTCCACACATCGACCGCTATCCAGCATGCATCTAGAGTATTAAGTTCATAAGAACAGAGTAACGCCTTAAGCAAGATGACATGATGTAGAGGGATAAACTCAAGAGATATGATATAGACGCCATCTTTTTATCCGTGATGGCAAAAATATAATACATGCCTCGCGACCCTTTCTGTCACTGGGTGAGGAACCGCGAGATTGAACACAAAACTAAGCACCTCTCCCATTGCAAGAAAAACCAATCTAGCTGGCCAAACCAAATTGATAGTTCAAAGAGAAATACAAAGATACCAAATCATGCATATAAGAATTCAGAGGAGACTCAAATAATATTCATAGATAATCTGATCATAAATCCACAATTCATCGGATCTTGACAAACATACTGCAAAAAAGTATTACATCGGATAGATCTCCAAGAACATTGAGGAGAACATTGTATTGAAGATCAAAGAGAGAGAAGAAGCCATCTAGCTACTAGCTATGGACCCATAGGTCTGTGGTAAACTACTCATGCATCATCGGAAGGGCAATAGGGTTGATGTAGAAGCCCTTTGTGATCGAATCCCCCTGCGACAAATCACCGAAAAAGGCCCCAAGATGGGATCTCACGGGAACAAAGGCTTGCGCCGGCGAAAAAGTATTCTGGTGCACGCTTCTGGTGGTTTGGGAATATTTGGGAATTTGCAGTGCAAGAATTAGGGTTGGAGGACTCCTATGGGGCCCACAAGCCCTCAGGGTGCGTCCCCTTGGGGCGCTCTTGGCAGGCTTGTGGCCTCGCGGGGGCATCTTCTGACCCCCTCTCCAAGCTCCGTGGATGTCTTCTGGTCCAAGAAAAACCATCTTAAAGTTTTATTCCATTTGGACTCAGTTTGATATTCCTTTTCTGTAAAACTCAAAAACAAGGAAAAAACAGAAACTTGCACTAGGCTCTGGGTTAATAGGTTAGTCCCAAAAATAACATAAAATAGCATATTAATGCATACAAAACATCCAAAACAGATAATATAATAGCATGGAACAATAAAAAATTATATATACGTTGGAGACGTATCACCAAGCGCCTTAACTTGGCAACTTGGATCGGCTACGGCAATGCAAGAGGAAGGATTACCGCACCGGCGTGATCAACCACGACAAAATTTCACCGGAGTAGAATGGAAGAGCTCTTTGCCGGAGTTGCTTCGAGCAAGGGCTCGGGTGGAGGTGGACGAGTGTTTGAGGAACTGGGAGGAAGAAGACACGGTGAGGTATATTTATAGCTGGCGAGCTAAACCTCCTTTTCAAAATCTATGACCCTCAGTTGCGGGACGTTGTGCATTCAACGGGCATGATGACAATCATGGGGATTGTGGGTACGTGGCAATCATTTTTTGTGAGAAACTCGGGAAGAAAGCGGGAGATCGAAATGTTCGAAGAAGGGAGAGGCCAAAAATGGTTAAAAGTTCAAAGTCGATTTCTTTCGCGACCAAGGACGCCAGACAAAAATTTTCTTCAGATAAAATTGCATGCTTATGACGGACATCATATATTTTGATGAGAAAGAATAGAGGGATAAAAGGGTCCGAAAAAACACTCAGCCAGAAGAGAGGAAACACAAAAACACGGAGCTATGAGTGAGTTGTTCATCGGACGAAACGCAAACATGGTGAAACAAAGACAAACACACGAACGAGAGTAAAAAAACACAAAGAGCGAGCACCAACAATATTGATCTCAGGGCTAAGAATAAGCGAGTAGAATCCCTGAGAGAGTTCCTGCAAGAAGGGTTAGTTCTTTTTCGCAACCCACACTTGCATGGACAGTGAGAATCTCATTTGTTTTGCCTGAGGAAGGACATTCCTCTGATAAGTTCTGTAGTTCGCCTATGCATTTTGAGAGTAATCATATGAATATGCATTGAAATTGGATCCAGAGACATGACCATAATGGTTTGAGGTGGTACGCATGTACTCCTTTTGTCGAAGGTTTGACCGATATCCATTCGAGGAAGTTCCAACGCCAATCTGCGAATGATAATCATTTCATCGAAGAGAATTACTATGCATATTTAGGTTAGTAGTGACAGATAAATTCTTAATGATGCACTTCTTCACCCAGATTTGCTTCTTGGGTGAACTAGACCTATAGTTAGTCCCAACATACTGAGTGAAAACCATACCATTCTGTTGTTTGAAGAATTTGTAGTTTGAGTCATCAGACTCGTCAGAAACAACAGAAATGGGAGTGTCATATCCAGACAGAATTGCAAGTTCGAGAGTTTCACTTTTAGCAAGAACCCATCTTGTTCGAGGATATTGCTCGAGAGTCCAGTAGGTTCCATCAACGTCGAGTTTTATTTCAAAACCCAATCCTTCCTTTCGGCGGTTTTTGTGCAGTATTGACTTCTTGAGCACATCATAGAGAGTTTGACCCTTTGAGGCTCTTTAGCATTCCTATCTCAAGCAAGTTCTTTAGCCTGCAATTTTCATGAGAGATATCAACAAATTCCTCGGAAGAGGGGTTAGAAATACTGTTCGTAGTTGTTGAAATATTATCGATGACATCATTAGATATTTCAGCATTTGAATCAGCATTGCTACATTCTAGGCATTGTGAGCAAGGAGGCATAAAATCATCAGGAAGTCGTTTCGATTGCTCGGCGAAGAGAGAAGCTTTTTATTTTGCTAGCACGTTATGAGACTCTTTCAATGACTCGAGTTCTTGATTCTTGTTAAGAGTTCATCTGATAAACTCTCGTAGTCGACTGTAAGCACTACAAAAAAACACTTCCATGATGATACATGTTTGTCACAATAGGCCACGTTTTCTGTCATGCATGTACATCCATGAAGATTTTATGACAGAATCAAGATAGTCATACCTGTCCTGTCGTAGAAGTGTTCCATGAAGATAAATGGTGCTCCATGGAAGTGCTTTCGTCAAGGGTAACCGACACGTGGCATCCACCATAAGGGGTTGCCGTTATGCTATCGGGTCCGGTTTTGGATCCGATAACCTGTTAATAGCCAAGACCAATGAATATTTTCCATGTGTAAATTTCTCATTGGTTGGGTGAACCACGTGTCAGCTACCCGTTGGTACAGATGTCAACCGTCCAATGGACAGGTCGTGCCGATGATGCGCCGACATGTGGTGAGGCCCAACAATGGCCCATTTAAGTTAAAAAGGGCGACCCATCCAAAGGCCCACAATATTTTTCCAGACACTAGTGGGCAAGCCCGTTAACAGCCTGCCATGCTTTAGGTGAACTTACGGCGCATATCAGATCCGGCCCGTTAACTGCCTTTCGTGTTTTGGGCCAAATGATGGCCCACATCAGATGCGACCCATTAAAAGCCTGCAATGTTATGGGCCAATTTACGGCCCATATCAGGTCAGACTTGTTAACATCCTGCAATAGTTTGGGACAAATTACGACCCATAACAGATACAACCCGTTAACAGCTATTGTGCCTTTGGGCCCATCGGGAGCCTGATTTGCTCTTCGGCCTCTTAATGGCCCATTTAGCAGTTCAATCCGATATTAATTTCAGCCCATTAGAGGCCCTGAGTATATATGAGCCGCTTTCGGCCCGGTTACACTTTCAGCCATTTAAAGGCCTGAGCTGCATCTGGGCCTAATTCTGGTCCGTAGTGACTTTCAGCCTCTCAACGGCCCGTAGTCTTCTTGAATACATTTTAGCCCAAACTGCCTATCGGAGTTAAAGGCTCTAATATTGGACTGCTATGCATTTGGCCAGTTTTCAGCCTGTCATGTGATTGGGCCAACCAAGGCCCAACTACATTTCGGCCTGTTAATGACCCGTCATACCTCTGGGCCAATAATGGGCCGATGTATATTCCAGCCTGCTGTCGGCCCGTGATTTATTCGGCACAATTCAGGCTCAATCTGCAACACAGCCTGTTAAAAGCCCATTTTATTTTCTGGCCCAATTAAGGCAAGCGATTTACTCGTCCTTTTTAAGGCCGAAACTAATGTGGGCCAGATTAAGTCTAGGCCTGCTAATGGCCCAAGATAGATTCAGCCCATTTATAGCGATTTGCGGCCGACCAGTTCTAGTACCGATTTTTTTTACATATAAGCCTATCGTATTGGCATATTGCGCTCTGATCGAAGCTTACGACCTTTTCAGAGAGCGACGTCAATATATACAACAAATAAATTACAGCATCATGACGAAGAATAAACCTAGACTATAGAACAAAGAAATTAGAGCATATTACACCCCATAGGCATCAAAGTTCACCGCTAGTGATAATAAAGGGCAACCATACAACAGATTCATATACTTGGCATCAAAGGTCGCCACCACTGGAGGTAAACATGCCTACAAAATAATAGACAAAACCGACATGTAACAGCCTAATTTTTGGCCCTTTCTTTTCTTTTGATTTTTTGAGGTTTTTGCCTGAGTTTTCTTTTTCCGTGGCTATGTGGTCTGGAAACTGAAGAAGCTGAACTCATATTTGCTTCCAGAGTGGCTTGTCATCTCCTATCCAACCCTAGACCCTGTCATTTTTGTGCTAGCCCAAATCTCAATATTCTTTTTGTTGGGAATGTTCCTTTTGTATTAAAGGAATAATCCTTTTTGTCGTAGGTTGTGAAGCAACCAATATTTCTCTCACTCATCAAATTCCCAAATAATTCTCATAAATTGTTTGGGTCATATCTTCATCAAGTGTGGCAAAACTTTTCATTGCCATGTTCAAAAATAATCCTAAAATAATTCATTTCTTATTCTGCCCTAAATGGCACATTGTGAAACAAGTACTATTTTCCTTTGCCCAGTTGACCTCAAACTCCTTGGACATCTTTTCCTGTCCATATCATTGCCACATGCCAAAATGCAACCTCATTTGCCTAGTGATTATTTACTAGTGATTTTCCATAGTTTCTGTCCAGAAAGAAACTTTGTGAAGGAGGTGCAAGCTAGGCATATCAAAATGAGTTGCAATTTTGCGTGGTCCTTCATATCATCAAATCATAGCCCTCCACCAAAGTTGAGCTCAAGTCATGCCTCCATGTGAGCACAACTTCAAATCTTTGATTCTGTCGAAATTTTTAGCTTGTGAAGTAAGTATATTTTATCTTGCTCCATTATGGCTGCAAATTTTTCTAGGACTTCTCTAATCGATATAAACTCCCTCCACCAAATTGTGGCCCAATCCATCTAGCCATTTTCCCTCTAGAATGTTTGCAAGTTTCTGGTCAATGGAGATGCTTGTGAAGAAAGTACCATTTTGGCTTGGCCAATTGGTCTGAGGCTTTTTTAGCATCTTCATATGACCAAATAACTCTGCCTTGCCCACGTGGAGCTCATGTTGACACTCCTAGTGAGTGCTTCTTCCTCATTTCCAAATCTGGCCAGTAGGGCAATTTCTACAACAAGTGCTATCTAAACTCCTCTTCTCGAGCTGAAACCATGTCGTCTCAGTCACCTTAGTGAGTGATCAGCCTCAGTCAAAGCTCAGTCTAATCCTCCCGACAAATCTTCTGTAGAAGGCATCAAACACCTTGCTGTTCAGCTCATTTGGAGCCTCCTGGTTTTCTCTTCTTTGCCCCTAGACCATGTTGTTGCTTCCTTTGGACTAAGGGTAGCAGGGTCCTTCCTCCAGACATGATTTGGCCGATCACTGTGCCCCGCATGCACTAGTGCATGCGGTGACCATTGTTTTGGCATGTCATCTACGTGCTCTGGCGCCTCTGTCTCCTCCTCCCCGTTTGTGCTCTCGTCCCCTCATTGCCTGGCTATGCCTAGCGTGGTCCCCACATCGTCGTTGTCCTCCTGGAGCCATCTCCTCCTCCGGAAGCCTCCTCGCTGGCGCTCGTCGCCGTGCCCCCACGGGCGATCTGTAGCTCGTCATCGTTTTCTTCCTCTGTTCGTTTCCTCCCCATGCCCCTCGTCGTCTCCTGCCCCGTGAGACTCTCCATGTGCCTCCCTGTCGCCTCCCCCCGAGCTCATGCACGAGCACACGCGTCAGTGGCGACGCCAGCTCGGCCTCTCCCTCGTCTAGCTATAAGTAGCCCTTCCCCGTAGTGCCTGAGCACTCCAAGCTCTTCTCCTCACCCCCACCAGCCTCCCCAACCTCTCCATTGAGCTCGAGGAGCTCTCCTGCCCTCCCTTTGCTGCCATGGCCACCGCATGGCCTTGGCCAAGTTTGCCCATCCCCGGCTTCGTAGCTTCACCTAGCCACCACCAGTGAGACCCCCTCACTCTGGGACCCTCTCCATGCCGTCTCCCCCTCGCCGGAGCCACGGTGGCCGTGATCCCCATCTCCACCCGAAGCCCCCTCTGCCGGAGTGCTTGCTGCTCTCAACCCTGCCCTCCTCGACGTCCATGCCCTACGGGGATGGGTTTGCCTTGGTCTCCTCTACGCGTGGGTGGTCTGCGCGCTTCGAACAGCGGCCTGTGCTGGCCGGACGGGTGCCGGCGCCGCGCTCCTCCCTCTGCCTCCGTCGGGCGGCGTCGAGAAGGAGACGAAGGAGCTGACCCCCTTGCCAGCTGGACGTGGGCTCCACGAACCCCACTTGCCAGCCACTCCAGCGCATTGAACCGCCTGGTCCACATGGATAAGTGGCGGGCCCCGCCTGTAAGTCCCCGCGTTGACCCGACCTACAAAGGTGGATAAGTGAAAGCGTATTCTTGTGAATACGTTTTCCTCCACTCAAAGTGCATTTCCTGTCTTATTCAGCCCCGAATATGCTTTCTCTCTAGTGAAAGCGTATTTCTCTATTTGCGCTTTCAGTTTTTCTATTTAGGCCCAGGCTGAAAAATATTTCTTTACAGATGGGTCTCTGGCAGAAAACCCCTCGTATCTTTTTGCTCGAGACTCTGAATGAGGTGATTCCAAAGCCCATTTCTTTGTCTCGTCGAGCCCGTTATGTTGGTCACACTTTCACCATGTGTTAACATTCTTAAAATGACCATTTTGGCCTTGCCCTAAACAACCCCTTGGGAGAGGACTGTTTCCGGTGAATCTTTCCGCGAGCTTTACGCACTTCTCCGCGGTGCCTTCTTCACCCCCAGGCAAGCCACAACACCCACTTGTATGATGGCCATGTAGTAGCCATGGTTTTCAACTTGAACATTTTTTAATTGTCTGTTTGTTTACCTACAACTGTTATCGTTGTTTCAGTACTGCTTATGGTTTCATGTTCACCTTCGTGCTATGTTTCGATGCATCTAGTTATCATTTGTCTTGCTAGTATTACTTTCATGCTTGGTAGTAGTACATGTTGATGTTGGTGACGGTCTTCGGTGCATGACCATCGTCTGTTTCGAGTGCCGTTGCTATGCATGTTCCTTTGCATCCCGATGGTTAAATGCTTGCATGTAGTGTTGCCGTTATATTCTTGCATGGAATTTGTTGTTGATGCTAGTAGTAGTATTGTTATGCTTGTGATGCTCATCAGTATGCCATCCTCATCTAGGTAAATGATTCACTGTTATTATGCTTAAGACTTATGTTGCATCCATGTTTATGTTGGCATCATGCATTATTGTTGCATCATGCTATTTTCATATGAATCAGCTTATTGCATTCAAGTTTAACCGGACTTAATTGAACTTGAACAACTGTTGGCTGAGTCATGGTGCCACTGAATTGAGCTTACCAGTGCAACCACATTTTCCTTTATGGGAAGGACCTAACTGGGTCTATTGTCATGCCTCTCGCCGGTGCCTCCAACGAGGGTAGGTTATGCACGGGCGCTACCCTGATCAGGTAGGACGACATAAGACTTGTGTGCCCGTTGTTGTGATTGGTATACCATGTTCCCGTTTGGGACCGTTTTGCCACGACGGTGGCCGACGATGCCTTTGGTAGGCATGGGACCAGCCATGACTTAGCCCTGAGAGGGAGCTAGTCGGAGTGCCCGGGAGAGTGTCATGGCAGTAGATCGGTTTTGTCGGAATGCCATCGGTCCACCCGAATGGGAGCGAGAGGCCATGGGTTCCGTGGTGTGGGTACAGTGTGCCAACCTCTGCAGAGTGTGTGTTAAATCTATTGATAGCCATGCCCGCGGATAAGGGCCCAGTTCGTAAGTAGGTCACACTATGGGTCAACAGTAATAATAATGATGTGCTTAATAACAACCCCGGTTCGATGATGAAAGAAGTTGGTTGATCTTTATGTGATCGTGAGAGGATCACTGCGGTATTGAGGATACTGAGTTGTTAAATATTTGTGATGTTATGCGAGAATCATGGGTAAAGATCAAGCTCCTTGTGGTCATGAATGATTACTACGGTACTATTTATACCAAGCTTGATTTGATCCTGAGATGGTCGTGTGATGTCCGAGGATGGTAAGTGATGCATGTGATGGTTACGAGGTAACCCCGAGCAGAGTAAGTTGGTGCATGATAGTGTCGTCATGTTGCATGTTAGTATCATCATGTTTATACATTCATGCCATGCTCATTTGGTGCTAGCGGTATCATGTTGTTCATGCCATGTTGTTCTGATTATATCATGATAATCTCTGCTTAACCTATAATTGCCTATGCTGTTGTTTGCCTTGAATGCTTCTGATTATTGTGAGCTTGCAAGCACATTCAACGTACTGACCTGGCGTGTCATGCTAGTTTGCATGTCATGCGGGATTTGATTGTTTGTTTGCCGTGGATTCCCTGTTTGCGAACTAGCATAAGCGTTCCAGCCAGAGTCCCTGCGGAGTGGAGTTCACCACCGTCACCGTTGTTCCGCTGCCAGTAGTTATTCCGTTGCTTCGTGTTGTTCTGCTGCTTGCATAGAGCAACCGTGGTAGGCGTAGTGTCGCCTTGCCAATGTAATTTCCTGTTATATCAGAATCCCCTGGTACCCAATATAGATTGTAATAAAGAGCTGATTTGTTCTATGCTAAGCAGTGCCATATTCTAGAAGACTTCTCCTCGATCTCTGGGCTGGAATATGGGGCATTCCGGTTTCTCTGAGCCGGGGTGCCCCAGGCTTGGTATCAGAGTAGGTCTAGCTATAGGACGCCCTAGCCCACGCGAACGTTAGAAAACGGTAGTATAGACCCCAGTTGGTTTGATGCACTTGATTGCTGCATATGTTTGTTGCATAGCATGCATATAGACTCATTATCTTGTCACTAATGGTTAATATCGTGAGTGTAGGTGGCATTAGTTTCGATCCCCTATCTGCACCCTCCTTCTTAGCATGCCTACTTTTCGGTGTTCGGCGTCATCTCTGTCCCAGCAGAGTGATGCCCTGGTACCTAGTGTTCCAAACACCATTTGCAGGAATTATGCTCAGGTATCGCGTCGATATCTTTCCGCCACCCACCCATATTGTTTCGATGATAGACTTGTCTCTATCCTGAATCGTGCCATCCATCTCGTCCCTTTGGCAACCCTTACTGATCTTTGTTGTCAGAAAAGGGCAATGCCATCAAGCCTTTCTTTTCCTCCCCTATCTTGCTCTGTCATTCCATTCTTTGGACATGTACGATTCCCTTCGTACGCTTGATGATGTGGTTGTGACCTTTGTGTCTTGCTACATGATCACCAAGTCCGTCCTCGCCTCTGTATCCATCCAGATCCAATCGGTGTTCAGAAAGCGCATGGTGTAGCCTTGGTTACAACAACCCTTTCCACACAAGGATTTCACTTTCGTGCACATCGTCACAACATATTAGACCGCCATACTGGAGCTTTAGCGACATTTGCGCGCTTAGGTGTGCATGCATATCATTGTGTGAGTAGCAGTAATATGTGCTGATTGCTTTATATTATTAGTATGCTTGTGTGCTTTTGTTTTCGTCGTTTCTTTTGTTTCTTTGTTTGGGCCTTCGGTGTTACAAATTTTCCCCTTATTAAAGTTTCTCGTCAACCAACACTGGACTCGAAGAATTAGCAAGGAGTTCAAATGTTTGGAAGCTCAGGTAAACAGAATGGAATTATCAGCAGACAACAGTGAAATTGGGTAAAATCTTGTGTGAATGCAAAATAAATCCTGGATGGACTGTCAGTATCAAGTTTGCATGAGCGTGCACTGCTCACAACAGTATGGAATTCTCAGTCGACTACATTGAGACTTGGGGGATACTTGATCATGGTACGGATAATCAGTTAAAGGTATGGTTCAGATACAAGGTTTGATTCTTCGTTGAGGATGATTCTGAAACATGTTATGCCTGAAAGAAAGCGAAGATGTGCCATATACTCAGAAAGGAGGATAGTCCAGCATAAGTCATCCAATCTTCCTCAGTACGACACTGGTACAAGATATTCCACTATGGATTGACAGCTTATGGCAGTGCGTCCCAAGAATCAGATCCGCAACAGTTTGACCAGAAGCAAGAATCAGTCAGAGCACACGTCTGCCTCAGGAATCAGATTCTCAAATATATGCGGTAAGCATTCCCCCAAGGTCTTGCAAGTCACTCGAATGCAAATTTGATAGGCACATGAGGATTGTTAAAAGAAGGAAGCCAGCTATACACCGCAGTGTGACAAATGATTATGAAGATTGTAGACAACAATGAGCTTAGTACAAGTAACTGTGAACCTGGAAGATGATCCTGATGAGTCCTTGTCTCCTTTCCTCAAGTGAAGCCACCACGCCTGTGATCTGAGCTGTTTTTTTAGCTATCCGGGGTGGATGCCGATTTTTTTCCTCTATTCAACAACTGCCATGAGTTTTGAGCTACTTTTCGGCCGTCTCGTACAACTGTTGAGTTTCTTTTTGTGACAGTAGCCCTATAGCTGCTTTTTGGCTATTTTAGGGAGCTGCCACCTTCTTCTTATCGACCCAGTCTCATGATCTGAGCTGCTTTTCAGCCGCCCTGAGCCGTGGTTGAGTTATTTCAGTAATGTCCCAGATCTGAGTTGTAAAGACCGTTCTGGTGGCTACTAATTTATTTGCCAATTTCTTGCAAGGGTTCGGATGATCATTTCTCTACGGTCAGAACTTGAGAGGTGATGAACATGCCATTCAGACAATAGCCCCATGTCAAAAGATGCGGATAAGAGTACGGCTGTCAGAATATTGCACCCGGCAGAAACTATGGTCACACAGAGAAACAATATGACCCCGCTCCTTCACCCAAGGATCCAGGCAAGAAAGCAGTAATGAAGGAGCAAGACTGATACTTGTTGCAAGAACCACATGGTGCAAATACCCTGGACAGTCTGAGTCAGTATGGATCACCATGGATATTCACCTAAGGGGTCTGCTTACCATTGTAAGGACCTCATATCAAGGCAACCCGCTCAGTCAACAGTATATGCTCAGATTCGTCAGTATGCAATATCTGAGTCTGCCTAGTCATACAAAAGGTCAATGCGACAACTAAACCTCAGTGACCATGGTAAAACATCAAGCAACCTACTATCCTCATGAGCATACCGACAGAATGAATAATCAGAAGGTGAAATAACCATCTCGAAGCATAAAAAGGCAGCCTGTCATGAACAAAATTCTTCTGCCAGCACCCACCATCAGTCAAGTCTGCGGATACTATCATGTAAGTCCGTACCCTTTCATACTGGCCACGACAAGCGACAGTCAAGTATTTGGTACGGATCTGATACTCAAGACAGTGGAGTCAGTCAAGATGACTCAGAAATTCCTGCAATAAGTCAGAATCTGTCAGGAGAATGGTTATGCCTCAACTCACTGTGTGGAACCCGAAGGATATGCATTTAGTGGAGAAGCCCAATGCAAGGAGTCAGAGCTTGGGTGTTCCTCAAGAAGATCTGATCACCCCTTCATAGAAAATTTGTCAGTACAAACACAACAATCGGAAATCACTCTCGGATTTGTGAAACGGGCATATAATTCAGTCATGATAATCTATGACACTCAGCTAAGTCAGCAGATATGAAAATAATTGGAGCCTGTATAAGCATGAACAAGCAAGGTACGATCTATCAGAATGTGGACACAGTAAAGCAAACTACCCTAGGGCCAGCCAGATAAAAATTTAGTGGGAACACCAATAAAGGAAAAAGGATACCCGAGTTGGAAACAGTTTCCTTAAGGTCAGATATATTACGACTTGTTCCCTGAGCAACCACATCTCAAGGAAAAGATTTCTTTAAGGGGGTAAGAGTTGTAACAGCCTAATTTTTTGCCCTTTCTTTTTTCTTTTGATTTTTCTGAGGTTTTTGCTTGAGTTTTCTTTTTTCGTGGCTATGTGGTCTGGAAACTGAAGAAGATGAACTCATCTTTGCTTCTAGAGTGGATTGTCATCCCCTATCCAACCCTAGACCCTGTCATTTTCATCCTAGCCCAAATCTCAATATTCTTTTTATGGGGAATATTCCTTTTCTATTAAAGGAATAATCCTTTTTGCCCTAGGTTGTGAAGCAACCTATATTTCCCTCACTCCTAAAATTCCCAAATAATTCTCATTAGCTGTTTGGGTCATATCTTCATCAAATGTGGTAAAACTTTTCATTGCCATGTTAAAAAATAATCCTCAAATAATTCATTTCCTATACTGCCCTAAATGGCACATTGTGAAGCAAGTGCTATTTTCCTTTGCCCAATTGACCTCAAACTCCTTGGACATATTTTTCCGTCCAAATCATTGCCAAATGCCAAAATGCAACCTCATTTGCCTGGTGATTATTTACTAATGATTTTCCAAAGTTTCTGTCCAGAAAGGAACTTTGTGAAGGAGGTACAAGCTAGGCATATCGAAATGAGTTGCAATTTAGCATGGTCCTTAATATCATCAAATCATAGCCCTCCACCAATGTTGAGCTCATGTCATGCCTCCATGTGAGCAGAGCGTCAAATCTTTGATTCTGTCTAAATTTTGAGTTTGTGAAGCAAGTATATTTTATCTTGCTCCATTATGGCTGCAAATTTTTCTAGGACTTCTCTTATCCATATAAACTCCCTCCACCAAATTGTGGCTCAATCCATCTAGCCATTTTCCCTCGAGAATGTTTGCATGTTTCTGATCAATGGAGATGCTTGTGAAGGAAGTGCCATTTTGGCTTGGCCAATTGGCATGAGGCTTTTTCAGCATCTTCATATGACCAAATAACTCTGCCTTGACCAAGTTGAGCTCAAGTTGACACTCCTAGTGAGTGCTTCGTCCTCATTTCCAACTCTGGCCAGTAGGCAATTTCTACAGTAAGTGCTATCGAAACTCCTCTTCTTGAGCTGAAACCATGCCAACTCAGTCACCTTAGTGAGTGATCAGGCTTATTCAAAGCTCAATCTAATCCTCCTGACCAATCTTCTGCAGAAGGCATCAAACACCTTGCTGTTCCGCTGGTTTGGGGCCTCCTGGTTTTCTCTTCTTTGCCCCTGGACCATGTTGTTGCTTCCTTTGGACTAAGGGTAGCAGGGTCCTTCCTCCAGACATGATTTGGCCGATCGATGTGCCCCGCATGCACCAGTGCACACGGTGACCATCGTTTTGGAATGTCATCTGCACGCTCTGGCGCCTCTATCTCCTCCTCACCGTCTGTGCTCTCGTCCCCTCATTGCCAGGCCATGTCTAGCATGTTCCCCGCGTCGTTGCCCGCCTGGAGATGCCCCCCCTCCGGAATCCTCCTTGCTGGCGCTCGTCGCCATGCGCCCATGGGCGATCTATAGCTTGTCTTCTTCTTCCTCTATTTGTTTCCTTTCCGTGCCCCTCGTCGTCTCCTGCCCCGTGAGATTCTCCCTGTGCCTCCCTGTCGCCTTCCTCCAAGCTCATGCAGGAGCACACGCGTCTGTGGTGCCGTCCTGGCGTCCGCGGCGACGCCAGCTCGGCCTCTCCCTCTTCCGGCTATAAGTAGCACTACAAAAAAATACACTTCCGTGATGATACGTGTTTGTCACAGTAGGTCGCACTTTTTGTCATGCATGTACATCCATGACGATTTTATGACAGAATCAAGATTGTCATACCTGTGCTGTCGTAGAAGTGTTCCATGACATTACCAAAATTATCATCACGGAAGTGTCCACTTCCATGACGATAAATCACGCGTCACAGAAGTGCTTTCGTCAAGGGTGACCGACACGTGGCATCCACCGTAACGGAATGCCGTTAAGCTATCGGGTCAGGTTTTGGATCCGATAACCCGTTAACAGCCCTAACCAATGGGGATTTTCCACGTGTAAAATCATCATTGGCTGGAGGAAACACGTGTCGGCTCATCGTTGGGACAAATGTCATCCACTCATTGGACGGGAGGCGCCTATGATACGTCGACACATGGCACGACTCAACAGAGGCCCATTCCTGTGAACAGGCCAGCCCGTTTGACTTGGTCAAAATGTGGTGGGCCAGCCCATGGAAAGCCTGTTAACGGCCTGTTCGCATATAGCCCATTTATAGCCCGCTAACCCAAGGCCCGTTACGCCCTATCCAAATTTGGCCCAGTAGCGTCATCTAGGCCATCCAATATGATTCTAGCCAGGGCTCTCTTCTGGCCCATTTATGGCCCATGACGTCTTTCGGCCCATATGAGTCCTTATGTAACTCTTGGCCTATTAACGACATGTGGTGAAACTGGCCCTTAATGAATAGTGTATCACTTTACACCCATTTACGGCCCGTAATGAACAGTGTATCACTTTATACCCATTAACGGCCCGTTATTCCGTTGGGCCGTTTCCAGCCCACGTTATCTTTCGGCCTTCTCAGAGCCCATTTATTCTTGGGCTTATTTCTAGCATTCGTTTACTTACGGCTCGTTACTGTCATTTTCTGCTTGTGGGCCAAATTCAGCCCGTGGTTACAGTCGGCCCGTTTGCGGTCCGTTAATATGTTGGGCCGTTTCCATAGCGTCATCAAATACGGCATATCAACGATGGCCCGTTATGGTCGGCCCATGAACGGACGATTCCATCTCTAGCCCGTTTATGGCCATAATGCCGTCTGTTTGGACCATGTTTGGACAATCGATCATACGACCCGTATAAGGCCCATTGATGATACGGCCCGCAGAAGGCCCATTGTTTCTACGACCCGTAGAAGGCCCATTGTTTCTACGACCCGTAGAAGGACCAGTGTTTCTACGGCCAGTAGGAGGCCTAGTGTCACTAAAGTAAATATTAGCCCATGGTTATTGTGGCCTAGTTTTTAAAAAATAGGTTATTGCAGCCACTAGCAAACCGCGGAAAAAGAACTACAATGACTACAAGCAAAAAAATAAACAAGACAACAAGGAAATAAATAAGCAAGCAACTAACGCTAGGCTATCATGGCTATTACACATATTACATCCACTAGGCATCAAAGTTCGCCGCCAGTGCAAATATAGGGAACAAAGCAGCATATCATATACACTGGTTGTCAAAGTTGGCGACCAACACAAATAAACGTCGCAGCAAAAGAAGTCCAGAACTTAAACCACTTCAGAAGATCTCAAGAAACAATATCCTGGGTACCCATAATGCTGGCAAGATGCTTAGCAAGCTTATTAACTTTCTCTTGTTTGGCGCTTAAATCCTCCAGCGCTTGCTATTGCACCAGAAAATATGCATCTGAATTCTGCAGGGACTTCCTCAGTCCTTCAGCTTCCTGTCGTAGCACATCTGATTGATGTCTTTCAACTTGAAGTTGAGGCTTAAGAAGACGAACTGATTCAGGCAGCGAGTTCGAAGAGCTTGTGCCAGCAGTAGTGGCCAGTAACTCGAACACTACATCAAGACAGGACTTTTGGGTTCCCTCGCTGTCGTTAAGATAGTTTTTATCAGCTTTCTTGGAGACCAACAGGGATGTCTCACTATCTTAAACCTTATCTTCATTACTTCCTTTACCATTGGATAACGCGGTACTGTTCTCCAATATTTTGTCCGCATTCGAAAAGAGAAACAAGCAGACACATCACATGTTTACCATGTTGTATATGAAACTCATTTTGGTAAATGAGTTCAGTAGTAAAGTGGACATGATAACAACATGAAACAAACATATATCTATGAACCATGGTCACTTTATGGTCTATATCATTCTAGTTTTTGTTGCCAAATCCAGATAGAGACATAGTTCAAATAATATTTGTTCAAGACAAAGCAGAATAGACAGAATATAAGTGTGGGTAACTATAGAGCAATAACAACACTTGTAATGTGCATGACATGAGAACATAACTATTTATTCAATTGAAACTGAAATCAACATAGAGCAGGTTACAACAGCAAACCAGTTAAAGAAACAGGTTTAAAACATACCTGTTGCGCCATTGGAGTTTCAATTCCATCCTTCAAATTTGAAAATAGTTGGTATGAGTAAATACAGTAAAGCAAGAGCAAAGGAGTATGAACCATAGCTACAGAACCTGACCTGACAACAAATCTTCTTCTCCTTTAAGCGTTGAGTTGGGATTCGGAGTGGTGGTCCTCGTGCTTTGGGCATTGCAGTTCCCTTACTAACTGCTCATTTTTGGGTGCTCTGTGGTGGAGACAGTGCTGTGTCAATTGGAACTGGGTTACTATCTGCCAGGGTTGGGGTTAGAAGGGGTGTAGCTGGTTCTCTATCCAACTGGGTAGGGGTACAAGCTGCGAGAGTCTGGGTTATGTGTGGTGGATCTGGTCCTTGGGCAAGTACAACCGTGGTTCTATCTGCATCAACTGGTAGCACTATCTTTTCTGAAGACCGTGTTGTTACTCCCTTAGATACTGCCATCACGCTCTCCAATTCAAATGGCTGATAAACAAACAAAGTAATTGAAAGTATAGACATTGTATGATAGACAGGTGCAATGGATAGTGGGGAATAAAAGAGGGCATGAAATAATTCATATTTATGTTGTCTAACCAAACAGGATAGCATGACACAATTTCACATATATGATGGCTAACTAAACAGGATAGCATGACACAATTTCACATTATGATGTCTAACTAAAAAAGATGGAAAGACAGTTCAAAATATGAGACTATGTAAACAGGATGACATGCCATAACTATATAATGTGTTCATTAAATAGGTTGGCATGCCATAATTCACATACATTCACGGATAGAATGCCATAATTCAAAATATGATGACTGTAAACACAAAACAGGATAAGATGATATAACTATATGATGTCTTTATTAAATGGGTTGCCATGCCATAATTCAGATAGATGATGTGTATGTACTATGTAAACATGATGGCATGATATAATTCAAGTATATGATTTATATAGTAAGCAAGTAAGCAGATATCAATCCATATATGATGTAAAAACTAAGCAATGCAAGACAACATGCATGACATGGGTAATATAATCCTGCCAAGTTTGAGCATAGACCTCACGGGGGAAATAGGACTGGTCATCAGTCTCTGAATCCTCCTCTGAGGAGCTCTCTGTAACCAGCAAGATGTCTGCTTCAGCAGGTAGCATTGTCTGCTCTGAATACCTTGTTTTCACTCCAGATACTCCCATTACCTCTTCAAATGGCTGATGCATAGGAAGAGTAGTTGAATATACAAACGTTGTCGACAAATGAAACATGTAATACAAAAAAATGATAGCATGATATAATTCACATACATGATGATTGGCTAAACAACATGGCATTGCATAATTCACATATATAATGCCTTTGCAACAAGGTAGCATTGTATAATTCACATATATAATGTCTTGTAACAAGATGGCAATGCATAATCCACATATATGGTAATTAGACACTGAACAGGTGGCATTCAAAGCATGTCTAAACTAATCAAATGACATAGCAATGCGAGACACCATACGCACGATATGAGCAACATAACCCTGCCAAGTTAGAGCATACACCTTGAGGGGGGGATGGGACTGGTCATCTGTCTCTGAATCCTCCTCTGAGGAGCTATCCGTAACCAGCGAGATATGCGCTTCGTCAGATAGCATAGTCTGCTCTGAAGACCTTGTTTTCACTCCAGAATTTGCCATCACCGTGTCAAATGGCTGATGCACACGAAGAGCAGTTGAATGTACTAACATCGTTGACAAATGTAATATGTAACAAAAAAAGGATGGCCTAATATAATTTACATATAAGATGACTGGCTAAGTAGGATGGCATTGCAAAATTCACATATATGATGCCTGGCTAAACAAGATGGCGTTGCATAATTCACATAAACGATGAATAAACTAAATAGATGGCATTCGCACAACGGATGTCTAAACTAAGTAGATGACATATTTGATGTATAAAGTAAGCAATGCAAGACACCATATGCATGATATAACCAACATCAGCATGCCAAGTTAGAGCGAAGACCTCAGGGGGTAAATAGGAGTTGTCTTCTCCTTCTGAATCCCCCTCAGAACAGATATCTTCCTCTCGATTACAATCCGAAATGCGTGGAGGGGGGGCTGCCTTTGCGCCTACCATGGAGCAACGTCTGCATGAAATTTTATTGCCACGCAAGGCTTGTCTCTTTTGCTCTACATGTTCAGTTCCATTGTTCACAACAACCGTCATGCATAGGAATAAAACATAGTGAGATTATGTAAGGAGTGCATGCAGAAATCCAGAGTGATGGTAGCAACCTGTGGATAGACCCAAAACCAATAATAGCAGGCAGATAATGGCTTCAGTTAAAAAATACAGATAATGGCTTCTTTACTGTTTGTTTCCCACCCAACATGAAACTCATAGTAGACACCGGAGATTAACCAGATAGTAGCTAGATACTATTGATAGCGGCCCCGATATGTACCCCACAACCATTTAAAATCTCAAGTTTGACCATTAGTTTGGAGCTGACTCAGAGTCTAATCGGTGAACAAGATGATAAAGTAGCATGTAATATTAAGCGATGCATAACGTAAGCAGACACAAAAGAGTGCGACCTCTCTTGCGGACTCGTGTAGTCCTCGAGGTCATCTGCCCGGTTGATGATGCTAATGCAGTTTTCATGGCTGCCGGCAGCGGGGAAGAAGATCTTAGGCGGCGAAAGACAGTCTGGAGGCCGGATCCCTGCTGTGCTGGACCCTCCTGCCGTTGGAGCAGCTGAGCTGGGGTGGACAACGGCGCAGCAAGAGCGGGACAAACCACGCAAGGTTTTCTTTGACAACTATCTGTAAGAGAAGTAATTTTGTAAGTGCTCATTTGAATTGGAGGATTCCAACAATGCAGGGATAGGAAATAGACAGGAATAGGATAGGAATGCATGTGCAAAACAGAGAATTTAAAAACACAGGATTTCTGCCAATCTGGGTGTTTGATTCACAACAACTGGAAGATCACAGGATGCAAAGAAGCATGGTGAGATTAAGTCAAACCACAAGAAAATGTACGGTTATAATGCTATTATGCTACTATCTCTTAGTCTTGTGCTTCAAGAATAGGGATTTGAAAAGGAGGACAAGTGAAAATTAAAATTCCTACGTTTTTTGCTTTCAAGGAGACACCAAAGGAAAAAATCCATGTGCTTAGTGGACAATATATATAACATGTAGAGTAAAAAAGAGATGCAACAAGTGTACAACCTCTTTGGCGAAGCCATGTTGATCTCAGCGTGATTGGGTTGGCCGGTGAGGATGCTCCGGCTGACTTTGCTATCGGAGGAGGGGAAGAAGATCTTAGGCATCTGGAGATGGAGCCCGAGGTACTGCTCCGCTGTGATGGAGGGTCTCGTCGTTGGAGCAGCTCCGGTGAGTCGTACGACGCCGAGGCTGAAGCAGGACAAGAGAGACAACGAACAACGTTAACCTGAGTGGAATTCTAATAGCATATCCAATACATGAGGTAAAATACAAAATACATTAGCCGCTCATCTCTGAACTTAATTGTTGAAACTGAATTTAACTGTCGAAACTGAACTTAACTGTCGAAACTGAATTTTGCTGTCGAAACTGAATTCACGTCGGTCGACTGACTTTTTCATCTCCGGTCAGTCAATTTTGTAGCCGTTGGATACGAAATCAAGGGCCTGCGGTTCATCTTCAACCTCCACCCCCCTGAGCCGCTAGCCACCACCGGCCAAACAGCAGGCCCCCGCCGCCCGCGGCCGGCGGTGCGCTGCCCCGCCCGCCCCGAAAACACTCCCCACCGCCGGTCTGCCGCCGCCTCGGCCATCCCTCTAGGCGCCCCCGTGCCGAGCTTTTTCTCCGGCGATCCCACGCCACCGCCCCGCCAACACCCCGCCACCGCCGGCGACCACCGCCCCCACC
>NC_041389.1:464924402-464972473 GCF_002162155.2 Triticum dicoccoides | reverse complement strand
AGTCGACTGAAGTGTAGTTAAATCGGAGCAGCATCGCAAGCAAGAGCAAGAGCGAGAGCAGCAGCGCGAGCAAGAGCAATAACATGAGCAGACCAGGCAGGGGACCGAGAGCAAGAGCAGAGCAGCAGCGCGAGCGAGAGCTAAAGCAGCAGCAGCTCCTACTGATGTGGACGTCGCCGCCGAGGGAGCGACGCCGTGGAGGAAATGGCCGGCGCCGCCGCCGTGGATGGAGCCGCGCCGTGTCGGCTCGGGACCGAGCGCCGACAGCACCGTGAGATCGAATCAAGAAGAAAATGCGGCAATTAGTGTACAACCTCTTTGGTGGCGTCGATTAGGCCGCAGCTTCATCCGAGGAAACGGTGATGATGATGTTTTTCCGGTGGTGCAGACGGCGGTGTGGGAATGGAGGTGCCGCGAAAGACGAGGGGAACGTCGGGGCAACTCCTTGGAGGTGGAGGATGGGGTGGCTGAACCGGCAGGACGATGAGATCGACGACAGATCCTCATCCGGTACGGTGGATGAGGGACGTCGAGGTGTTGCTGTGGACGACGTTGTCTGGGAAGAGGCTCCGGCTGGGTGGCGGACGGAGCAGGGTGTGGGGTTCGTTGCGGGTTTTCACGGCCTCGGTGTACGAATGGGTGGGCGGATGGGATGGCAATGGGGAACCATGGCTTAGAGACGCTCTTGTCCGAAATGTGGGGTAAGTTACAAAAGTACCCCCACCGATTTGAGGCGGTTCTTTCGGTTCAGGGGTACCACAGGCATTTCGCGTGTCGGGATTTCACAGGAGGTGGGAGTTTTCGCGCGCATTGTAATTTCGGAATAGCAAGGCGCGGGTTGAGATGGAGGGAGTTGTCGGAGCACAACGAGACAAAGATATATCTTAAATATTTCGGGCTAACAAGGCGCGGGTTGAAATTTCCGGACCCTAATGTGTACTGTACCAAATCAATGAGCACTACAAATGTCATTCAAAACTTTGAATTCATGTTATGTTCAATTAAAATATTTCGCTACGTGTATAATGCATGCAACCTACTACTCAAATGAACGTTTTAGTGCATTCCAAACGTATATACTACCGCTTCAATATGAACTAAATTTGAATTCGTTTCTCTATTTGAATAAGATCTACAGTAATGATTGTTGTGAAATTCAAAGCATTTGAATCCGTTTCTCTATTTTAATAAGATCTACAATCATCATTATTGTCAAGTTAAACCATCGTTTGTGTATTATCTTCACAGCACACCACATGATTAGTCTCGAGTTACATATGAAGTATGTGTACTATATGAACTCGAACTCGATTTTTTGAATCCACTTTATTTTGATTTTAAATCACATTACATTTCTAGCTCTATCTAGATCTTCATAATCTAAACCATGTCTCATATGTATAATGTGTTTATCACATTATGTATGGTGCAAACACCACACATTACCACAAATTCAAAGAAAATGTGAGAATGTTCGATATATAGTATTGTTTAGATTGTTCGATATTTAGTTGTAAGCTGCAAACGCCACACACTATCACAAATTCAAATAAAATGTGAGATTGTTTGATGTATAGTATGGTTTAGATTGTTCGGCATTTAGCTGTGAGTTGCAAACGCCATGCATTATCACATTGTGGTATAACATGTGCACAACACGTGTATCACCACTATATTCATGCATGCAATGTTTAAAACACTATGATCTCCTATTCAAATATATGAATCCACTTTCATATCAAATTATGATCTTTGTTAGTCTCTTACACCCACACAATCCTCTAACCTTTGTAGCTACCACTAACTTTCTCTCGTGCATGCACGCGCCCTCCTCGCCCTCCCCCTCCCTTGGCATTCTATCCACTGGGCACATTCATTTTTTCTTTAGGTCGTTCTCCCAGATTCTCGACAACTCCTTTCCGACACACACCGATCGATAAACCTCTCCACCGATGCCTGCCTACAACATACACACACACCTTCAATCTCCTCCTTTATGTGTCCTTGCCTCATGTCTCTCATACGGTCACACACACATGTAAACTCTTCGCCCCTCTTTTCATCGATCTCACAACCGCACACTCCTCCCCTATCTAGCTAGTAGTTGGGCCTCTCGCACCACCTCCTAGCTCCATTCTCTCTGTCTATCCTTCTCGCTGGGCCTTATTTGCCTCGAACAAATGGACGTACACCGATCGATCTCTCGCTATACATATAGCCAGCTAGGTCCTTATAACTCGTTTTTACCCACACGTCGATCGTTCTACCTCATTAGTTGTGTCTTTCCCGTTCTCCGACAAACAACAATTGATCTACCGATCTAGTTAGGTTTGCTTACCAAACACATGGTTCCCCTTCATCATCCATGGATGCGTCCCGACAGATCTATCACGCACAGGCACACACAAAAATACATCCCCACTCTTATTGATAACATTGCAGTTCCACCCTCAGTTTGTCTAGTAGGCCACTCCCACCATCTCCGAGAAGCAACTCCATCACCCATCCAACACTCTACCCCTCTCCCTCCCTCTCCCTCCCTCTCCCTCCCTCTCTCTCTCCTCTCTCTCTCTCTGTCCCATCATATTGCCCGTCCTTCAGTTATGTACGGATGTCGACCGATCTCCCTCAAGACATAGCTGGGTCTCTCCTTCTCAACACATATACGAGTCGTTCTACCTCTATAGTTAGGCCTCTGCCTACCCCTCCCCGCACACCCCTCCCCCCACACATACCGATACATCGAGCGCTCTAGTGATGTCTCCCTGCCACACACAAACTTGACATGTGCCCTATAACGTTCCAGTAGGCCAGTCGCCCTATATCTTTGACTTGCACACACACACAATTTCGATGGCTCTCTTCATCGATCTCGCACCCACCCACTTGATCCTCTCTTCGACTCTATCGATAGCTATGACTCCTCCCTCTCTTCTCGTGGATTGCCCGACCCTCTATGTATGATATGGATAGGCCTCCATTTCACACACATTGCATGCAAAATTTTGTTTGAGATGTCATCGACACATATTCCCACAAATAATTCACGAAATCAACCCCCCACCCCCACCCCAAAACAAAAAACACTCACGAATGCGGTTTGTATCTCTCACACACACCCACATAGGTGGGGTACGTGCACGAAGGGAAGAGGTGCATGCACGGCGCACGTACTCCCGTCTCTTTACCAACCACACCTGCGCGGGTACATGGTGGAGCTCATTTATGTACGAAAAAGGCAGCCCACGTGGTAATTTGGCACGTGTACTGGTTGTCCACTTGGTGGAGGGAGAATCGTCTACCACGGGTGAACAAACAAATTGCGACTTGACGTGTTACGTTAAAAAAAGAGGCAAACCATGTGGGGCCTACCTTAGAGGCAAGGCTCTATAGACTGGAGTACTTTTCATGTGTCCCGTCAACTCGCAGAACGAGGAGAAGCTTGGTTAGTACGCCGTCTCCCCCGCGCACGGGCGCGATGGCTCGCAGGATGAGGTGAAGCTTGCTCCGCCTTATGCCCGCTCCCTCACCCATGCACGCGGTGGCTCGCAGGATGAGGAGAAAAATTTACTACTCCCTCCATTTACTCCTCGTCCCTACTACCTTGACTATAGAGATTATATCATATTGTTTGGAATATATATGTCCTTTAGTAGATTTCAATATGAACTACTAGTACATACTCCAAACACTGATGTATATAGACGTATTTTAGAGTGTAGATTCACTCATTTTGCTCCGTATGTAGCACTCTCCCTTACCCCTCGACCCTCGCCCACGTGGTGGACGTGTAGCAATTCATTCGGTCTCATATAGCCAGAACGATATATACTGCACTACCATTATTGCTCGACTTCCCGAAGAGGCGAATAACCAATCGCAAGGTTAATATTTTGGAGATGCCAAGCGCAAGGTTATAGGAGAACGAGTAGTAGGTGCCGCGTCATTTATAAATAAAGTTTTTTTTCTTCAGTGGCACGTACGCAATATGATAGGTTCATATGGAGAGAAAAGGAAACCGCTCCACTATATACATAGTCAGGACGGGCCAGCCTACACGGTTGCTTGCTGGGGTTGCTCTCTTCACACTCTCTCGCACAAAATGACCGTGGCCACATCTCTAACATCCTGGCGGATCACGTCTGCTTGGGGAAGGGATGGATGCTTAGTGTAGATGCGGTGGCCGTCGCTGATGGCGAAAACCCACTGTCAACACGTCCCGATCAGGGGTCCCCGCCGTTCTCTCTCACAAAGCCGGTGAGGTTGCCTTCGTCCCTTGCTCACTGTCGCGACGTGGGCAGTTGCCGCCTCCCGCCGCCCTCCTCAAGGTTGAGCTACGTCCCTCAGGTACAACTCCCTTTATAGCCGGCTTGCACCAGTGCTCCAGCTGCCCACATCACTCCGTGTGGATATTTATCTACTTCTTTGCCCCGCACATACCTCTACTGGCTTCTACGTACTGTATTTGTGATGAGTTTATGTCTCATCAACTAGTCCCAGTAATCTTATTCTAATCACGCTTCTTCAATTTCTTTGCCACAGGGATGCTCATCTCAATTTTGGTGAAACTGCACAAAATGATCTGATGGTCAAAAGGTTGCAAACTTCATTTATTGGGAAGCTCAAACGTTGCCAGCAAATTGAAGCCTGGTCAGGGTTCACGGTTCAAGGGCTAGGGACTGCATGGATCGTTTTTTTCTTTAGCTGCCTCTGTTCCAAAATAAGTGTCAACTTTAGTAGTAGTACAACTTTGTACTAAAGTTTGCACAAAGTTGAGACACTTATTTTGGAATGGAGGGAGTACATATTTGCTATGATCTGTCAATCATTGAGATGCAATAGCATGCATGTTAGTCTCCTTTGTATTTGATGAAATGCTGCAACGGGCAACCTTGGACGCAAGATACATGTAACAGAAACTGGAAGCTTCATAGCATTGTACAAATTTATCTCGCTGATAAATTACAGTACGTACTATACTAGTACTTCCTCCGTTCCTAGATATAAGTCTTTGTAGATATTTCACCATGAACCACATGCGGATGTATATAGATGCATTTTAAGTGTAGATTCATTCATTTCGTTCCGTATGTAGTTCACCTAGTGGAATCTCTACAAAGACTTATCTACTAGTAATAGCTAGCCCCCACTACTAGGAATTCTCTATCCTCTCCTTGAGCCCCATCATCAAAATTGATGTAGCCGTTAGATGAAGTAAATCAGTCCATAATAGCCGTCTGATCTAGACGTTGAGAGGCTCTGCACTAAGCCACATGCAAGCATGCTAAAATACCGTGGCACATGCATGTGAGTGGGTTTTAAATCACATCAACATGTCTGCATGCAAGCATGCACCGGTAGCATGAATGTAAGTGAGCTTTTAAGTCCCATTAACATGTCAAAAAGAAAAATATAATCCCATTATGCAGTAGGAGTTGGCTGATCTTTTTTCCTTATGTGGGATGATCTAAATGACGATGGGAGTTTATTTAGTTTGGCTACCACATTTGTCATGCGGTTATAGAGTTTTTTTAGTTCTATGAAATCAATAATTTTGCGCAGAGAGATATACCACTGTTCCGCGGCATTGGGCAGGGACTCATCTAGTAATATTTGGAACGGAGGGAGTACTATGTAAAGAGTTAGGTGTCGCACGGTGATAGTGTGAGGTGGGCCATGTAATCACCGAGCCTGCGTGTTTTCACTGCTCTTGCACTCCTCCGCTGTAAGAATGGAGAAAATTGTAATCTAGTAGTAGTAGTACCTCCTTTCTCCGAAAGCGTGGGACATCCAGCAGCCCTACCACCTCAGTAATAAAGACCAATGAGCCGTCAAATCACATGGACCCAGCAGTAAGTTGGACGGACGAAGCAACCATCACTCTTGCGCCAGTGAGAGGTCACGTCCGCTCTGCCCGAGCATGAATGCGACATCGATTCTTTGGAGTGGCACTGACCGTTTTGGGCGGGAAGCACGCACGGGCGATGGAGGGGCTTTGGGTGGGCCAGGCTGGTCAGGAGCGGGCGTGGCAGCTGTTCGCATGTCCCTACCGGACGTGCCCGGAAACGAGAGGATGCACCAACACTCGCGGCTAAAATCGTACACTACACACCATTTCTCTGTAGGAGTAGGTCGATCTGTCGCTCTCTCTAACACATGCATGCTGTTAAACACACACACACACACACACGCACACGCACACGCACGCACCTTGGTCCCGTTGCACCTTCTAACGTGACTTATTACACCTAGACGGAGGGAGTAGTAAGTATACGAGATATAGTGGCACACTGACTTAAGTCGAATACAAGTGCCCAAAATTTGTGTGCATGTTATAATAAGGATTCACTTAAAATAGTACGTGAGCAAACAGAGGGATCAATTGGACAGTGTTCCCGAGCAGTAGCGAGATGTGTGAGGTAAGATACACCGCTGGCGCTTTTACTTTTTCTTATTAATTTGTTTGTTTCACCCTCTGACTGGTGGGACCCAACGTACTACATGGAGAGAGGTAAGGTGACTAAGGCTGCATTATTTCTGCACCACTGTGGATAGTCTTACCACCAAATCCACATGACACGATTATGATTGAAATCCCAATGACTCCCACACACACAAAAAAACATGACATGCTTGTCACACGAATGCAGGAATGTATAAAAGGTTATTTTCCTCTCGTTGAACATAACGGGAGGGTTGCGTAGCTGGTTAGCGTGTTCGCTCATCAAACTTGAGGTCTCGGGTTCGATAACTACACTTGAGCATAATTTGTGCTAGGAGGATTCTTTGACTGGTCAAAATGGATGGATACGGAGCTATACGATCTCGTAGTGACCGTATAATCACCTCATCACGTATAAGTTGCAGCCTCGACACTTGTTTTCTAGGGTTTGCACGCTTCACACTCTCTCTCCAGTATATATATACACGCTGGAGCCTCGGCGCTTGTATTTGCTCTCTTCACACTCTCTCGCCCTCTCTAGTCTAAACAAGACTTTGTTGGCCTCTCTCTCCCCTCACTGCTGCTCAAAGAGCCGGCAGGATCCGTCCATCGAGAAGGGAAGGAGGCTTAATGCTGTCACTGTCCGCGAGGGAGGGAATCCACCACCGGCGCAGCTGTTCACTTTCCACCCAGCGGCGGCGCGGGAGGGACTCTGACCCCTTCTTCTTCGCCGGCGTCCCGTCGCCCACCGAACCACGCCCCAAGAACCTTAAGGTATAATTTACTTACTCCACATGCATTGCTCTAGCTGCATGTATACCATGAATCTAGGACGTGGTTCAAAGAGGAAAGGAGTGGGGGAAAGTAGTGGGAAAAGTTGTATATAGCATGAATCTAGGACGTGGTTCAAAGAGGAAATAAAGGGGGAAAGTTGTATAGCATGAATCTAGGCCGTGGTTCAAAGAGGAAAGGAACAGGGGAAAGTAGTGGGGAAAGTTGTATCACATAAATCTATGACGTTGTTCAAAGAGGAAAGGAAGGGGCAAAAGTACTAGTTCAAAAAGAAAATGAAGGGAAAAGGCTGTAGAGTTTGAGCAGGACTAGATTTGCTGCGCTCACATAGGGAAAGGTGTCTAAAGATAACAAAACTGGGACCAACACAAATATGCTCCTTGGTTGTTTGTTCTTTGTTGCAACAGACTGTGCATGACCATAGTACATCGGTAGATGAACATGGTGCTGGTGCATCCACTGTCCCGTGCAACTCATTAGCTGTTGTTAATCTAAGACCCTGTTTGGTTAAAAACTCCCTAGTCCCTACCTTCTTGGTTCCAGGGACTAAACATGGACTAGAGGTTATTAAATGACATGCTAAAAGACCATGTTACCCCTAGTAATGAACTAATAGAGACAAGGTGCGATGCGTGGCAAGGGCAATTGTTGGAAAAAGTCCCAAAAAGACTCCCTCGGAGTCTTCTTTCTTTACTCCCAAATGCCCACTTTTAGTCCCTAAAAGTCCCTCCTTTTTGGTTTAGATGGGACTGACACGGAGTTTTTTAGTCCCTACACCAAAATGTCCCTGTAAACAAACACCCTCTAATAATGCTGCTGGAAAATTGATGCAGTGCCATAGTTAAAAGCAAATTACATGTTTAATGAATTTTATTGTTAATATAATCTCTATGTTAGTATTAATCAATGCCACCGCTTGAGAAATGCTACTGTCTTGCTTTCTTTCCCATTTAGATAAGGTAGATGCTTCTTTTTGTTGGCTTCTATGTCATCTACCGTTATTGACCACTAATTGTTTCCTTTGCACCTCTGTGTAGACAAGGTTATCTACTTCACCTCGTTGCCATTGTGACCTTTTGTTGCACTGCAAAAAACACTTTTGTTTTAAGAGTGTTTTGTGCAGTTCAACCAAAATGTCACACCGACAACGTTGCTTGATTGCTTGATCTTAGTGGAACTGCACAAGAGGAGATCTTACTTCCTATCTGATAAGGCGAATTTGGTTCAGATCTTCTTCTTTTGAGTAGTTTGAATTCCGCATCATGAGAGGTCAGTACTAGCCTTCTTTCACATGATTCTGTAGTGTGCTTTCATATGTTGTGCTACTTGTACGATAATGTTGCTTAATTTTAGTGAACTGCACAAATGGAGACAAGACTTCCAATCTATATGTGCACCGTAATATCCCATTGAGGTAAGATAAGGATATTTTACAACTGTTGGCCTGTATTTTGCCACTTTCATCAGAAAATTAAGTTTAGTACTATACTTGTGCTCCCTAATTGACATGCCAAATATTACATTGAAGGCGAAGCTTGTCTGTTATTGAACCAAGTGATGAAGGGGAAGAACAAGCGGAAGAAAAACAAAAATCAACTCCCGGTGCTGTAATGAAGCACTCGAACTGTAATGACACAAGTAATGATATAGTTTTGCATCTTAATTTATTGCTATGGCTGGAACGAGCAATTGTTTTGCCACTGATTTGATGCCACTCTTAATGTAATACGTAATTATCTCTACTTGTGCAAACAGGGAACTTCTTTGAAGATACCATATATTTTAGTGGAACTGCACAAGAAGATGTTGGAAACATTAAACTAATCGAGGAGTATATAGTAAGCATGGCCACCACCGTAAATAGCAACAGATGGTTTCGGAGAGTGCTTCATCTGTATGCTGTACACAATAAGCCTCCTGACAAAGGTTGGTACTCGCCCACTGATTTCATCCATATGATTGAGCTTTGTCATCTCTATTGGTGTTGTGCTACTATTTAGATACTGTCATGAAAAAGTGGTATTGTCCTTGAGAAGTGCTTCATCTGTGTTGTTTTAAATATTTGCTTTCCTTTTTTTCGAGCAAACAGGGACGCTAGCATTTAGTAGTCCTCTTGTATTTGCACAACAGGATCATCTTCCTCTGAAGAAGAATATGGAGTACATGAAGTGACTAGTTCCGATTATGCCAGGATGAAGAAGCCCAGTCTGTCTTCTCATCAGAAGGAGCAGTTGAAGGATGGTTACATTACTCACCACAAGACCAAACTAACTTCAGCTCAGAAGGACTGACAAATCTCCATTTTTTTGGTGTGATGCGCGGGTACAATGTTGTTCAAGGATTCTTTCTGGTGAGTTCCATTTTTCTAAAAGTGTGCTCTACATGGACCATGTAGGTGCCTGTTGAAACTGTCAATTCATAGTACAATTTGCTTTATACTAATCACTTTTTTGTATTTGTGCAAACAGGGTGCTCAGCTTGATTTCAATGGGAACTGCACAAAATGTTCATGAATACATCGAATCATTCATTTCCACCAGAAGAAAGGAGGTGCCGATAAGTTCAAGGCGTTGCAACATATAAGGGAGAAATCATACAAGCTACGCGCGAATTTGGTTGATTTTGGTGGAACTGCACAAAAAGAACAACTGGTTTATTTAGCACGACACTACTAGGGAAAAGCCTATACACAGAATCTTACCAGCAACGCTCTTCAAAATACAACGCTACTGCTACTTAGCAGCAGCGCGTGTCTCCGAAACGCGCTGCTGACTTGGAAATAGCAGTAGCGCGTGTAACGCATACAGCGCTACTGCTATAGTTGCCATGACCTTGGCCCCCCCGCTAGCTATAGTAGTAGCGCATTTTACTATAGAGCGCTACTGCTATTCAGGTTAGCTGTAGCGCGTTCTGGCAAACGCGCTACAACTGTCCCTACCTTATCCCCACGCGCACGACCGGCCCTCTCACTCACACTCTCACTCTCGCCCGTGTCAACCGTCGTTGTGCGTCGCCGCCGCCGCCGCCTTCGTCCGTCCGCTGCCGAGGTACTCCCGTCCTTCCGTCCCTCCTCCATCCTCCTCGCACATCCTCCCTCCGCTTGCGGCCGCCCCTCCCTCCTCCGTCACCGCCATCCTCCCTCCGCCCGCGGCCGCCCCTCCTCCCTCCTCCGCCGGCAGCCCTCCTCCCACCGCCCTCGACCTCGCCGCCCCTAGCTACCTCTCCGTCGCCCCCACCCCCTGCCACTAGTTAGTACTAGATTTATTAGTAGTAGATGTTAATTTAGGGTTAGCTAGTACTAGATGTTGCTTAGTTAGTACTAGATTTTTAGTAGTAGTAGTGGTAGTTGAACTACTTTAGTTGTAGTTGAACTAGTTTAGTAAGTAAATTAATAAACTAGTTGAACTAGTTGAATTAACAGAACTAATCTATTTTTAGTAAGATAATTAATATAACTAGTTGAACTACTTTATTTTTAGAAAGAACTAGTTTTTCTTCTATTTATAATAAGTTTATATTTAGTAAGAACTAGTTGAATTAATAAAACTAGTTGAACATGTCATGTTTGTTGTTAGTGATAACTTATATGGTTTCAGGTGACCTCCGTCGTCCCCGTCACCGACCCCCTCCGACATCCCCGCCGTCGTCCCAGTCACCGACCCCCTCCGACATCGAGGTGAGACCAGCCAAATATCCTTGTATATCTTGTGTTGTTGCTCAAATAGGATATGTGGTTGCCCAAGTGGCTGTTCATGTTCAGTTTACATCTCCGAGTGGCCTATGTTTTGCCGGAGTGTTGATTAATTTCCGTTCCGGCAAATTTCAGGCGCTCGATATGTCCTTTTTTAGCAAAGGTCATGCCGGATTTTGTCGTGAATTCTGGCATGACTTGGGCTAGAATATGTACAAGTCTAATCTTTGAATTATGACTGTAGGAAATGTCGTACTCGGACGACAACGGTCTCCCGGGGGAGTGTAGCTGGTGCCACGACGAGCGAGGTATGTGCGACAGGTTCGTTCGGCTGGACGAAGATCGGCGCTTCAGCATTAAGCTCGAGGAGACCTTCGATTGTGAAACGGTACGCAACAACGACAAGTGTTTTTTCTCCATTAAGCATGACTTCAACTATTTCAACGTCTAATTTTCATATTTTACAATTTGACTAGCTTATCCCATGCCATGCAAGACGCTATGTCTTGGAGAGGATGGGTTTTGAAGACCATGAAAATTTCGAAACAAAGAAAATACACCTAAGGACCCATCATGATATGGATTTTGAAGTAAATCTGTGCAATGCTCAAAGCGTAACCCATTTTGGTTGCCAAAATTGGGAAGCACTTTGCAAAATGTATGGTTTTTATGAGGGTATGATTGTCACCATGGATCTTGGTGATCCTGACAGCGAGGAAGACAATATGGACATTTGGGTCCTTGTTGATACGCTTCCGATTGTACCGCTATGTGAGTTTCTCAAACATAGTTATTAACTAATTTATATTGTTTATTTCAAAAGAGTTGATAGCTTATTTCCATTGACAGCTTATTTTGATTCTTCAAAGACTGTGCGGAAGATGGTCCCACTACACCGAAGGCACCCAATTAACGTATAAGGAGAAAAATCATCTGATCGCATTTTGTACTCTTCTTGAGAATTACAATGACTATTATCGAACTCCTCCAAATTATGGTGAATACGTGCCACTAGTGCATGTGTTGAACAACGATAACTTCTCTGGAGATACCCTGGTAAGATTTTTTACTATTACGACATCCGTGAATTTTTTGCATACTTCTAAAACTAGTACATCATTGCTAACTACGAAGTTATTATTATGTTTTTCAACAGAAACTCCCGATGGATTGTGTGCCTCATCTGATGTCTCTGCATGGTCGCCTCTCAGTTCTGAACATACTGCCAGGTAAATCTACGGAGCTCACCTATGCATATCGGATTTCTAAAACCCGTGAACACATGATCATCAGAGAATGGAAGAAATGTATGGACATTCGCAAGGAGGTTCTTGGAAGTAACATTCAGCGAAAGGCAAGAATGAGAGACAGGCTAATCTCCATTCTCCATAATGGAGAGTCTGGGGCTATCTTGTTTTTTGTTATTTTACCTTAGAAAATGTAGTAGGTCTTAATCGAATGTAATAGGTCCTATGAGGTACAATATGTTTATTATGTGGTAATGTGTTAGAGTTGATAATGATGATCTTGAGGAGGTGTTATGTGATGTCAATGATGAAAACGATGATATTGAGGAAGTGTTATATGACAATGATGTATTATGATGCTAAGTTGTTAATGATATGATGATGATGATATTATTATATCATTGGGTGAAAGAACCGCAGATTAGTTTCAAGTGGATGGACATCCACTTGAAACTAGTCCACGGTTCTTTCACCCCATGATATAATAACTCATTATGATGTAAAAACAATCTCTAAATTCCCGTTGTATGAAAACTTGTGTAAAGGTGTATGAATACAACATGAAAAAGAAAAGAAATAAAATACTAAATAATAGTAGTAGCGCGGGTAAGGAGAAGCGCTACTACTAATTACCAGTAGCGATGTTCTGAAGAACCGCTGCTACTAAGTCAATTTAGCAGTAGCGTGGGTCAAGACGCGCTATTGCTAAGCATTAGCTGTAGCGCCTTATCAGTAGCGCTCCTGCCCGCGCTACTGATAGGCCCAAAACCCGCGCTGCTACTAGGCTTTTCCCTAGTAGTGCGAGGTGCCATGTCAATGTCCGAACTGATGGCAAACCCTGCCCATTCCACAATCGTAGGCATTTGATATTTTGGAATGGGACAACCTTGTCAAATTTTGCTCACTGATTTTAGCAAGACATGTGTTTGATATTTTTGAATGGGAAGCCCTTTGCTATCAGCAGCGTCGATCAATTTTTTGTTTATTCTTTAGTTGTGAAGTAAATATTGCCTCTGACATGTGAGTCGCTGAGATGCATAATCATCGATTGTTTTGAATGTTCTCTATGAATTGCCAGGCCTGTGTGTTTGATTGCAATGTACAGAAACGGTAAAAAGCTGCTCAAACTCTTTGTACTCCTTATGTTCCTTTTTACTCTGCACATTGTGAAAGTGCATACCTTTTTTGTATAAGATTGGTCAAAGTAGAGATACTTTGACTGCAGAGAAAACTTGTATGCAGACTAGAAAGGACCAGAGAGAGTACATGTGAAACTGCTGCAAACGAGGTGATCACCCTGGGAATAATGCTAGTACATATTGTTTTGCATGTTCATCCAATGCCAGTGATACAGGAATTTGAACTAATCGAAATAAATTCATTCATACACGGTCGGATTTCATATAAACATGCCGGATTTCACTACATTTCATACATTCTTCAACTAAAAAGGGGTGTGCTGGAGGTATAATTAATTAACCGAAGCTACCCACCTGTGTCCCGCTGAGCCGAATAGAAGCTTCAGTGACTTAACTGCAGGTGCAGTTGCGTAACTGACATGTGGCCTATTGGGCCCATGTGTCAGTCAGCCAACTGCACCAGCAGTTAAGTAGAAGCGGTGTTCTTCTCCAGCACAGCTCTCCGGCTCCACGTCGCCTCCAAGAAGCTAACCGGCCGTCAATGGTAAACCCACCTAGCTTGGCTTCAACCGGAGGGTAGCAGCGGTGGCCTTACTTGGACCCGAGCGGCGGCGACCTACCGTGTTCTACTCTTCCTTGTTTTCTGTGTGGCGCGGCCTCGTTTGCAGCGGGGCGGGGCCTCGGCGGAGCCGGCGATGTCCTCTATCTCATTGCCGGTGGGCGGTGCCTCAGCGGAGCGGTGGAAATTCTCCCTCACGTTGCCGGCAGGGTGGGGCCTCGGCTGAGCCGGCGATGTCCTCTACCTTGTTGTTGGCGGGGCGGGGCCTCGGCGGAGCCGGCGGTGTCCTTTGCCTCGGTGTTGGCGCCGCGGGGCCTCGACGGAGCAGGGCCTCGTTGACGCCAGCGGAACGGGGACTCGTCGGAGCCGACATTGTCCTCTGCCTCGTCCTCGGTCTCGCCAAATAGCGCCTCACCCGCTTCATCACCCTCTTTGCTAGCCTCTTTGTAGGCGGTCGCAGCCTCTGCCATCCGCATGCGGTACCGCCAGCGCTCGAGGCGGCCTTTGCGGGCGGAGCTGTACGAGTCGAGCAACGCCTCCTGCTCCGCTCGCTCCACGGCGATCTGCTCCTCCGCCCGCGGGTGCTCCTGGAGGAGATGGTGGTTGTAGGCGGCGTCGGCCTGCGCCTCTCGAAACTGCTCCTCACGCATCTGCCTCACTGTGTCCATATATTGGGCACGGGCCTCGCCGATGGTCATGGTGCAATGCACCGGCGAGGATGGTGCGGAGGAGGGGGTTGGAGCCGGATCATCGACTACCATGCTCTCCATTAGGACGTCGTCGTCCTCCGGCTGCCTGCCGGCCAGCCGGTCGACAGCAATGGCTGCCATCTCCTTGTGGTCTATCGTCCGCCCATCCCGAAGAGCGCTGGAGCGTGAGGAAGCCATGGTGGGCAGTAGTGACTGCGGTTATGGCCGACGCAGCAGTTTATATAGCAATGGTAGGCGGGCGGAGGGACGGACATGTGGCGCCAGAGTAGCCGCCTCGGCAACCACGTATCATTAATGTGGGCAGCAAATGGACGAATGGACGGCACTTGTGTCGTTTGAAGGCGGAGCAATCGCCTGCACCGGGAAGCGGGGCGGGCGGCGCTGACTGTTTCGGGCGGAAAGCGCATGCGGGCGAGGAGATGACTTTACTTGGAGAGGATAACAATGGGGACCTACTAACCGGAGGACCAGCCCATATTGCTATTTTATTGCCTGTTTCAGTATTTCAAAGAAAAGGAATATCAAACGGAGTCCAAACGGAATGAAGCCTTCGACAGCGTGATTTTTTGAAAGAATATCATCCTGGAGAATTGGAGTTCACGTCAGAAGATCCTCGAGGAGGCCAGGAGATAGGGGGCGCGCCCCCTGTCTCGTGGGCCCCTCGAGCACCTCCCGACCGACTTCTTTCACCTATATAGTCCCACGTACCCTAAAAACATCCACGAAGAAGATAGATCGTGAGTTCCGCCGCCGCAAGCCTCTGTAGCCACCCAAAACCTCTCGGGAGCCCGTTCCGGCACCCTACTGGAGGGGGGATCCCTCACCGGTGGCCATCTTCATCATCCCGGCGCTCTCCATGACGAGGAGGGAGTAGTTCACCCTCGGGGCTGAGGGTATGTACCAGTAGCTATGTGTTTGATCTCTCTCTCTCTCTCTCGTGTTCTCTCTATGGCACGATCTTGATGTATCGCGAGCTTTGCTATTATATTTGGATATTATGATATTTCTCCCCCCTCTACTCTCTTGTGATGAATTGAGTTTTCCTCTTGAAGTTGTCTTGTCGGATTGAGTCTTTAATGATTTGTGAACACTTGATGTATGTCTTGCCGTGTTTATCTGTGGTGACATTGGGATATCACGTGCCACTTGATGTATGTTTTGGTGATCAACTTGCGGGTTCCGCCCATGAACCTATGCATAGGGGTTGACACACGTTTTCATCTTGACTCTCCGGCAGAAACTTTGGGCCACTCTTTGAAGTACTTTTGTGTTGGTTGAATAGATGAATCTGAGATTGTGTGATGCATATCGTATAATCATGCCCACGGATACTTGAGGTGGCAATGGAGTATCTAGGTGACATTAGGGTTTTGGTTGATATGTGTCTTAAGGTGTTATTCTAGTACGAACTCTTGAATAGATTGATCCGAAAGAATAACTTTCAGGTGGTTTTGTACCCTACCATAACCTCTTCGTTTGTTCTCCGCTATTAGTGGCTTTGGAGTGACTCTTTGTTGCATGTTGAGGGATTTTATATGATCTATGTATGTTATTATTGTTGAGAGAACTTGCACTAGTGAAAGTATGAACCCTAGGCCTGGTTTCCTACCATTGCAATACTGTTTACGCTCACTTTTATCATTAGTTACCTTGCTGTTTTTATATTTTCAGATTACAAATATCTATATCTACCATCCATATTGCACTTGCATCACCATCTCTTCGCCGAACTAGTGCACCTATACAATTTACCATTGTATTTGGTGTGTTGGGGACACAAGAGACTCTTTGTTATTTGGTTGCAGGGTTGCTTGAGAGAGACCATCTTCATCCTACGCCTCCTACGGATTGATAAACCTTAGGTCATCCACTTGAGGAAAATTTGCTACTGTCATACAAACCTGTGCACTTGGAGGCCCAACAACTTCTACAAGAAGAAGGTTGTGTGGTAGACATCAAGCTCTTTTCTGGCGCCGTTGCCGGGGAGGTGTGTGCTTGAAGGTATATCTTTAGATCTTGCAATTGAATCTTTTTGTTTCTTGTTTTATCACTAGTTTAGTTTATAAAAGAAAACTACAAAAAAATGGAGTTAAGTTTGTCTCATACGCTTCGTCTTTTTAATATCTTTCGTGAGTATGATGAAAAGGAAAATTGTGCTCAAGTGCTAGAAGAAGAAACCTATAGAATGTTTGGTACTAAATCTTTGAATGATGAGCATGATTGCAATGTTGTTAGTATGAATTCCTTGAATATCTATGATGCTAATGATATGCAAAGCCACAAGCTTGGGGAAGCTATGTTTGATGAATATGATATATTTTGTCCCCCAAGCTTTGATGAGCAAATTTATTTTGATGATAGCATGCCTCCTATTTATGATGATTATATTGATGAAAGTGGGTTTGGAAGAGTGTCAACTTTTGGAAGTAGTGATCCCACTATTTTGGAGGATGTTGAATCTTATAATATTTATGGAAGTGGATTTGGAAGAGTCTCAACTTTATTTAGTGATGATTCCACTATTTCGGAAGAGGTTCCAATTGATTATGAGAACAAAGTTGCTATCTATAATGATTATTGTGATTACTTGTATGCTATTAGGAATAATAATAACCATGAAACTTGTCATCATGATTTTAGTTTTCAATTGGATTATCCCTCACATGATAATTATTTTGTTGAGTTTGCTCCACCTACTATTCATGAGAAGAATTTTGCTTATGTGGAGAGTAGTAAATTTTCTATGCTTGTAGATCATGAAAATAATGCTTTAGGTGCTGGTTATATTGTTGAATTTATTCATGATGCTACTGAAAATTATTATGAGGGAGGAACATATGCTTGTAGGAATTGCAATAATATCAAGTTTCCTTCCTATGTGTTGAAAATCTTGAAGCTATGCTTGTTTTGCCTTCCTATGCTAGTTGATTATTGTTCCCATAAGTTGTTTGCTCACAAAGTCCCTATGCATAGGAAGTGGATTAGACTTAAATGTTCTAGTCATATGCTTCATGATGCTCCCGTTATGTTTCAATTCTTATCTTTTATGTGAGCATCATTGCCATCATCATGCCTAGCTAGAAAGGCATTAAAGAAAAGCGCTTGTTGGGAGACAACCCAATATTTACCCTTACTGTTTTTGTGTGTTCACATGATTATGCTACTGCAGTAATCATGTTTTATATCTTTTGTTTCAATAAAGTGCCAAGTAAGACCTTTAGGATAGCTTACGGTGACAGTTGTGTTGATCCTGCTGAGAATCAGAAACTTTTGCACCCAGTCAATTAGTTTTTTTAATTCACATAAATGTGCTTCTGATATGATTCTTTTTTCTATGGATTGGTACACGAATTTCTTTGATCTTTCTAATTTTGTAGAATGTTTGGAGTTCCATAAGTATACGTTTGATAGAGATTACTACAGACTGTTCTGTTTTTGACAGATTCTGTTTTTCGTGTGTTGTTTGCTTATTTTGATGCATCTATGGCTAGTATTAAGTGGTATGAACCATAGAGAAGTTGGAGTACAGTAGACATTACACCAATATGAATTTAGAATGAGTTCATTACAGTACCTAAGTGGTAGTTTTATTTTCTTATACTAACAGAGCTTACGAGTTTTCTGTTGAGTTATGTGTTGTGAAGTTTTCAAGTTTTGGGTAAAGATTCGATGGACTATGGAATAAGGAGTGGCAAGAGCCAAATCTTGGGGATGCCCAAGACACCCCAAGGTAATATTCAAGGATAACCAAGAGCCTAAGCTTGGGTATGCCCCGGAAGGCATCCCCTCTTTCGTCTTCGTTCATCGGTAACTTTACTTGGAGCTATATTTTTATTCACCACATGATATGTGTTTTGCTTGGAGCGTCATTTTATTTTATTAGTATTTGCTTGATGTTATTTAGAATAATGTTTTGCATCTTTAGTTTCAATAAAAATTTCAAGGATAGCCTTCACCATGCTTATTTTGCTAGTATACATGTTGCTGTTTGAAAACAGAAAGTTTACCGCTGTTGCAAAAATTCCCTAGAAAATTCAGAGAATGGTATAATGTTGAATTTTTTTGATTATGGAGCTATGATAAATTTATTACAGTGGGAATTTTATTTCATAATTTTTGGAGTTAGGGAAGTTTGATGAATCTTGCATTCTTTACAGACTATACTGTTTTGATAGATTGCTGTTATGGTTGCATTGTTTGCATATGTTTGCTTGTGTAATGATTCTATTTGAGGATAGGAGTACGAAATATGCAGAGGCATTTAGTGTGCAATGTTGAATAATAATTTTAGTGATTTGTTACAGTAGAAAATGATAAGGTTTTGCATTGGTTTATACTAACCTATCTCACGAGTTCTTGTTGAGTTTGTTGTGGATGAAGCTTTTGATAAAAAGAGAAACCATGATATGGGAGGAATTAAGGAGACACAAAGGTACAAGCTTGGGGATTCCCAAGGCACCCCAAGATAATATTTCAAGAAGTTTCAAGCATCTAAGCTTGGGGATGCCCCGGTAGGCATTCCACCTTTCTTCTTCAACAACTATCGGTTAGTATCGGTTGAGCCTGAGTTTTTGCTTCTTCACATGAGTTGTGCTATCCTTGCAATGTCATTTTATTTTGTTTTGCTTGCTGTTTGAATACAATACCAAGATCTGAAATTCCTTAATGTTAGAGAGTCTTAACATAGTTGCACAATTATTCGACTACTCATTGATCTTCACTTATATCGTTCGGAGTAGTTTGTCATTTGCTCTAGTGCATCACTTATATCTTTTAGAGCACGGCGGTGGTTATATTTTGTAGAAATTGCTAGTCTCTCATGCTTCACTTATATCTTTGTGAGAGTCTTTTAGAACATCATGGTATTTGCTATGGTTATAAAATTGGTCCTAGAATGGTGAGCATCGAAGTTGGGTATAACAAAAACTATCATAGGAAGTGAATTGGATGCTATGATTAATTTGATGCTTGATGATTGTTTTGAGATATAAAGGTAGTAATGTTAGGGTCATGCTAGTGGGTAATTATGAAATTGAGAAATACTTTTGGTGAAGTTGGCAAGTCCCGTAGCATGCATGCATGGTAAAAGTTGTGTGACAAATTTGTTGCATGAGGTGCTCTTTTGATTGTCTTCCTTATGAGTGGCAGTCGGGGACGAGCGATGGTCTTTTCCTACCAATCTATCCCTCTCTGGGCATGCATAGTAGTACTTTGCTTCGAGGGCTAAGTAGACGTTTGCAATAAGTATATGAGTTCTTTATGACTAATGTGAGTCCATGGATATACGCACACTCACCCCTTCCACTTTGCTAGCCTCTACTATACCGTGCAACTTTCGCCGCTACCATGAACCCTTTTATTTACCTTCCTCAAAACAGCCACCATACCTACCTATTATGGCATTTCCATAGCCATTACGAGATATATTGCCATGCAACTTTCCACCGTTCCATTTATTATGACACGTTCCATCATTGTCATATTGCTCTTTGCATGATCATGTAGTTGACATCGTATTTGTGGCAAGGCCGCCGTTCATAATTTTCATACATGTCGCTCTTGATTCATTTCATATCCTGGTACACCGCCGGAGGCATTCATATAGAGTCATATCTTGTTCTAGCTTTGAGTTGTAAATCAATAAAAGTGTGATGATGTTCATTATTAGAGCATTGTCTCAGTGGGGAAAGGATGATGAAGACTATGATTCCCCCACAAGTCGGGATGAGACTTCAGACTTTAAAAAGAAAAGAAAAAAGAAAAAAAAGAAAAAGAAAAAAAGAAAAAAGAAAAAAAAATGAGAGAAAAAGAGAGAAGGGACAATGCTACTATCTCTTTTTCCACACTTGTGCTTCGAAGTAGCACCATGATCTTCATGATAGAGAGTCTCCTATGTTGTCACTTTCGTATACTAGTGGGGATTTTTCATTATAGAACTTGGCTTGTATATTCCAATGATGGGCTTCCTCAAAATGCCCTAGGTCTTCGTGGGCAAGCGAGTTGGATGCACACCCACTTAGTTTATTTTGTTGAGCTTTCATATATTTATAGCTCTAGTGCATCCGTTGCATGGCAATCCCTACTCACTCACATTGATATCTATTGATGGGCATCTCCATAGCCCGTTGATACACCTAGTTGATGTGAGACTATCTTCTCCCTTTTTGTCCTCACAACCACCACCATATACCACCATAGTTCTATGTCCATGGCGTGCGCTCATGTATTGCGTAAGAGTTGAAAAATCTGAAGCGCGTTAAAAAGTATGAAACAATTGCTTGGCTCATCATCGGGGTTGTGCATGATGGGAGTATTTTGTGTAATGAAAATGAAGCATGGCCTAACTATATGATTTTGTAGGGATAAGCTTTCTTTGGCTATGCTATTTTGATAGGACATGATTATTTGTTAGTATGCTTTGAAGCATTATTATTTTTATGTTTTATAAGATGTTATCTTGAATCATTTGGATCTAAACATTCATGCCACAATAAAGAAAATTACATTGAGAATTATGCTAGGTAGCATTCCACATCAAAAATTCTATTTTTATCATTTACCTAATCGAGGACGAGCAGGAATTAAGCTTGGGGATGCTTGATACGTCTCCAACGTATCTATAATTTTTGATTGTTCCATGCTATTATATTACCCCTTTTGGATGTTTATGGGCTTTATTATACACTTTTATATCATTTTTGGGACTAACCTACTAACCGGAGGCCCGGCCCATATTGCTGTGTTATTGCCTGTTTCATTATTTCGAAGAAAGGAATATCAAACGGAGTCCAAACGGAATGAAACATTTGGCAGCGTGATTTTTTGGAAGAATATCATCCTGGAGACTTGGAGTTCACGTCAGAAGATCCTCGAGGAGGCCAGGAGATAGGGGGCGCGCCCCCCTATTGGGCGCGCCCCCCTGTCCTGTGGGCCCCTCGAGCACCTCCCGACCGACTTCTTTCGCCTATATAGTCCCACGTACCCTAAAAACATCCACGAAGAAGATAGATCGGGAGTTCCAACGCCGCAAAGCTCTGTAGCCACCAAAAACCTCTCGGGAGCCCATTCCGGCACCCTGCCTGAGGGGGGATCCCTCATCGGTGGCCATCTTCATCATCCCGGCGCTCTCCATGACGAGGAGGGAGTAGTTCACCCTCGGGGCTAAGGGTATGTACCAGTAGCTATGTGTTTGATCTCTCTCTCTCCCTCTCTCTCATGTTCTCTCTATTGCACGATCTTGATGTATCACGAGCTTTGCTATTCTAGTTGGATCTTATGATGTTTCTCCCCCCTCTACTCTCTTGTGATGAATTGAGTTTTCCTCTTGAAGTTGTCTTGTCGGATTGAGTATTTAATGATTTGAGAACACTTGATGTATGTCTTACCGTGTTTATCTGTGGTGACATTGGGATATCACGTGCCACTTGATGTATGTTTTGGTGATCAACTTGCGGGTTCCGCCCATGAACCTATGCATAGGGGTTAACACACGTTTTCGTCTTGACTCTCCGGTAGAAACTTTGGGGCACTCTTTGAAGTACTTTTGTGTTGGTTGAATAGATGAATCTGAGATTGTGTGATGCATATCGTATAATCATGCCCACGGATACTTGAGGTGACAATGGAGTATCTAGGTGACATTAGGGTTGTGGTTGATTTGTGTCTTAAGGTGTTATTCTAGTACGAACTCTTGAATAGATTGATCCGAAAGAATATCTTTGAGGTGGTTTCATACCCTACCATAATCTCTTCGTTTGTTCTCCGCTATTAGTGGCTTTGGAGTGACTCTTTGTTGCACGTTGAGGGATTGTTATATGATCTATCTATGTTATTATTGTTGAGAGTACTTGCACTAGTGAAAGTATGAACCCTAGGCCTTGTTTCCTACAATTGCAATACCGTTTACGGTCACTTTTATCATTAGTTACCTTGCTGTTTTTATATTTTCAGATTAAAAATATCTATATCTACCATCCATATTGCACTTGTATCACCATCTCTTCGCCAAACTAGTGCACCTATACAATTTACCATTTGTATTGGGTGTGTTGGGGACACAAGAGACTCTTTGTTATTTGGTTGCAGGGTTGCTTGAGAGAGACCATCTTCATCCTACGCCTCCTACGGATTGATAAACCTTAGGTCATCCACTTGAGGGAAATTTGCTACTGTCCTACAAACCCGTGCACTTGCAGGCCCAACAACGTCCACAAGAAGAATATTGTGTAGTAGACATCACGTTGCTGCTGCGGAGGCCTCACCGCCCCCTACTACTACCACCGCTGGCCAGGCCATCCCTCCACTCACCCATACCCCCTGTTATTCTGCAGCGACGGCAGCGCAGCCGAACCAATGAACCCTCGTACTCCTCTCCGCGTTGCATCCACTGCCGCGTCTTCCCCTGTTCCGCGTCGTCCCCCTCCTAGGCCTCACCGTCGTCCACTACCGTGGTACTCTCGGCGCGGCGTGGTCAACATGGTCAAGGAACGACTTCCATCGGACGTGGACTGTATGTGGAGAGGCTGATAGCTGGATCCATGGCAGCCGCAAGGAAGTGCCTCCTTATTACGCGCAAAATAATTATTCCTGCACCTGACAGCGGGGACCCACCGGACGGGCCACCGTATTTCGTGAAAAAAATGATTCGCCCCTGACTGCTGGGAGCCACGAGCTATATCTTCGCACGCAAGGAAGTGCGTCCGGAAAAAAACAATTCGCCCCCCTGACTGCTGGGACCCACCAGCTATATCTTCGCACGCAAGTAAGTGCGTCCAAAAAAAACGATTCGCCCCCCGACTGCTGGGACCCACCAGCTACACCTTCGCACGCAAGGAAGTGCGTCTAGGCAAAAAAACGATTCGCTCCCCTGACTGCTGGGACCCAGCAGCTACACCTTCGCATGCAAGGAAGTGCGTTCGGGCAAAAAAACACAAAACGATTCGTACCCCTGACTGCTGGGACCCACCAGCTACATCTTTGCATGCAAGGAATTGCCTGACAGTCAGGACCCACCTGGTCGAAGTGTACGTAGCGTTGTCATTCTGGTCGCGAACGTGTATGTACATATATACTGGTCGATGTAGAGGCGCACACGTGTCGTAGTAGCGGCGCACACGTAGCATGTACACGTACATACAACGGCCAGGGTGCAAGAAAGAAAATACGGCCACGTACGTACATACGGGCAGGGTCTCGAACGCCTACTCGTGCATACGTACGGCCAGGGCTCGTGTACATGGCCGGGTCGGAACGGAGAAACATCGTTGTCGTCGTGTTCATGGGGAGCCAACCGGCTGGGTCGGAACGGAATGCATGGTCGTGTTCATTGGGAGGGCTTGGACGGAACAGGCGATGGAAACGAGGCCCAGCGTACCGCAGAACGGAGGAAACAACCTTGTGTTCGACCGGCCACGTCCGAAACGGGGGTCCTGTTGATCGGGAGGGGTCTGGCGTACCGCAAAACGGAGGAAACGAACCTCCTACGGTCAAAACGGGGGTCCTGTTGATCGGGAGGGGTGTGGCGTACCGCAAAACGGACATACCGGACTTGTGTTGGAGCGCTACGGTCGAAACGGGGTCCTATTGATTGGGAGGGGTGTGGCGTACTGCAAAACGGACGAAACAGACTTGTGGTGGAGCGCTACAGTCGAAACGGGGGTCCTGTTCATCGGGAGGGGTGTGGCGTACCGGAAAACGGGACTCCACGGGATACTGTTCATCTCCACCGTCGACCTCCTCCATCCTCCACGGGCTACCATCGACCTCCTCCATCCTCCACGGGCTCCTGTTCATCCAGCCTCCACCGCGCGCTACTCCACCGGGTACTGTCCAACCACCCCTCCACGGGCACCCCTCCATCGTCTACTGTTCATCCAGCCCTCCACACCATGGGGTCCTGTTCATCCAGAGGCAACGCCACCGCTCACTGTTCATCCAAACCCCCCGCAACGCTCACTGTTCATCCCAGAGGCAGCATCAATCAGCTTCAGTTAGTAGCAGTAGCGAAGGAATCGCTCGATCGGGTTCAGTTAACAGCCATCGATTGATCGCTCAGGTTCAGTAACGTGTAGCCTGCAGTGCAATCGCTCGGGTTCAGTTAGAGCCCAACGCCTCGCACACACGTGCGTACGTGTACGAGAGAAACACGCATCGCTCGGCCCCCGACCTCCCACCGTAACCGGGAACTCCCCAAAATTTTCCTCGCCCTCGCTTCTACCACGGTTTTTCCGTCATGGACGGCCCAAAGAATGTCACGCAGCTGCGTCTCCGGCCCGCCCAGGACGAAAAGCCCATTTTCTGTCATGAATTTTTGTCATAGAAGTAGGAGCCCACCACATCTATGATGATACCGGGTTTTGTCACAATTATCGTCATAGAAGTGTCATATGTATGACAGAAAAAAAATTTGTTCGGCCAGAAATGTCACGGATGTGTCTTTTTTTGTAGTGTAGCACTTCCCCGCAGCGCCCGAGCACTCCAAGCTCTTCTCCTCACCCCCAGCAGCCTCCCCAACCTCTCCGTTGAGCTCGAGGAGCTCTCCTGTCGTCCCTCTGCCGCCATGGCCACTGCATGGCCTCGGCCAAATCGGCCCATCCCCGCCTTCGTAGCTCCACCTAGCCCCCACCAGTGAGACCCCCTCACTCCAATGACCCTCCCCATGCCCTCTCCCCCTCGCCGGAGCCACGGTTGCCGTGCTACCTCTTGAGCACTGCGTTGGTTTTCCCTTGAAGAGGAAAGGGTGATGCAGCAAAGTAGTGTTAGTATTTCCCTCAGTTTTGAGAACCAAGGTATCAATCCAGTAGGAGGCTACACGCAAATCCCTCGTACCTGCACAAACAAATAAGAACCTCGCAACCAACGCGATAAAGGGGTTGTCAATCCCTTCACGGCCACTTGCAAAAGTGAGATCTGATAGAGATAATAATAAGATAAATATTTTTGGTATTTTTATGATATCTGGAAAGTAAAGATTGCAAAATAAAGTAGATTGGAAACTTATATGATGGAAAATAGACCCGGGGGCCATAGGTTTCACTAGTGGCTTCTCTCAAGATAGCATAAGTATTATGGTGGGTGAACAAATTACTGTCGAGCAATTGATAAAAAAGTGCATTGTTATGAGAATATCTAGGCATGATCTTGTATATAGGCATCACGTCCGCGACAAGAGATCGAAATGATTCTTCATCTACTACTATTACTCCACACATCAACCGCTATCCAGCATGCATCTAGAGTATTAAGTTCATAAGAACAGAGTAACGCATTAGGCAAGATGACATGATGTAGAGGGATAAACTCAAGCAATATGATATAAACCCCATCTTTTTATCCCCCATGGCAACAATACAATACGTGCCTTGCTGCCCCTGCTGTAATTGGGAAAGGACACCGCAAGATTGAACCCTAAGCTAAGCACTTCTCCCATTGCAAGAAAGATCAATCTAGTAGCCCAAACAAACTGATAATTTGAAGATACTTGCAAAGATAAGAAATCATACATAAAAGAATTCAGAGGAGATTCTAATATTTCTCGTAGATAAACTTGATCATAAACCCACAATTCATCAGATCACCGCAAAAAGAGTTACATCGAATAGATCTCCATGAAGATCGAGGAGAACTTTGTATTGAGAATCAAAGAGAGAGAAGAACCAATCTAGCTAATAACTATGGACCCAAAGGTCTGTGGTAAACTACTCACAACTCATCGGAGAGGCTATGGTGTTGATGTAGAAGCCCTCGTTGATCGATTCCCCCTCCGGCGGAGAGCCGGAAAAGGCCCCAAGATGGGATCTCACGGGTATAGAAGGTTGCGGCGGTGGAAATAGGGTTTCGTGGTGCTCCTGGATGTTTTCAGGCTATGTGAATATATATATATATATGTGAAGGAAGTCGGTTAGGGGAGCCACGAGGGGCCCTCGAGGGTGGGGGCGCGCCCACCCCCCTAGGGTGTGCCTCCCTACCACGTGGTTTCCTAGATTGCTTCTCCACGTCCACTCCAAGTCTCTTGGATTGTGTTTGTTCCAAAAATAACTCTCCCAAAGGTTTCATTCCGTTTGGACTCCGTTTGATATTCCTTTTCTGCGAAAGACTAAAATACGCAAAAAACAACAATTTGGGCTGGGCCTCCGATTAATAGGTTAGTCCCAAAAATAATATAAAAGAGCTTAGTAAAGACCATAAACATCCAAAACGGGTAATATAATAGCATGGAACAATCAAAAATTATAGATACGTTGGAGACAAATCAAGCACCCCCAAGCTTAATTCCTGCTCGTCCTTGAGTAGGTAAATGATAAATTTTTTTTGATGTGGAATGCTACCTAGCATATTTCTCAATGTAATTTTCTATAGTGTGGCATGAATGTTCAGATCCAAATGTCAAGATAAAAGTTAATATTGACATAAAAATAGTAATACTTCAAGCATACTAACAAAGTAATCATGTCTTATCAAAATAACATAGCCAAAGAAAGCTTATCCCTAAAAAATCATATAGTTAGGCTATGCTTCATTTTCATCAAACAAAATACTCCCATCATGCACCCCGGTTTCAGCCAAGCAATTCGTTCATACTTCTTAACGTGCTTCAACTTTTTTTACCCTCACGCAATACATGAGCGTAAGCCATGGATATAGCACTATGGGTGGAATTGAATATGATGATAGGGATTGTGTGGAGAAGACAAAAAAGGAGGAAGTCTCACATTGATTAGGCGTATCAATGGGCTATGGAGATTCCCATTAATAGATATCAATGTGAGTGAGTAGGGATTGCCATGCAACGGATGCCCTAGAGCTATAAATGTATGAAAGATCGACAAAAGAAACTAAGTGGGTGTGTATCCAACTCGCTTGCTCACGAAGACCTAGGGCATTTTGAGGAAGCCCATCATGGGAATATACAAGCCAAGTTCTATAATGAAAAATTCCCACTAGTATATGAACGTGACAACATAGGAGACTATTTATCATGAAGATCATGGTGCTACTTTGAAGCACAAGTGTGTAAAAAGGATAGTAACATTGTCCCTTCTCTCTTTTTCTCTCATTTATTTATTTATTTTTATTTTGGTGGGCTTCTTTGGCCTCTTTTTTTATTTGGGCTTCTTTGGCCTCTTTTATTTTTCATAAAGTCCAGAGTCTCATCCGGACTTGTGGGGGAATCATAGTCTCCAACATCCTTTCCTCACTTGGGACAATGCTCTAATAATGAAGATCACTTTTATTTATTTACAACTCAAGAATTACAACTCAATACTTAGAACAAAATATGACTCTATGTGAATGCCTTCGGCGGTGTACCGGGATATGCAATGAATCAAGAGCGACATGTATGATAGAATTATAACGGTGGCTTTGCCACAAATACGATGTCAACTACATGGTCATGCAAAAAGCAATATGACAATGATGGAGCGTGTCATAATAAACGGAATGGTGGAAAGTTGCATGGTAATATATCTCGGAATGGCTATGGAAATGCCATAATAGGTAGGTATGGTGGCTGTTTTGAGGAAGGTATATGGTGGGTGTATGATACCGGTGAAAGTTGCGCGGCACAAGAGAGGCTAGCAATGGTGGAAGGGTGAGAGTGTGTGGAATCCATGAACTCACATTAGTCATAAAGAACTCATATACTTATTGCAAAAGTTTATTAGCCATCGAAGTAAAGTACTACTACGCATGCTCCTAGGGGAAGGGTTGGTAGGAGTTAACCATCGCGCGATCCTGACCTCCACACATAAGGAAGGCAATCAAAAGAACACCCCATGCAACAAATTTGTCACACAACGTTTACCATATTTGCATGCTATGCGACTTGCAAACTTTAACACAAGTATGACTCTAGCATGACTCTAACATTACCACCTTTATATCTCAAAACAACTATCAAATATCAAATTGATCATAGTGTTCAATGCACTTTCTGTAATAGTCTTTATTATACCCAACTTGGATGCCCATCATATTAGGACTAATTTTATAACCAAAGCAAATACAATGCTGTTCTAAAAGACTCTCAAAATAATATAAGTGAAGCATGAGAGATCAATAATTTCTACAAAATAAAACCACCGCCGTGCTCTAAAAAGATATAAGTGAAGCACTGGAGCAAAATTATCTAGCTCAAAAGATATAAGTGAAGCACATAGAGTATTCTAATAAAGTCCAATTCATGTGTGTCTCTCCCAAAAGGTGTGTACAGCAAGGATGATTGAGGTAAAATAAAAAGCACAGACTCAAACCATACAAGACGCTCCAAGAAAAACACATATCATGTGGTGAATAAAAATATAGCCTCATGTAAAGTTACCGATAGACGAAGACGAAAGAGGGGATGCCTTCTGGGGCATCCCCAAGCTTAGGATTTTGTTTGTCCTTGAATTTTACCTTGGGGTGCCTTCGGCATCCCCAAGCATAGGCTCTTGCCACTCCTTATTCCATAATCCATCAAATCTTTACCCAAAACTTGAAAACTTCACAACACAAAACTCAACAGAAAATCTCATGAGCTCTGTTAGTGCAAGAAAACAAACCACCACTTTAAGGTACTGTAATGAACTCATTATTTATTTATATTGGTGTTAAAACTACTGTATTCCAACTTATCTATGGTTCATACCCCCCGATACTAGCCATAGATTCATCAAAATAAGCAAACAACACACGAAAAACAGAATCTGTCAAAACCAGAACAGTCTGTAGCAATCTGTAACTTTTGAATACTTCTGGAGCTCTAAAAATCCTAACAAAATAGGAAGTCCTAGGAAAGTTTTATATTAATCTTCTTCAAAAAGAATCAACTAAAAGTCACGTTTCTGTGATTTATTAAAATTATTCTCATGCGCGCAAAAGTTTCTGTTTTTCAGCAAGATCACAATAACTATCACCCAAGATGATCCTATAGGTTCTACTTGGCAAAAACACTAATTAAAACATAAAACCACATCTAACCAGAGGCTAGATGAACTATTTAATACTAAACATGAGCAAAAATTAAAGAACAAAAATAAAATTGGGTTGCTTCCCAACAAGCACTATCGTTTAACGCCCCTAGTTAGGCATAAAAGCGAGAATAGATCTAAGTATTGCCATCTTTGGTATTGGGAAAGAAAAGAGAAAATTTCTTATCTATAGCATTCATCCTTCTATTTTGAGAGAGCACATTGCCATTAATGGTGGAATAAAGATTAAGCACGCTACAGAAATTTGCATCTAAGCTAGCCGTCATCTCTTTGATAATTTTGTTTTGATAAAAGCATAAAAGAGAGGTGGATTCAACCTTCTCACTCATGGGGTGCCCAAATATAGTTTTCATTTTTTCATAGGTATCTATAGCATCCCCCTCAAGAAAACCTTCTTCAAAAATAGAATCTAAAACTTGCTTGAACGAAGAGGGTAAGCCAACATAAAAGTTTTTAGGTATATCTCAATTTGATATTGTGGTACATAGCTAGCTCGGATCCTTAATAACCTATCCCAAGCATCTTTTAAAGATTCATCAAGTAAATAACGAAAAATTCCGGAATCATCTTCATCAAAATCATTCAAACTCTCATTGATAACCCCGGTAGCTCTTTCCATAGCATCATCATTTATGAGCTTAGAGAGGACAGAGGGACTATCCAAAGTACTAAAACCCAGGAGAGAATCCTTAGCCCTTTTCGATTCGGCCATGGCGAAGGAAAGGCAAGCGGTAAAGAGGCGAACAGGAAAAAGAGGGTGGATAAAATGGCAAGGGTGAAGTGGGGGAGAGGAAAACGAGAGGCAAATGGCAAATAATGTAATGTGAGGGAGAAGAGTTTGTGATGGGTAGTTGGTATGTCTTGACTTGTGCGTAGAACGCCCCGGCAACGACGCCAGAAATACTTCTTGCTACCTCTTGAGCACTGCGTTGGTTTTCCCTCGAAGAGGAAAGGGTGATGCAGCAAAGTAGCGTAAGTATTTCCCTCAGTTTTGTGAACCAAGGTATCAATCTAGTAGGAGGCTACATGCAAATCCCTCGTACCTACACAAACAAATAAGAACCTCGCAACCAACGCGATAAAGGGGTTGTCAATCCCTTCACGACCACTTGCCAAAGTGAGATCTGATAGAGATAATAATAAGGTAAATATTTTTGGTATTTTTATGATATAGATTGGAAAGTAAATATTGCAAAATAAAGTAGATCAGAAACTTATATGCTGGAAAATAGACCCGGGGCCATAGGTTTCACTAGTGGCTTCTCTCAAGATAGCATAAGTATTACGGTGGGTGAACGAATTAGTGTTGAGCAATTGATAAAAAAGTGCATAATTATGAGAATATCTGGGCATGATCATGTTTATAGGCATCACGTCCACGACAAGTAGATCGAAACGATTCTGCATCTACTACTATTACTCCACACATCAACCGCTATCCAGCATGCATCTAGAGTATTAGGTTCATAAGAACAGAGTAACGCATTAGGCAAGATGACATGATGTAGAGGGATAAGCTCAAGCAATACGATATAAACCCCATCTTTTTATCCTCGATGGCAACAATACAATACTTGCCTTGCTGCCCCTGATGTCACTGGGAAAGGACACCGCAAGATTGAACCCAAAGCTAAGCACTTCCGCCATTGCAAGAAAGATCAATCTAGTAGGCCAAACCAAACTGATAATTCGAAGAGACTTGCAAAGATAACAAATCATACATAAAAGAATTCAGAGAAGATTCAAATATTTCTCATAGATAAACTTGATCATAAACCAACAATTCATCGGATCTCGACAAACACACCGCAAAAAGAGTTACATCGAATAGATCTCCAAGAAGATTGAGGAGAACTTTGTATTGAGAATCAAGGAGAGAGAAGAAGCCATCTAGCTAATAACTATGGACCCGAAGGTCTGTGGTAAACTACTCACAACTCATGGAGAGGCTATGGTGTTGATGTAGAAGCCCTCCATGATCGACTCCCCCTCCGACGGAGCGCCGGAAAAGGCCCCAATATGGGATCTCACAGGTACAGAAGGTTGCGGCGGTGGAAATAGGGTTTCATGGTGCTCCTGGATGTTTTCAGGGTATGTGAATATATATAGGCGAAGGAAGTCGGTCAGGGGAGCCACGAGGGGCCCACGAGGGTGGGGGCATGCCCACCCCCTAGGGCGCGCCTCCCTGCCTCATGGATTCCTTAATTGCTTCTTGACGTCCACTCCAAGTCTCCTGGATTGTGTTTGTTCCAAAAATAACTCTCTCGAAGGTTTCATTCCGTTTGGACTCCGTTTGATATTCCTTTTTTGCGAAACACTGAAATAGGCAAAAAAACAACAATTTGGGCTGGGCCTCCAGTTAATAGGTTAGTCCAAGAAATAATATAAAAGTGCTTAGTAAAGGCCATAAACATCCAAAACGGGTAATATAATAGCATGGAAAAATCAAAAATTATAGATACGTTGAAGACGTATCAGGCCGCGATCCCCATCTGCACCCGAAGCCCCCTCCACCGGAGTGCTTGATGCTCTCAACCCCGCCCTCCTCACGTCCATGCCCTACGGGGACGGGTTCGCCTCGGTCTCCTCTACGCGTGGGTGGTCCAGGCGCTCCGAATGTATACTATGAAGGTGGACAAATCAGCATAATTACTAACGAAATTTGATACCTTTCAACGAGACAATAGGTACTTTATGGTTTCCTGCTAACATATGTTCTAGAATTTAATTTGAGCTTGATTTCGTATTTGTGCAATATATATTTGACCATAGGTGATCCAAATATTCATTCCTTTGATTAGCTCAACAATTTATTAATTATGATGTTATGACCATTAAGATATCCATGCTTCGAGATTTACAATAGATTTTCTCGCAAATATCTTCTTGGTAAATATATTACTGTTGAAAATCTACACCATCATATATCGTCAAGTCGGCTCTGATCATGTATGTGTTTTTATTTTGTATTCAGTATGCATTATTTGCTAAGTCTGCCATGTGTTGTTCAAATAGACAACTTTCCCTATTATTAAGTTTTGCGAACACCCTCGATATATACATCAGACAATCTTCCATTTTGAATTTTATTCAGATGATAAAACTTTAACATAAAATCTCAATATTGAAACCTGGATAAAATATTGTGACAGTTGCAATTGGCGGTTCAAGAAAATACTGCTAATGTAATCCACACCTTTAGAAAATAGCGACTCGAAGGTTTAAATAATAAAAGTTTTCTAGATACATATTTATGTTGCAAATTATGATAAATGTCGTGTAACTTCCAACATCTAGGCGGAGGTGCCATACTTTTCTCATTTACACAAGTGTAACTCCCCCTATCAAACCTCCTTTTTGAACTACTTTGTTCAAGCTAATAGGCTAAACAACACGGCATCTAAGTGGGCAGTCTCTAGAGACTTTGCTGCTACATAGAGACAACACGACTTACTATTTTTAGTGTTTGTATGCCTTCAACCTTTGTACGTGTCTAATATCTTGCCTCTATCACTACTTGAATCATGTCAATGCATTGTGTGTTAACAGTTCAATTTGTTATTTTCTTTGTAGATTCAAAAGATATATGGATGATTATATGGGTGCGTGGCAAGTATATTGCAATGATGACGATGTTCAAGTTCATGATGAGGATGATGGATGCTTTTGGTTTTACTTAAGTTGTAGGGATGTTGTTGGATGATGTTCTCAGTTACGTTTTAGTTTACTTGTAGGGATGTTGATGGATTCTTTCAATTAAAGTTTTGATGTGAAAAAATACTTAGATTATGCAGCATATTTGGATGATGTTCCTCATGTAATATCCACTATTGTAATCCAACAGTTTTATCCAATATATGATCCAACAGTTTTATCCAATATATGATTTCTTCCTCTCATTAGTATATTCTCTTTCTTTTCTTACATGTGGAGCATTAATTTAGTTGTTGGCAATATATATAATAATAATATTCACATTATATATGTACGAACACATGAAGTGTTGAAAATTCTCTGTTGCCAAGCAATGAGATTTGAGGTTCTTGTACATTCAGCACCAATGTATAAAAGTGTAGTAAAAGTTGGTTTTATGTGTTGTACTCTTGCAACGGTCCCTTTTACCAACGGCTATATAAGCATTGCATTATGCTCTAGCAACACTGGATAAGGCTATGCATCGAAAACCGTTGGTAAAGACATTAGCAACGCATATATGGACTCTTAGATACGGAAAAGAGCGTTGCTATAAGGGGGGTCATGTTGTAGTGCCGGTGCCGGCCATACGGACGCTGACGCCGCGCTCCTTCCTCTATCTCCGTCGGGCGGCGTTGGGAAGGAGACGAAGGAGCCGACCCCCCTACCAGCTGGCCGAGGGCCCTGCGGACCCCACTTGCCAGCCACTCCAGCGCATTGACCTGCCCGGTCCATGTGGATAAGTGGCGGGCCCCGCCTGTAAGTCCCCGCGTTGACCCAACCTGCTGAGGTGGATAAGTGAAAGCGTATTCTCATGAATACGTTTTCCTCCACCGAAAGCGCATTTCCCTTCTTATTCAGCCCCGAATAAGTTTTCTCTCCAGTGAATGCGCATTTCTCTATTTGTGCTTTCAGTTTTTCTGTTTAGGCCCAGGCTGAAAAATATTTCTTTATAGATGGGTCCCTGGCAGAAAACCCCTCGTATCTTTTTGCTCGAGACTCCGAATGAGGTGATTCCAAAGCCCATTTCTTCATCTCGTCGAGCCTGTTCTGTTGGACACACTTTCTCCATGTGTTAAAATTCTGAAAATGACCATTTTTCCCTTGCCCTCAACAGCCCCTTGGAAGAGGAATTTTCCGGTGAATCTTTCCGCGAGCTTTCCGCACTTCTCCCTGGTGCCTCCTTCACCCCCAGGCAAGCCACAACACCCACTTGCATGATGGCCATGTAGTAGCCATGGTTTTCAACTTGAACATTTAATAATTGTATGTTTGTTTACCTGCAACTGTTATCGTTGTTTCGGTACTGCTTATGGTTTCATGTTCACCTTCGTGCTATGTTTGGATGCATCTGGTTATCATTTGTCTTGATAGTATTACTTTCATGCTTGGTAGTAGTACATGTTGATGTTGGTGATGGTCTTCGGTGCATGACTATCGTCTGTTTCGAGTGCCGTTGCTATGCTTGTTCCTTTGCATCCCGATGGTTAAATGCTTGCATGTAGTGTTGCCGTTATATTCTTGCATGGTATCTGTTGTTGATGCTAGTAGTTATGCCATGAGTAGTGTTATGATTGAGATGCTCGTCAGTATGCCATGATCATCTGGATAAATGATTCACTATTATTATGCTTAAGGCTTATGTTGCATCCATGTTTATGTTGGTATAATGCATTATTGTTGCATCATGTTATTTTCATATGACTCAGCTTATTGCATTCAAGTTTAACCGGACTTAATTGAACTTGAACAACTGTTGGCTGAGTCATGGTGCCACGGAATCGAGCTGACCAGTGCAACCACATTTGCCTTTATGGGAAGGACCTACTAGGTCTATTGTCATGCCTCTCGCCCGTGCCTCTAACGAGGGAAGGTTATGCACGGGCGCTACCCTGATCAGGTAGGACAACATAAGCCTTGTGTGCCCGTTGTTGTGATTGGTATACCATGTCCCCGTTTGGGACCGTTTTGCCACGACAGTGGCTGAAGATGCCTTTGGTAGGCACGGGGCCACCCATGACTTAGCCCTGAGAGGGAGTTGGTCAGAGTGGCCGGGAGAGTGTCATGGTAGTAGATCGGTTTTGTTGGAATGCCGTTGGTCCACCCAAATGGGAGCGAGAGGCCATGGGTTCCATGGTGTGGGTACAGTGTGCTAACCTCTGCAGAGTGTGTGTTAAATCTATCGATAGCCGTGCTCGCGGATAAGGGCCCAGTTCGTAAGTAGGTCACACTATGGGTCAATAGTAATAATAATGATGTGCTTAATAACAACCCCGGTTCGATGATGAAATAAGTTGGTTGATCTTTATGTGATCATGAGAGGATCACTGCGGTATTGAGGATACTGAGTTGTTAAATATTTGTGATGTTATGAGAGAATCATGGGTAAAGATCAAGCTCGTTGTGGTCATGAATGATTACTATGGTACTATTTATACCAAGCTTGATTTGATCCTGTGATGGTCGTGTGATGTCCGAGGATGGAAAGTGATGCATGTGATGGTTATGAGGTAACCCTGAGCAGAGTAAGTTGGTGCATGATAGTGTCATCATGTTGCATATTAGTATCATCATGTTTATATGTTCATGCCATGCTCATTTGGTGCTAGCGGTATCATGTTGTTCATGCCATGTTGTTCTGATTATATCATGATAATCTCTGCTTAACCTGTAATTGCCATGCTGTTGTTTGTCTTGAATGCTTCTGGTTATTGTGGACTTGCAAGTACATTCAATGTACTGACCTGGCGTGTCGTGCCAGTTTGCAGGTCATGCCGGATTTGATTGTTTGTTTGCCATGGATTTCGTGTTTGCGAACTAGGATAAGCGTTCCTGCCAGAGTCCCTACAGAGTGGAGTTCACCACCGTCGCTGTTGTTCCGCTGCTAGTAGTTATTCCACTGCTTCGTGTTGTTCTGCTGCTTGCATAGAGCAACCGTGGCAGAGGTAGTGTCGCCTTGCCGATGTAATTTCCAATTTATTGGAATCCCCTTGTAACCAATATAGATTGTAATAAAGAGCTAATTTTTCTATGCTAAGCAGTGTCGTAATCCAGAAGACTTCTCCTCGATCTCTGGGCTGGAATACGGGGCGTTTCGGTTTCTCTAAGCCGGGGTGCCACACGATAGAACTTCAACACAGGTCAAGTAAGGTTAGCCCTGCCCAAGAGCAGCTGTGCAAGCAACTTAGCAACCTGATTAGACTGCCCTTGTTTGACGCTGATATCCACCAACTCAAGCTGCATATCAATAGATGTCATGTTCTTATTGTTAATCTTGCATAGAGATTGGAGTTCCGGTCAGATTTGAGCGGAAGCATGTCTTTCTGCTTGAATTTTGGACTGAAGAAGTTGAACAAATTCAGGCGGTGACTTCATTGAGCTTGTGTCACTGCTATTAGTGAGTAAGTTCGACACTACATCAAGACATGACTTTGGGGTTGTATCGCTATCCTCAAGATGTGTTGCCTTCTTCTCTAGAATATATGTTAGAGGGACAAGCAATGGGTTCATCTCACTATCATTGTGGCAGTTCTTCCTAGCATCAGTGATGTCACCTGAAAGAGAAACAAGTAGGTAGATAACAAGCTTTGCATGTATAAGCATCACTGTTGTCAACTCCATCTCCTTTCTTAGTCAGAAATAAAGAGATATGGTTTAACATAGCATTAACATAATAGGCATTGTTCATAATTAAGACGGTAGGAAATGGCATTGTGCAGGATCAGTCAGCTTCACTACACCACTGGATTACAGATCAAGAACACAAGCATACATGTTGTGCTAAACAACGTATAAGCATGAATGGTGAGTGTACTTTCAATTTATCCCGTTTCAGATTGGTAAGTAAAGAGACATGATTTAAATAACATTAACATAATATGACATTGTTCATAGTTAAGACATAGCAGGATATGACATTGTGCTGGAGTTGGCAGTTTCACCACACCACTAGATTACAGATCAAGAACACAAGCATACATGCAGTGCTAAAGAAGATAACTTGTTATGTTTAGTCTAATTTACATGGTATGAATAAGGAACTAGGTTGTACACTAAAAACTGAAATTGAGAAGGACAAACTTATGTTTATTTAATTCTTCATAATAAATTTGAACATGCAATTTCATGCAAATGACAAAAATAAACAACATTTGCAGTCATAGCTATCCAAATATATACAACAAATTTTGAAGGATCAAGGAGAACAAACTTACGTTAGTAATGAAGACCGGCTCTATAAAGCCCTTGTCCATATTGATGGGGGGCGTTTCAAGAAGTTTAACAAAGACTCTTGTTCATGAGCATTGCCTTTATTCTACATTTTGTTAAGAGTACATATAGATGTGATATTATAGGAACAAATGGAGATTATTTAAGCTAAGGTGCAGACTATAAATGTAAGTACAACATACAGGCAAAAGGCACCGACAAGAGTAATGCAGAGCTAAACTTCTTCAGTAGCATTGGTTGTTTTTCAAATTTTTGGCAAGGTTAAATATAGATCTGATGTGTAGAATATGGAGGGGAAGGGAAAATACGCTGCAAAGTGTACATGAAAAACTAGCTGACAACATAAGTACAGTGATGAAGGACATGAGATACTTACAAGAACAATGTAGAGCTAAACTTCTTCATAAGGCATTGGATTTATTCTACATTAATGTAAGCATTCATATAGATATGATAATTTCAAGCAAACAGTGGATAAGAAACCTATAATGCACAATGACGTCACATAATCCACCAGGTATGAATGTAAGTACATCGATAAGACAACATGTACTAACAAGAGCAAAGCAGTTAGCAGCATAGTTGCGATAACCTAGGTTTTGCGGCGCCGGTTCTATCGCCAATATAAGTGGGGTGCTATCTAATTCTCCAATACCACCACCTTTTCAAGGAATTTGCTTATACTTCTTCAAGTTCTGCAATCACCCTCTTCTTTTGGATGTCCGAAACACAAGAACAACATTTGAATGGAAAAATATGGTATGATGACAAAGGGAATAGGTATTGATAATGGATGGACATGGCATATTCACATATATCATGAGTAAACTAAGCAGATGGCAGTGCAGGCGAAGCATAAGAGATGCAAGACATCTTATGCAAGATACATGCAACCAATAAAACCTTGCCAAATTAGAACAGGCACCTTATTGGGTGAACAGGATAGGCCATCTGCCTTTGACTCCTTGAGCTCAAAATAGTCATTAGGATCATATTTCTAAATACAAATATGTAGGACGAGAGCATGAGCACTTCATAGCATCTAGAATGGACCTCAATCCCTTGATGCCAAGTTTGTTACCCATTGAATTGTTCTGCAATATTCTTTTCATGTGTGCATTCTTATATTCACTGTGATTATGTAGAATATCTGAGAAGCGTGAATACATAAATAGTGGTGAAATTATCTTCGTAATGCAAAGGATATTCTAATATAATTGGGGCTCCGTGTAAACCATTGTGTGCTATCACTGGATTCTGATGAGAGAGCCCATGTGTGCTGTAATATGTTGCGTACATAATATAATCTGGCACAACTACACAAAAAATAGGCTCCCTGTTGGGAACTCCAGATGTAAGGATAGTCGGTAGATGATAGGTTCATAATATACCGTATAGGAAGTTTATTGGCACACCATGATAACAGGAGGGCACAGCCAGTAGGTAGATATAGTGTAGATAAAAAGGGTACACCATAACCATCATCAATAAATCAGGAAAGCGGAACTGGATGGAAAATACGAGGTTGTATTGCCGCTACTAATTTAAAGCCTATCAATCACCTACATGCCAACTCTATTCATCTGAAGGTGCACCGGTGTTACTACAAGCATAGTCTACCAAAGACCGCACAGCTCCTACCATTTCCTGGATACTATATAAGACCAACTCGAAATGCCGAAATCATCTAACAGAAGCAGCCCAATAGAGCTGTCGACTACACTGGTACAACGATGTGCTACACAAACGGTTTTAACCCCTTTCCGCGACGATGTTTGGAACCGTCGCCAAGTGAGTGTGGGCGATAGGGGGTCCTTCCCACACGACCCAGAAACCATCGGGGATAGGGAGCCTTGATGCATACAGTTGTCCCTATATAACCATTTTTGATATCTCGAATATCCCAAACGCTTCATCCTTGCCACTTGATTGTGCTTGCATTGCCATAGCAGTTGGAGTTTTCTGGTTTTACCTAAAACCAGGCAGATTCCAAGCACGGGAGTTTTCCAGGCACATACTAAACTGGCTCTACATTTACGATGCCTCATACATCACAAACAGTTCATGATTATAAACCATGAACGATAGGTAGACAATCAAACACATTTAGTTTCCCCGCACCGTATGTGATAGTGTCTGACATCACGCACGCTTTGCAAACAGCAACTGTGTGCATTGTTACACACGGTTCCTCTCCGTGAACCGTGTCGGCTTATGATGTATACCACACAAATTGTGCTTTATTAACCGTGTGCGCCGTAATGACCCGCACACCGTAATTTCACCCTAATTTAATTGCTACTATTTAAAATTGTACCTAATTTAAACTTGAAAGTAGGTTATAGCTTTATTCATATCCATCAGGTTCGAACAAACAATGCATTATTTTATTCATAGGTACACATGTTTAATCATTACATAAGCACCAAATAAAGAATGATGAACCAGGGTTCTATGCTTGTACTATTATAGATGGTAAAGAAAGAGGCGACAGACATTCTGGTTGCTGAACAAGGTGAAGCGGAATTGCCCTATTGTGCTCTCCTGGATGCAGAAGGCACGCACGACTCTAGTCCAAGACCTGGTGATGGTCGGATGCCAATCATGTAGTTTGAGAGGTAATCTTGAGCAAACTACTTCAGGATCCACTGCAAAGGAAAAAAGATTCAACATTGTCATCTAACACAACTCATTACGGGTAGTAAAAAGAAGGCTACAGGGTTCGTACTTACCATCCTGCAGTTCACTGTTGTCTTGCATAAATCGTAAACAAATAGTTCGATTGACATCTTTTGACCCATTTTAATAACAATCTCTATCAGTTTCCTCACTTGATGCTTGTTCATAAATATCTCATTGCCCCTTACGCAGAAAGGGTCGAAGTGTGGATCTTTGGCAATGACATATGTACCTAAAAGCACCAAGTTATTATTAGAAGCTAAAAAACAATTGCAAAATGATGTAGTACAACACTCCCTCCATCCCATTATATAAGATTTTATTACATGTATATCTAGACATCATCAGAACATTAAGGTAACACTCTTCCTTGTTGCTATGTAGCCTGAGATTGCATATTTAGTCATTCAGTACAATGCATGTTGCTATGTAGCCTTAGATATATTAAATATGGCTCTAATTAACCTACTGATAAATGGGTTACAGATATATTCAGTGAAATGTTCGATTCAACGATTAATCCCTTATCAGCCCCTAGGCTATATAGTATGAGCTACCGATATCCTAAACAGTGAGTACATATAAGCAATGCGATGAAACTAACCTTAATGGAAAACATCAATATTCTCAACATTGTCCTGTATGAGTACATATAAAGGCATGTTAAGCACAATAGGCTAAACATCAACCAAATATATCCATGGTAGACAACATAATCTACAAATGATAGCTTCAGTGTGCAGGCTTAAGCACGCTAGTTAAGCAAAACAAGAAGTGGAAAGGTGTGTTAACTGCATCGGGCATAACATTTTAAAACAAACAAATAGTGATTCAAACTGGTATTGTGCAGGTCTAAAGTACACTAGTTATTGTTAAAAAAACAAAAAGGCATGTTAACTGCAATATCTTTAACAAGAACTAAATATCATAATTCATAGTGGTATTGTTGAAACTGTTATTGATGAAATTGAACTGCACGGAAAATAGTTGCACATATAGAGCATCACATTGTGAAGAACTGAAATAAACAAGGCATAAGGCCATCTCTAGCTGATCCTTTAAAATTTAAAGGACTAAAACCCTTAGTGGATATCTATAGTCCAGCAACTTTTGGCTGTTTCTAGTCGATCCCCTAAACTCAACGTTTTAAACTTCAATTTGATCAAGTTCAAAGCGGGTTCAACCGAAAGTAGCGTGCATTCAAACATAAACATAAACAGTTTTGCATAATCGAATATAAAACAGAAATTTAAACTAAGCTAAACTACTTTCGGTCGAAGTGGAGGTCGAGCCAATCATTCCTTGTCAGGTACGGTGTGCCGCGGGCCGGGTCCGGGCGAGTGCTGTTGTCAGGGTCGTTGGCGAAGACACTCCTCCACTCATCAACGTTGATCTCATCATCCTAGACGCCGACCTCGACGCCCTCTGCGCCGTCGTCCTCGCCGCCTTCGACCTTGTCATCAGAGGAGAGCACGATAACCTCTCCGCCCTCCGCGCCAGCAAAATTCGCCCGCTCCGCCTCCACGAGCTCCGGGTGCTGCCGACGGAGCTCTTGCACGTAGTCCTTATCGTCGGCCTCGGCCTCGAGGCGCTCCCACGCCTCGCGGTACTCCTGCGCCATAGCCAAACTTACCACCCCTGGCTCCGGCGGAAAAAGGTCGACCGAACGTGTGTCGAAGGGGAAATTGAGCCTAGCCGTCGCGCCGTGGTAGCGGACCTACCAGCGGTCAAACTCCATGGTCGCGAGCTCGGCCAAGGATGCTGCACCATCTGCTGGGTTAAGTTCGGTGAAGAAAACACGAAGTTTTTTCAGGATGTTGCCATGGAGCGCTATCGCAACAACAACATTGCATGTTTTCTGGATAGCGAGGGTCATCAAGTGGAAGATCACACCAGCAAAGAGGCTCTACTTTTCCAAACATACAAAGGTAGACTGGGCACAATATCGCCCTCGGAGATGAAATTCGATCTGCATACACTCATCAATCGCTCCAACAACCTTGATCACCTGACCGAACCTTTCACACATGAAGAGATTGATGAGTTGTGAAGGAGATGCCCCCTGATCGAGCCCCTGGACTGGATGGTTTTAGTGGAGCATTCCTCAAAGCTTGCTGGCCACTGATCAAGTTTGACGTTTATGCTTTGTGCTCCCAATTCCATGCTAGGGATCTTAACTTAATGAGCATCAATGATGGCCTAATCATGCTTATCCCTAATTAAGGTTCACTCCCCGAAGTCGGTTAATGATTACCGACCGATAACTTTACTCAATTGTTGCCTCAAGCTGATGACCAAACTCCTAGCAAATCGTCTGCAAAAGATGATCTTACACCTGATTCATCGCAACAAATATGGCTTTCTCAAAGGCAGGACCATTCAGGATTTCCTAGCTTGGGCCTTCCAATATATTCATCAATGTCATGCAACCAAAGAAAAATTGTCCTGCTAAAATTAGACTTTGCCAAGGCCTTTGACACAATTGGCCATGACCCTATGATCAACATCATGCGCCACATGGGATTCAACGATAAATGGCTCAACTGGATCCAATGGATCTTCTCCTCTGGGTGCTCATCATTTCTCCTTAATGGTGTGCCTGGCCGTCAGTTTCATTGCAAGAGTGGAGTGTGATAGGGCGATCCTCTCTCCCCTCTACTCTTTGTCATCGCGGCAGACCTCCTACAAGCTGCTATCAACAATGCATACAGACAGGGGCCGATTTAACTGCCATTTCCTTGCCCAGGTCAGACTGACTACCCGGTCGTCCAATACGCATATGACACAATCCTAGCCCTTCCCGCCTGCCCAAAATAGGCTGAGATTGTCAAAAGAATCCTATCTGACTATGAAACGTCCATAGGCCTTAAGATCAACTTCCACAAGTCTACACTTATTCCTATCAACCTTGATGACACTTCTGCTAATGATCTGGCCCACATCTTTGGATGCTCAGTTGGCGCCATGCCATTTATGTATCTTGGCCTCCCCATGGGCACGTCGAAACCCACTATACAGGACCTCATGCCACTTGTCTGCAGTGCTGAATGACGCCTCACTGCCACGATTTCCATGATGTCGTATAAGGGCAAACTCTCCCGGCTTAATGCAATAGTCACCTCCCTGCTCATTTATGCAATGTGCATGTTGAAAATACACCCTCAAATACTTGAGATGCTTGACACGATTCGACGCAGATATCTTTGTACAAAAAATCGAGCAAGGAGAAAAATGCAACTCATTAGCTGCTTGGGATCTGGTGTGCAAGCCTAAAAAGGAGGGAGGCCTGGGGGTGATCAATCTAAAAATTCAGAATGAAGCATTCCTCATGAAGTTCTTGCACAAATTTTAAAACAAGAAAGATGTCCGCTGGGTTCACATCCTTCGGAATGCCTACTATGCGGGCAAAATTCCTCATGCAACATATGCGGTGGGCTTGTTCTGGTGGTGCGACGTCGCTTAAGCTCACTCCTAAATACCGTGGGGTTTCACGTGTCCAAGTGGTTGATGGAACAACTGCCCTGGTTTGGAAAGATCTATGGCTGGATGACACATTGGAGATCTCACATCCACGGGCTTTTTCGTATGCCATGCATGAAGACGCATCCGTCAAAGATTTGTTGGAGAGCATGTCTTTGCATGAGCTCTTTCATCTGTCGCTCTCGCCGGAGGCCCTCGTGGAAGTTCGTGACCTACAATCACTATCGTTGCACCTTAACCCATCCTCGACACCCACTGACATATGGTACTATGTTTGGGGGAAAATGGACTTCAAGGCAGCCGAGTATTACAAATTCTGTTTCAGAAATGTCCAGTCCAACCCAACATTAGGACTCCTATGGTGTTCCAAATGCACCATGAAGATCAAAGTCTTCAGTTGGCTGCTTCAACACGACCGACTGAACACGAGGAACATGCTGAAACGCCAACATTACAACATTGGTGAGGTCTTTGATTGCCTTCTCTGTGGGCAGAACATTGAAGAGATAGTTGACCATATGATCTTCAGCTGCCTGTTCAGTCATTCCTGCTGGGGGAAACTTGCTATCAGCTGGCCTACTTTCAACTCAAGACTTGATCTGATCCATCAAACACAAGAGGCTGGGCATAACCCTCTCTTCATGGAAATTATCCTCGTGGCATGTCACACCCAATATGCGATACTATCCTAAAGGGACTCGAAGGTCCCACCAAGGATAGAACCGCATATTGAAACGCTTTTGCAAGGTGGATATCATTACATCAACATTACATAATAGATGGGGATACATACAAAAGGCATACAAATGCCACAAGAATACAACATCATCTTACACAAGAGCACCATCCGACTACGGATGAATCACAAACAGAAACTCAAACGACATCCACCCTGCTAGCCCAGGCTGCCGACCTGGAACCTATCCCCTGATCGAAGAAGAAGCAGAAGAAGAACTCCGAACAAGCAAACATAGCTCTCGCATCAAGATCATCGTATAACATGTACCTGCAACTGTTGTTGTAGTAATCTGTGAGCCACGAGGACTCAGAAATCCCATTACCATGGGTATCAATACTAGCAAAGCTTAATGGGAAAGGAAGGGGTAAAGTGGTGAGGTTGCAGCAGCGACTAAGCATATATGGTGGCTAACATACACAAATGAGAGCGAGAAGAGGAACAACGGAACGGACGTCAACTAGTAATGATCAAGAGGTGATCCTGAACTCCTACTTACGTCAAACATAACCCAAAGACAGTGTTCACTTCCCGGACTCCGCCGAGAAGAGACCATCACGGCTACACACGCGGTTGATGCATTTTAATTCGGATCTGGTGTCAAGTTATCTACAACCGAACATTAACAAATTCCCATCTGCCACATAACCGCGGGCACGGCTCTCGAAAGTTTATACCCTGCAGGGGTGTCCCAACTTAGCCCATGATAAGCTCTCACGATCAACGAAGGATATTCCTTCTCCCAGGAAGACCCGATCAGTCTCGGAATCCCGGTTTACAAGACATTTCGACAATGGTAAAACAAGACCAGCAAGACCGCGCGATGCGCCGACATCCCGATAGGAGCTGCACATATCTTGTTCTCAGGGCAACACCGGATAAGCGAAGTGTACAGGTATCGACGAATCCAAGTTGCCAAGGAATGGTCCCGCATGGTGCTCTAGTTTGGACCAACACTTAGACAAGCATTGGCCCGGGGGGGCTATAATAAAGATGACCCTTGGGTTAATTACTCCCAAGGGAAAAGTAGGTGGTGGTGAGGCAAATGGTAAAACCAAGGTTGGGCCTTGCTAGAGGAGTTTTATTCAAAGCGAACTGTCAAGGGGGTCCCATAAATCACCCGACCGCGTAAGGAACGCAAAATCCGGGAACATAACACCGGTATGACAGACACTAGGGCGGCAAGAGTGGAACAGAACACCAGGCATAAGGCCGAGCCTTCCACCCTTTACCAAATATATAGATGTATTAATAATATAAGAGATATTGTGATATCCCAAACATAACCCTGTCCACCATGGAGCAATCTTCAACTTCACCTGCAACTAACAACGCTATAAGAGGGGCTGAGCAAAGCGGTAACATAGCCAAGCAACGGTTTGCTAGGAATGGTGAAAAGGTTAGAGGCTGACATGGCAATTTGGGAGGCTTGATCAACAAGAGATAGGTAGCGCAACATAGCGATAGAACGAAGCAACTAGCATAGCAATGATAGTAATGAGATCCAAGGTGACGGTCATCTTGCCTGAAATCCCGCTAGGAAGAAGAACGAGTCCATGAAGAAGATGAAGCCACGAAGACAAACCACACGTAGACGAACGCACCCTCACGATCGCAACGAAACGGGAACTATCGAGAAGAAGCACACAACACGGTAAACACACCACACATAGGCAAGACATGATGCACAACAATCATGATGCATGACAAGGCTACATGAAGCTACTCATGGCAAGAGATGATGCAAACAAGAACAACACATCAAGACAAGTTTAAATGAGGCCGGGAACAACATATAACAATTCCGGTAAGTCCTCATATGCAAATTTCGAAATGGGTCCAGATCTGAATAACCCTTATGTTCAAGTTGTTAAACAGCAAGTTAAGATGCCCCAAGATGATCTACACGAGATTCTAGTCAAGTTACATATAAAGTTCATTTAGTTCGGAGCTACGGCCTAGAAGATATGAGCAAAACAAGTTAAGCATGACATCGATGCAAAATGCATACAAACATCAAGCAAACACCTCAAAACAAGGATGAAACATGATAATATGAAACAACATGTAAAATCAAGTAAGTTTCATATAGAGCACACTCAAAACGGAGCAACGGTTCAACACATACACTCTATACAAGACATAATAATCTGTCCATAACAGCAACTAGGCATCTTACAAGCATCAAAACAATAAGCTACAGCACCCCAACAAAAGAACAAAAGGCATGAGCATGAAGTACATGTAAAGATAACAAAACATGAACACTGAGCTATCTCCAGAAACTACTAGAACATGCTCAAAAACACATGGAAAGATTGCAAATAATAACAGTTTCAGACTTACCAGGAAATAACATCAGGTTGCAATGTTTAGAGCTATCAAACAACACGTTACAGGAACTTAAAATGGCAAACAAAGGCATGGCATGATACTACTAAATGCATAGAACAAAAGTCCCTTACTAACCATGAGCCAAAAGGGCACAGAAAATATGATGACACACATGTAAACATGGCAAGTTATATTACAGATTCATACATGGCAGGAACAACAATAAGTAGGCATGTTGGTGAGCTTGAACCACTCACCATAGAGCAATACATGGAATGGCAAGGCAACCAACAGTAAGAAGACATGTTTGTGAAGCTAAGCATGGAAATATCAAGTTCATAGGATGCATGGATCACTAGAAAAGCACATGGCCAAAACTGAACTTAATGTTAACAGGCTGACAGCAACATTATTTAGCAACTTTGGAGCAAGATAACAACATTCTACAGCAGGCTATAAATGCAACCAGGTGCATGAATAGATAGGGCAAGACATGTATAACAACTCATCCTTAGTAAACATCTCCAGATTATGCATAGAATGACTAGTAGAAGCATGTTTACATAGCAACAAAATATAACAGAATCTGTCAGGAAAACAGCAACAACAAGTACCCTACTTAACAAACTTGATGCACTCAGCACATAACTCACAAAAATACATGGATAGCACCACTTGAAAGATGGCATGACATAGATCAAAACACATGTAGACATCAACCTCATAGGATGCGCACATAAATCATGGCAAAAATGATAAATGAGCAAGTTATAACAGTTTCAGCAGATTAACATCAATATGCACTTTTCCAACAGCATTTCGGGCATCAAGATGAGCTCAAATGAAAATGATGCAATGGAATGAAATGAAGGACTTGTTGAGGCGAACAATTTGATATATTATACGCACGAAACGGTGCGGTATGCACAGAGTTATGATGCGATGAACATGGCATGATAATGTTGAAATAATCGGGGACTTGGAGAAAAATGGACCTCGGTGGAAAAGTGGACGAGGGGATCCCGCGGGACGAAGCGGTGCCGCGGCCCGTTTGGTTCGCTGCGTTGGTGGATCTAGTCCAGCCCGGGGCGGATCTGCCCGGAGGAGAGCTCCGGCGAGCTCTCCGGCGAGGCACGGTCGATGAGGGGCGGCGGGACCGGAGCGGAGGGGCGCGGTGAGGAGGCGAAGGCGGAGAGGCACGGCGCGGAGGCAGGCACGGAGAGGCGGCGCGGGGCGCGGGGCAAGCACCGGCGAGGGGGCGGCGGCCGGCGTGGGGCACTCACCGGCGGGAGGCGGCGGAGACCGGGCGCGGGAGTCGAGGCGCGGCGGCTGGGGCAGGCGCGGTCCGGCGAGGGGAGGCGCTGGCG
>NC_041389.1:464917255-464923834 GCF_002162155.2 Triticum dicoccoides | reverse complement strand
CGGCCCTGGGCTCGCGGGCCGGCAGGAGGCGCGGGGCGGCGGGCGCCCACGTGGCGGCGGCAGAGTGGACGCACGCGGCGGGCGGGGTGACGTGGCGAAATCTCATTGGCCGGAGCGACGTGTCCGGCGGACATGTTCGGCGTGGATGGACATGTCCGGCGGCGCGAGGAGGAAGACTGCTAGGGTTAGACCCGAAATTTTGGAGGGGGAGGTCTATTTATAGGTAGAGGGAGCTAGGAGAGTCCAAATGGGGAGCGGTTTTCGGCCACGCGATCGTGATCGAACGACCGAGAGCATGGAGGGGAGTTTTCTGGGTTTTGGGCCACTTTGAAAGGGGTGTTGGGCTGCAACAAAAGAGGCTTCTGTGGTTACCCGGTTAACCGTTGGAGTATCAAACGACCTCCAAATGGCACGAAACTTGACAGGCGGTCTACCGGTGATATACCAAGGCTGCTTGGCAAACCTCGGTCCATTCCGAGAACGTTTAACATGCGCACAAGAGAAGAGGCAAAAAGGGGACGTCGGAGGACATAGAAGTGCCGGAATGCAAAATGGACAACGGGGAAAATGCTCGGATGCATGAGATGAACACGTATGCAAAAAGAAATGCACATGATTACATGGCAAAATGCAACACACACGCAAATGACATGGCAACCACGACGAATAACTGGCAGACACCTGGCGCATCGAAACCGGGGCGTTACAACACTCCTCCACTAACAAGAGATCTCGTCCCAAGATCTTAGGACCGAGACGGAAGGGAAAAAGGGATGAGGTGAAACAAGAACTCAAGAGAAGAAGCAACGAATCGAGAGCACTCGAGAAGAAGAGAGGAATGACGAGAATCGAAAGCTCACGGAATCAAATAGACTATGAAACCACTCGTTCTAACCGGAGTGGTTAGAATGAGAAAAGAAACGAATAAGACTGAAAGGATTTAGGCAGCTCTCCGGCTGAAAATGGGAGGATTAGAACGAACTTGAGAGGATGGAGTGGTATTTGATTAACTCTTGAAGAATGAATTAAATCATGAAGAATCGCCATGAAGAACTCCGTAAACAAAAGCATGATGAGATAGAATTCAAGGATGGAAAGAATAAGATTAAGGCCCTGCGATGATTTAGATGGGGCTTCCGACGAGATGGCCGAGGAAAAATTTGAACTCCGGAAAAGAAAAGATGAAAACACTTGAAACTAGAATTTATTCTTCAAGAACAAACTCTGAAGGAAAAGATTACTCACTTGGATAAAATAAGAATAAGATTTATTGTATGCTTATCCTTCATCAAATTAAATTGATGACAAGCAATGGATTTTACATACTACTTATTCTTCTTGAAAAGGATTAAGGAGAGAATAGCACAAAACTTGAGAAAGTCTTCATGAACCACCGGTAGGATTGAAAAGAACGAATGAATTAAAAAGATAATCAAGGAAAGAGGATCTTGAACGAACCACCGTAAGAATTCAAAAATGACTGATGAAAGAGTATTAATCACCAGGAAGAATTAAAAGAACAAATATGATTGAGGGGATTTAGAAGCAAAAGAACAAGGAGATCATGAGCTGATTAAAGAACACTTGAACGAAGCGCCGGGATAAATAGAGAACGATAACAGGAATGATGGCCTCCGGTGAAAAGAAACAGAAATCAACTCCTGAAATACTCCGGATGGATGAAAAGAATATCTGAGAACTGGAATATTCGAGAGGGTAACAAGAAGCTAGAACCACGAAACTTCGGGAGAACGGGCAAGATTGAGAGGAAAAAAAACTCTTCTTCGGTCTTCAAATGTTGATGGAAAACACCACCAAAATTATTGAGATACTCCGGGGAAATGAAGAGCGAAGGGGTTGAGCCAACAATGAAATGATTTGAAATCGATCTTGGAAAAGGCATGTGACTGATGAAATTCATTCTTACCTCACGATTGACAAGAATTTGAGAATAACTCCGGGGGAATTAGAAGAGTCAGGTAAGATCCTGGGAAAAGACCTGTGGGTTAGGGCCCACTAAAAGAAAAACACCGTTGGAAAGGGATGTTGAACAGATAGATGATGCACCGAAACAATTGAAATATTTGAATGAGGTGACAACCTCGAATTAATTCGAACACAGACGAATCTCTTGAGATGTCTTGAGCACTCCGAAAAGATAAACTGGCGAGAGCGAACGAGCAAGGGGAAAACATTTGAGCCGAGGAAAAGAATATGATCAACACCGAAAAAAAACTTGAATTGAATCCACCGGAGAAGAAAAAGAGATGAAGAATGTCAAACGAGACGAGAATTCACCGGTTGAAATAATTGAGGGAAGACTGAAGAGGCTCCACACGAATGAAATTGGTGGTCGAAACAATCTCAGACTCCGGGAAGAAGGGGGTGGGAGGGCGGGAAAAACAAGGCAACTTGGAAGGGGGAAAACCAACGAATAACTTGAAGAGAGAAACACCAGTTGAAATCATTGAGGAAAGAAAGCAAAGATTTCGCACGAGTAGGAAGGATACTCGATTACGGATTCCGGTTCCGAGGAGAAAAAGGGGAGGGCGGGTGGGAAAATAAAACAACTGAGGATTGAACTTGGCAACGGTGAAGAGGCTCGAGTCGACTTGACGAGAAATGCTACGGATAAAAGAGGATGGACAACTCACGAAACTAACCACGTGATCCTAAAGAAAAAATTGAATGGGAAGAGGAGTAATTCAAAACACCTACATCAAGATTCCTTACCAGAGAGACAAAGGGGCTGAGGAGTAAAAAGAATTCCTACTCTCCGATATAACTAGACCCAGAAAAAGTTTTCTTCTAGACTCAACAACGGCCAAACTACACAATCAATCAAGGGGGGCTCCTAGGGTCGGTCGAGGCTCTGATACCAACTTGTCACGCCCAATATGCGATACTATCCTAAAGGGACTCAAAGGTCCCACCAAGGATAGAACCGCATATTGAAACGCTTTTGCAAGGTGGATATCATTACATCAACATTACATAATAGATGGGGATACATACAAAAGGCATACAAATGCCGCAAGAATACAACATCATCTTACATAAGAGCACCATCCGACTACGGATGAATCACAAACAGAAAATCAAACGACATCCACCCTGCTAGCCCAGGCTGCCGACCTGGAACCTATCCCCTGATCGAAGAAGAAGCAGAAGAAGAACTCCGAACAAGCAAACATAGCTCTCGCGTCAAGATCATCGTATAACCTGTACCTGCAACTGTTGTTGTAGTAATCTGTGAGCCACGAGGACTCAGCAATCCCATTACCATGGGTATCAAGACTAGCAAAGCTTAATGGGAAAGGAAGGGGTAAAGTGGTGAGGTTGCAGCAGCGACTAAGCATATATGGTGGCTAACATACGCAAATGAGAGCGAGAAGAGGAACAACGGAACGGACGTCAACTAGTAATGATCAAGAGGTGATCCTGAACTCCTACTTACGTCAAACATAACCCAAAGACCGTGTTCACTTCCCGGACTCCGCCGAGAAGAGACCATCACGGCTACACACGCGGTTGATGCATTTTAATTCGGATCTAGTGTCAAGTTATCTACAACCGGACATTAACAAATTCCCATCTGCCACATAACCGTGGGCACGGCTCTTGAAAGTTTATACCCTGCAGGGGTGTCCCAACTTAGCCCATGATAAGCTCTCGCGATCAACGAAGGATATTCCTTCTCCCAGGAAGACCCGATCAGTCTCGAAATCCCGGTTTACAAGACATTTCGACAATGGTAAAACAAGACCAGCAAGACTGCCCGATGCGCCGACATCCCGATAGGAGCTGCACATATCTCGTTCTCAGGGCAACACCGGATAAGCGAAGCGTACAGGTACCGACGAATCCAAGTTGCCAAGGAATGGTCTCGCACGGTGCTCTAGTTTGGACCAACACTTAGACAAGCATTGGCCCGGGGGGGCTATAATAAAGATGACCCTTGGGTTAATTACTCCCAAGGGAAAAGTAGGTGGTGGTGAGGCAAATGGTAAAACCAAGGATGGGCCTTGCTGGAGGAGTTTTATTCAAAGTGAACTGTCAGGGGGGTCCCATAAATCACCCGACCGCGTAAGGAACGAAAAATCCGGGAACATAACACCGGTGTGACGGACACTAGGGAGGCAAGAGTGGAACAAAACACCAGGCATAAGGCCGAGCCTTCCACCCTTTACCAAATATATAGATGTATTAATAATATAAGAGATATTGTGATATCCCAAACATAACCCTGTCCACCATGGAGCAATCTTCAACTTCACCTGCAACTAACAACGCTATAAGAGGGGCTGAGCAAAGCGGTAACATAGCCAGGCAACGGTTTGCTAGGAAGGGAGAAAAGGTTAGAGGCTGACATGGCAATTTGGGAGGCTTGATCAACAAGAGATAGGTAGCGCAGCATAGCGATAGAACGAAGCAACTAGCATAGCAATGATAGTAATGAGATCCAAGGTGACGGTCATCTTGCCTGAAATCCCGCTAGGAAGAAGAACGAGTCCATGAAGAAGATGAAGCCACGAAGACAAACCACACATAGACGAACGCATCCTCACTATCGCAACGAAACGGGAACTATCGAGAAGAAGCACACAACATGGTAAACACACCACACATAGGCAAGACATGATGCACAACAAGCATGATGCATGACAAGGCTACATGAAGCTACTCATGGCAAGAGATGATGCAAACAAGAACAACACATCAAGGCTAGTTTAAATGAGGCCGGGAACAACATATAACAATTCCGGTAAGTCCTCATATGCAAATTTTGAAATGGATCCAGATCTGAATAACCCTTATGTTCAAGTTGTTAAACAGCAAGTTAAGATGCACCAAGATGATCTACACGAGATCTAGTCAAGTTACATATAAAGTTCATTTAGTTCGGAGCTACGGCCTAGAAGATATGAGCAAAACAAGTTAAGCATGGCATCGATTCAAAATGCATACAAACATCAAGCAAACACCTCAAAACAAGGATGCAACATGATTATATGAAACAACATGCAAAATCAAGCAAGTTTCATATAGAGCACACTCAAAACGGAGCAACGGTTCAACATATACACTCTATAGAAGACATAACAATCTGTCCATAACAGTAACTAGGCATCTTACAAGCATCAAAACAATAAGCTACAGCACCCCAACATAAGAACAAAAGGCATGAGCATGAAGTACAGGTAAAGCATAACAAAACATGAACACTGAGCTATCTCCAGAAACTACTAGAACATGCTCAAAAACACATGGAAAGATTGCAAATAATAACAGTTTCAGACTTATAAGGAAATAACATCAGGTTGCAATGTTTAGAGCTATCAAACAACACGTTACAGGAACTTAACATGGCAAACAAAGGCATGGCATGATACTACTAAATGCATAGAACAAAAGTCCCTTACTGACCATGAGCCAAAAGGGCACAGAAAATATGATGACACCCATGTAAACATGGCAAGTTATATTACAGATTCATACATGGCAGGAACAACAATAAGTAGGCATGTTGGTGAGCTTGAACCACTCACCACAGAGCAATACATGGCATGGCAAGGCAACCAATAGTAAGAAGACATGTTTGTGAAGCTAAGCATGGCAATATCAAGTTCATAGGATGCATGGATCACTAGAAAAGCACATGGCCAAAACTGAACTTAATGTTAACAGGCTGACAGCAACATTATTTAGCAACTTTGGAGCAAGATAACAACATGCTACAATAGGCTATAAATGCAACCAAGGGCATAAATCGATAGAGCAAGACATGTATAACAACTCATCCTTAGTAAACATCTCCAGATTATGCATAGAATGACTAGTAGAAGCATGTTTACATAGCAACAAAATATAATAGAATCTGTCAGGAAAACAGCAACAGCAAGTACCCTACTTAACAAACTTGATGCACTCACCACATAACTCACAAAAATACATGGATAACACCACTGGAAAGATGGCATGGCATAGATCAAAACACATGTAGACATCAACCTCATAGGATGCACACATCAATCATGGCAAAAATGACAAATGAGCAAGTTATAACAGTTTCAGCAGATTAACATCAATATGCACTCTTCCAACAGCGTTTTGGGCATCAAGATAAGCTCAAATGAAAATGATGCAATGGAATGAAATGAAGTACTCGTCGAGTCGAACAATTTGACATATTATACACACGAAACGGAGCGGTATGCACAGAGTTATGATGCGATGAACATGGCATGATAATGTTGAAATAATCGGGGACTTAGAGAAAAATGGACCTCGGTGGAAAAGTGGACGAGGGGATCCCGCGGGACGAAGCGGTGCCGCGGCCCGTTTGGTTCGCTGCGTTGGTGGATCTGGTCCAGCCCGGGGCGGATCTGGCCGGAGGAGAGCTCCGGCGAGCTCTCCGGCGAGGCACGGTCGACAAGGGGCGGCGGCACCGGAGCGGAGGGGCGCGGTGAGGAGGCGAAGGCGGAGAGGCGCGGCGCGGAGGCAGGCGCGGAGAGGCGGCGCGGGGCATGGGGCAAGCGCCGGCGAGGGGGCGGCGGGCGGCGGAGACCGGGTGCGGGA
>NC_041389.1:464899504-464917027 GCF_002162155.2 Triticum dicoccoides | reverse complement strand
GCTCACGGGCCGGCGGGAGGCGCGGGGTGGCGGGCGCCCACGTGGCGGCGGCGGAGTGGACGCACGCGGCGGCGGGGTGACGTGGCGAAATCTCATTGGCCGGAGCGACGTGTCCGGCGGACATGTCCGGCGCGGATGGACATGTCCGGCGGCGCGACGAGGAAGACCGCTAGGGTTAGACCCGAAATTTCGGAGGGGGAGGTCTATTTATAGGTAGAGGGAGCTAGGAGAGTCCAAATGGGGAGCGGTTTTCGGGCACGCAATCGTGATCGAACGACCGAGAGCATGGAGGGGAGTTTGCTGGGTTTTGGGCCACTTTGAAAGGGGTGTTGGGCTGCAACAAAAGAGGCTTCTGCGGTTACCTGGTTAACCGTTGGAGTATCGAACGACCTCCAAATGGCACGAAACTTGACAGGTGGTCTACCGGTGGTATACCAAGGCCGCTTGGCAAACCTCGGTCCATTCCGAGAACGTTTAACACGCGCACAAGAGAAGAGGCAAAAAGGGGACGCCGGAGGACATAGAAGTGCCGGAATGCAAAACGGACAACGGGGAAAATGCTCGGATGCTTGAGATGAACATGTATGCAAAAAGAAATGCACATGATGACATGGCAAAATGCAACACACACGCAAATGACATGGCAACCACGACGAATAACTAGCAGACACCTGGCGCATCGAAACCGGGGCGTTACACGGCAGCCTGGAGTTTGTGGAAGGAACAAAACAACAAGCATTTTAGAGGGATCTGCCCTAGCACTACATCTTGGCTGTCAAGATTCAAAGAAGATTTTAGCCTTCTGCAATACAGGGTGAAAGAGTTCCATAATACCACTATGACTACTTTTTGTAACTCCCTAGCCTGATTACTGCTGTGTATTAGTTGGTAGGGTGCTTCCCTTCACCACCCCTCTCTGATTGTAAGGGGTGGGAGAGAGATACCACCTTGTAACAATGTAACCCTGTAACCCATCCTATATATATACACATACAGTAGGAGCCTATCCTACTGTCTTCCCATAAAAAAGGGCAAACTTTTATTAAATATTCAAGGAGAAACCATGGCTACTGCATGGCTATCATGCAAGTGGCAATTGTGGTTTTCCTAGGCATGACGGAGACTCCGGGAAGAAGTGCGGTGAAGCCGTGGAACAAAATGCCGAATGGTTGTCTCTCGGAGGGGGCTGATTAGAGGCAAGGGAAAATGGTCATTTCACTGTGGGAACACCTAGTGAAAATGTTACCAAAATATAGAGCTCGACGAGACGAAGAAGTGAGTGTTTGTTTCACCTCAATCGGAGTTACGAGTGGAAAGTTGTGGCCGTTCACTTTTTTGGCAGAAAAGTGACTAAACAGTGAACGTTTACAATCCAGCAGATTCGGACGACGGCTGAAAAAATGAAAAAGCCTTTTCGGAAATACGCCTTCATAATAAGAAAATGCATTTTCAGATACAGAGTACGCTTTCCTACTTCGAAAGTGTATTCTAGGAAAAACCGTCTCCACTTAAAGCACCTGGGTCCGGGGGAGAGTCACTTACGTGTGGGTCCAGGGGCAGGGGGGAGGGGGCACGGGCGCTGCTTCATTTTCCTCCCCTCGCTCCCAGTTCTCTCGTAAACAAAGGAGGAACAGGGGAGGGAAGCGGCATGGGGGCCGGCCAACCTAGGCCAGCTCTAGCCAATGGGAGGGCACGGGCGGCTGTGGCATGGCCTATCACGCCCATTCAGGGGAGACACGGCCGCCGGGGAGGAGTGGGGGTCACGCGGCGGAGGAGGACCCAAGAGGAGGCAGAGGCGGCCGGTGGTGGTGATGCTTGGCGATGCGGGCCGTCACCGGGCAGGGTGAGGGGTTGGGGCAAGCTGCGGGGACGAGGAGGAGAGGTTGGAGGCCTCGGGAAGAGGAGAGAGGGATCGAGGTGGCCGGAACAGAGTACAACAGCGATGGCCGAGGTGAACTCTAGTGAAAATGGGAGGGGTCGAGGACTCCGGTGGGCTAGAGGGGCGGGGAAAGAGTGAGTGGGCTGCGGAAGGACCCGTGGCAGCTTAAATAGCCGAGGAGGAAGCCTCTAGAGCTCACGGGCGAGCCCCAACTGAGCTCTAATGGCGGACATTGGCTAGACGCGTCACGGGCAGGACGACGGTGACCACACCACAACGATGCAGGAGCTCATGGGCTAGCTCCAGGACTTGGTTTGAAGTCGAGACGACGAGCGAGATGACGGGAACAGTGGCCGGAACGAGCGAGAACATGCAATGAGGCATGATGCAAGCGTGATCACCACAGGCACTAGAGCAAATGGCTCGTTTTGGCCGGACCGACCATGTCTAGTAGATAGACCATCGTGCGCTGAGTCCAAATGAGAAACAATTCGGTCCAGGAGCAAAGAAGAGATTTGGAGGAGCCAAAGCATTTTGGCGGCAAGGTGTTTGATGTGAATTGTGAGAGCTAGAATAGTGCAATGACTCTGACCTTTGGCACAACATGTTCAAGCACTAAGATGATCCTCTCTGAGAATTTGCAGCTCATTAGGATCGACAAAAAGGATACTTGCTGTAGAAACCATCCTACTGGCCAGAATTAGAGATGATGAAGTTGCACTCACATGAAGAGGCAAGTTGAGCTAAAATTGGGCATGGCCCAATGATTTGAAGATATGAAGCTTCTCAAAAAGATTCAGGCCATTTGGATGAACTAAACTAGCACTTGCTTCACAATGCTTTATTCTAACCAGAAACTTGGAAAAATTGCACAGGGCAAATGGTTTGATGAAAGGAGCCAAAACTTGGTGGAGAGCATTGATATGGATAGGAGAATGCCCTGAAAATGTTACAGCTTAAATGAAGCAATATAAAATATAGTTGCTTCACAAACTGAAAATTTAGACAGAAACAAAGAATTGATGCTAGGCTCACATAGATCAATGGAATGAGATGAACTTGGTGGATGGTATTCATATGAGCACATGAAGGAGTGTACAAAATTTGAACTCATTTGGATAATCCTAGCTAGTACTTCCTTCACAAAGGCTTCCTTGAGACGAGAACTTTGAAGAAACACCGAGGAAGATTCACTAGGCAAATGAAGTTGAGATTTGGCATAGGGCAATGATATGGATAGGAAAAGCTGTCCAAAAGTTTTGGAGTCAAATGAGCAAAGATAAATGGCACTTGCTTCACATAGTGCCATTTAGGGCAGTATAGGGGAGGAATTATTGGAGGATGATCTTTGAATGTGGCAATGAAATGTTTTGTCATATTTGAGCAAGATAGGACGCAAACAATTTTTGAGAATTATTTGGGAATTTTGGGAGTGAAAAAATATTGGTTGCTTCACAACCTAGGGTTTAAAGGGTTATTCCTTTAACAGAAAAGGAATATTCCCTAGAAAAAGAATATTGGATTAGGTCAAGGATGAAAATGACATGATCTTGGGTTGATGGTGAGGATGAAAAGCCACTACAAAACCTAGGAAGACATGATCTTCCCAAGTTTCATAACCACATAGCCACAGAAAAACAAATTAAATCAAGAAATCTAGGAAAATCATCAGAAAAAGAAAAGGAAGAAAATCCAGGGTGTTACAAACCTCCCCCCTTAAAGAAATCTTGTCCTCGAGATTTGGTTGCTTAGGGAACAAGTAAATATTCTGACTTGAAGAAACCGTTTCCAACTTGGGTTTCTTTTATTCATTCTCTTATAATGTTCCCATTGAATTGGATCTGACTGGCTGCCTTCATCTGGAGTGTTTTGCTTCACCGAATCTGACATACTGATAGGACTTGCCTCATATGTTCCTGTTCATACTAAGTCAATTTTTCTTTCATATCTGCTGGCTTAGCTGAGGTTTGAAAGATTATCTTTACTGACATACATGTCCTTCTCGATATTGATCCTTGGTGGAGATGTTTTTCTCGTATCGAGTACCGAGAATATTCCATAGAGTGGGGAACACATCTTTGCATGGTACCAGGAATCTCTTCTATCTAGATATCAGACTTTTTGAATATATGCATGCCTTCTGGGTTGAAAATAGTGATAGAAATCATACTTGGCTTTCTCATGGATTCTGACATCTTGAAGGAGTTTCTGACTTATCTTGACTGGCTTTACTGTCTTGCGTATCCAACATGTACCACAAGTTTGACTGTCGCTTGTCATGACTGCTAGAGCAATGCATCATCACCTGATGATCACATTTGCAGACTTGACTGGCGGTAATCTTGCTAAAATCCCCATTAACAGCAGGCTATTCTTTAATTGCTCCCCATATGCGAGAGATAACAATCCTCAAAGTATGTTCTCTCACACTGATTCTTCAGTTTTGCTGGTATATCCAGGTGGATAACAGTCCATGTGATGCTTCAGCGCGGTCAATATGTGGAGTTGTCCTTGGGTCAGACTTGACAGACTTGGGTATTCAATGCTGATAGTTTTGATCATAAACTATGGACTGAGTTGGTTGCCTTGCCATGAGGTCCTTACTACGATGGAGTAGTCCTCTTTAGGCATATCTCTACTTGGGTTTGATGTGGAATAAGACTGTCTTGGGCATACATACCACATTGCTCACACAATAACCAGCATACCTGTATTGTCGGTCTTGCTCTTTCATTATTTTTTTCTTCATCTAGATCCTAAGCTGAAAGAGCGGGGCCGTATATTTCCTTGATTATTCTCGCGGCCCTGAGTACAGTCATGTGCAATATCTTGCAATCATACCTTGGTCTTGTTCATGTCTTGACTCTTGGGATATTTATCCAATTCACGCGTGATTATACAGATCTCATTACTGTCGTTGACTATGCCAGACAGTGACATGATTTAATAACATCACCTTGTCGGATGTGCAGGGGCTGATCTCGATAATTACAACCAAGATGGTGTCTCAATATTGTCTTTCTTCAAATCTTGTCAATTCTTGATTACCCACTGGTTTTCCTTCACTTGCATATCCAGTGAGGTTGTCGGATGCGTAACGTGAATTCTTCCTTGTGCGCAGGACCTTCATGAACTTGACATCATCCTCACCGTATGAATAAATATCTGATTCTCAAGCCATACCTTTGTTCTGACTGATTCTTGTTTCTAACCCAACTGTTGCAGATCTAACACTTGGAAAACACTGCCATATGCTGACAACTCACTGTTTAATATCTTGTACCAGTGTCGTACTGAATAAGATTGGGCAGCTTGCGTTGGAAGCCATCGAGATATCATGCTGAGGAACACTGGATGGCTTGTGCTCGAAACTTTTGCCGGATATCTTGCTGAGGAAGGCAGGGTACCGTACCTCATAAGCTTCCCCCCTTAAAGACTTACTAGGTAAGACTTGGTACCTTATGCCAGAAGCTTTTGCAGTATCTTATTGAGAAGACTGAATATCTCGCACGAGAATCCAATCACACCTTTCTGATGCAGACTGAGGAATCTTGCCTTGTACGCTTTGCTGATAAATTGCGAAGAAGGACTGGACTGATTTTCTTTGTGAACTGAATATATATATATATATATATATATATATATATACACACACATCTATATATATATATATATATATATATCCTTGTCATTCCGACTGCTGATAACTTGTATGACAAGAATTTGTCTCACCATCCTTCTTGTTGAATTCATTGCATATTCGGACTGACTTCTGAGTGTCACATGTTTCAAATCTGACTCCTGGCAGAATCAATCATTGTGCACGAACAATACCTTTGACTTGGAATGCACGGTTGGATCCATTTTTGTCCTCTTGCTGGCTTAATCATTGCTGCAATAAATATGGATCTCTGACGGGTACTTGTTACTGAAACTCTGAGCAGGATATACTTGTTTTCAGACCGGATGTCTGCAATACAATGTTGTCAGCTGAAAATCGCATTGCTTTGAACTGAGTTCCTTGGTGTATATCTTTACTTCTCATGACTTCTTCTGATCCGGTGTCGGTTGATGAGCACTTTCCATAAGGGGGTAACACCAAAGATTCAAAACAGAGAAGCACGAGAAAACAATCAATTGCAACACATCACACAACAAACAAGCTACAAAACTAATCCACATAGGCACACACAAGCAATTATAGTAGAGCAAATGCACATGCACTACAAGAAGGACTACACCCTACGCTTGAGGAAACGCTTGGGGACTAACGAAGAAGCTAAGGGAGTAGCAAGTGGAACCGATGACTCCGAAACTTTGGATGGACGAGGCGGAGGGGTTGGAGAAGCTGGCAGAGATTGAGGTAGGGAAGCACCAAGCAATCTCCTGGCTCAAATGGTTTATCGGACTAATTCAGAAATAAGAATACACTCGGTCGTCATGTAACGGGACATGGCAAGGATAGCCGGGTCATCTTGGGGGTTGACAAACGGGAACTTGATCCGCTTAGGATTCTCAACGATGGTGGGGTAGTATTGATAAGCACGGTTCTCTTGCACCATGCTCTCTTGATGACGAAGGCCGGTGATTCCTACCATTGCGGCAAACTGGATGGCTTGCTTGAGAGTAGCGTCGTAACCATCATGGAAACTGTAGGTGCACTTACCAACAGGAATCGGGGCTAACAGATGAACATGAGCAACATACTCCAGGATTCTTCCTCCGGCAGAAAACTGGAATAGTTGATATTGAAGTGGATGTATGTGGGGATAAATTATATGCCACATATCGCCAAGGAGGGTGGCAAAGCTGAGAGGTGTAGGCGTGGGATTGAATGCAATAGGAACAGCACCGGGAGCTCTAGGAAGGGCACTGAACTCATGGAAGCTGACCACCTTCTACACACGAAACATGGGTTAGGGGTAACTGACTAAGACTATATGTAGCACAAAATGCAACAACCAAATGCAGCAAGCAAGGGCAACACCCAGACCCTATACTATCGTTTTCTAACGTTCCAGCGGACTAGGAAGCTCTACAGCCAGACCTGCTCTGATACCTAGCTCAGAGAAACCGGAACGCCCCATATTTCTAGCCCAAAGATTGAGGTGAAGACTTCTGGAATACGGCACTGCTTAGCATAGAACAAACCAGCTCTCTATTATAACACGAATATGAATACAAGGTCTCCAATATTACAATGAATAACACCGGCACGACGACACTACGCCAAACACAGTTGCTCTATGCAAGCAGCATAACAACCGTGGAACAATTAACGATGATGATGGACTCCAATCCGCAGGGACTCTGGCTGGAACGTTATCCTAGCTCGCAAACACAGGAACCACACCAACAAGCAAGCAAACTAGGCACGACCTGCAAACTGGCATGACATGCCAGGTCAGTACATCGAATGTACTTGCAAGCTCACAATAACCAAAAGCAGTCAAGACAAACAACAGCATGACATTAGCTGGTTAAAGCAATCATGAACATGATACTAGCAGAACAACATGAAAAGCACAACTAAACATGATACAACTTTAGCATGGCATGAGCATATGCACATGATGATACTACATGCAACAAGTTAACATTCACATGCACCAACTTACTCTTATTCGGTGGTTACCTCGTATCCATCTCATGCATCAACTTACCAACCTCGGTATTCATGATACCATCGTGGTCATCTCACGATCACATAAGTATCAACGAACTTTGGTATCCACGATACCTCCGTGATCCTCTCTTGATCAAAACAAATCTCTTTCTCATCACCGAACCAGGGTTGTTATTAATCAAGTTATTATTATTGTTGGCTCATAGTGTGACCGACTATGAACTGGGCCCTTATCCGTGGGCGCGGCTATCGATAGATTAAACACACACTCTGTAGAGGTTAGTACATTGTACCCACACCACGGAACCCATGGCCTCACGCTCCCATTTGGGTGGACCAACGACGTTCCGACGAAACCGATCTACTGCCCATCACACTCTCCCAGCCACTCCGACCAACTCCCCTCTGGGCTAAGTCATGGGTGGCCTCGTTGAGGGAGTCCTGGATTAGGGGGTATCCGGACAGCTGGACTATATACTTTGGCCGGACTGTTGGACCGTGAAGATACAAGACTCAAGACTTTGTTCTGTGTCCGGATGGGACTCTCCTTTGCGTGGAAGACAAGCTTGGCGATCTGGATATTAGATTTCCTTCTTTGTAACCGACTCTGTGTAAACCCTAGCCCCCTCCGGTGTCTATATAAACCGGAGGGTTTGATTCGTATAGGGACAATCATAATCATCATAGGCTAGCTTCTAGTGTTTAGCCTCTACGATCTCATGGTACATCAACTCTTGTAATACTCATATCATCAAGATCAATCAAGCAGGAAGTAGGGTTTTACCTCCATCGAGAAGACCCGAACCTGGGTAAAACATCGTGTCCCTTGCCTCCTGTTACCATTAGCCTTAGATGCACAGATCGTGACCCCCTACCAGAGATCCGCCGGTTTTGACACCGACACCCGTGTCTACCAAAGACACCCAACGGCCACCGTCGTGGCAAAACAATAAACGGTCCCAAACGGGGACATGTGCACATGACCAAACTCGGGCTCACAAGGCTTATGTCTGCCTACCTGATCAGGGTACCGCGCGCCCATAACCTTCCCCCGTTGGAGGCTCCGGCCAGAAGCATGACAATAGACCCAGTTAGGACCCTCCCATAAAAGGCAAATATGGTTGCACTGGTCAGCTCGATCTGGTGGCACCACAATGAATCATATATCCGAATGAGCATGGCATACCGACGAGCATGAATAACACAAGCATAAGTCTACCATAAGCATAGCATGACCACTAGCATCATGAATAAATACCATGCAAAAACATAGCAAGAACACTACCATGTAAGCACGTAACCAACTAGATGCAAAGGAACATGGATAACCACGGTTCTGGATATCAGATGGTAAGCATGCATCCGACTGTACATCACAACTACCAGCATGTACTACTACTACTACCAAGCATGACATGAAAACAATACTAGCAAGTAGTACAAGATAACAGGATGCATCGGAACATAGCATGAAGGTGAACATGAAACCACGAGCATAACCGAAACAACGATAGTAATAGCAAACAAGCAGACAGATAACAGACAAACTTCTATTAAATATTCAAGGAGAAACCATGGCTACTACATGGCTATCATGCAAGTGGTTGTTGTGGCTTGCCTGTGGGTGATGGAGACTCTAGGAAGAAGTGCGGTGAAGCCGCGGAACGAAACACCGAACGGTTCTCTCTTGGAGGGGCTGATTAGAGGCAATGGCAAAATGGGCATTTTTACTATGGGACCACCTAGCGAAAATGTTACCAAAGTATAGAGCTCGATGAGACGAATAAGTGAGTGTTGGTTTCACCTCAATCGGAGTTACGAGAGAAAAGTTGTGGCCGTTCACTTTTTAGGCGGAAAAGTGACTAAACAGTGAACATTCACAATCCAGCAGATTCGGCCGACGGCTGAAAAAATGAAAATGCCTTTTCAGAAATACGCCTTCATAATAAGAAAAGGCATTTCAACGGAAGTAGATCCAGAGTATGCTTTCTAACTTTGAAAGCGTATTATAGGTAAAACCGTCTCCACTTAAAGCACCTGGGCCCAGGGGAGAGTCACTTACATGTGGGTCTAGGGGGTAGGGGGAGGGGGCATGGGCGCTGCATCGTCTTCCTCCTCTCGCCCCTAGTTCTCTAATGAATGGAGGAGCAGGGGAGGGAAGCGGCATGGGGGCCGGCCGGCCCAGGCTAGCTCCGGCAAAGGGGAATGCACGGGCGGCTGCGGCATGGCCTGTTGCGCCCATTCAGGGGAGACACGTTCACCACGGAGGAGTGGGGGTCGCGGAGCAGAGGAGGACCCGAGAGGAGGCAGAGACGGCCGGTGGTGGTGATGCTTGGTGATGCAGGTCGTCTTCGAGGAGTGTGAGGGTTTGGGGCTAGCTGCGGGGATGAGGAGGAGAGGGTGGAGGCCTCGGGAGGAGGAGAGAAGGCTCGAGGTGGCCGGAACAGAGAAGACCGGCAATGGCCGAGGCGAACTCCGATGAAAAGTGGAGGGGGCGAAGGACTCCGGTGGGCTAGAGGGGCGGGGAAAGAGTGAGTGAGCTGTGAAGGACCCGTGGCAACTTAAATAGCCGAAGAGGAAGCCTCTAGAGCTCACGGGCGAGCTCCAACTGAGCTTTAATGGCGGACAGTGGTTGGACGCATCACGGGCGCAACAACGGCGACCACACCACAGCGATGCAGGGCGGGGCAGCGATGCAAGGTGATGCAGGCGCTCACGGGCTAGCTCCAGGACATGGTTTGAGGTCGAGACGACGAGGAAGACGACATGAACTTTGGCCGAAACGAGCCAGAGCACGCAATTAGGCATGACGCAAGCGTGATCACCACGGACACTAGAGCAAATGGCCTGTTTTGGCCGGACCGACCATGTCTAGTAGATAGACCATCATGCCCTGTGTCCAAATGAAGAAACAATTCGGTCCATGGGCAAAGAAGGGATTTGGAGGAGGAGCCAAAGAATTTTGGCAGCAAGGTGTTTGATGTGATTGTGAGAGCTAGACAGTGCAATGACTCTAAGCTTTGTCACAGCATGATCAAGCACTAAGATGATCCTCTCTGAGAATTTGCGGCTCATTAGGATGGATAAAAAGGATACTTGCTGTAGAAACCACCCTAATGGCCAGAATTAGAGATGATGAAGTTGCACTCACATGAAGAGGCAAGTTGAGCTGAAATTGGGAATGGCCCAATGATTGGAAGATATGAAGCTGCTCAAAAAGTTTCAGGCCATTTGGATAAACCAAAGTAGCACTTGCTTCACAATGCTTTATTCTGACCAGAAACTTGGAAAAATTGTGCAGGGCAGATGGTTTGATAAAATGGGCCAAAACTTGGTGGCGAGGGTTGATATGGCTAGGATAATGCCCTGAAACATTTTCAGCTTAAATAAAGCAATATAAAATATAGTTGCTTCACAAACTGAAAATTTAGACAGAAACAAAGAATTGATCCTGGGCGCACATAGATCAATGGAATGAGATGAAACTTGGAGGAGGGTTATGATATGAGCACATGAAGGAGTGTACAAAATTTCAAATCATTTTGATAACCCTAGCTTGTACTTCCTTCACAAAGGCTTCCCTTAGATAGGAACTTTTAAAAATCACTGAGGAAGATTCACTAGGCAAATGAAGTTGAGATTTTGCACAGGGCAATGATATGGATAGGAAAAGACGTCCAAAAAGTTTGGAAGCAAATGAGCAAATATAAATAGCACTTGCTTCACACAGTGCCATTTGGGGCAGAATAGGAAAAGAATTATTGGAGGATAATCTTTGAACCTGGCAATTAAATGTTTTGCCATATTTGAGCACGATAGGGACCAAACAATTTATGAGAATTATTTGGGAGTGACAAAAATGTAAGTTGCTTCACGACCTAGGGTTTAAAGGGTTATTCCTTTAACATGAAAGGAATATTCCCTAGAAAAAGAATATTGGATTAGGTCAAGGAGGAAAATGACATGATCTTGGGTTGATGATGAGGATGACAATCCACTATAAAACCTAGGAAGACATGATCTTCCCACGTTTGAGAACCACATAGCCACAGAAAAACAAATCAAATCAAGAAATCCAAGAAAATCATCAGAAAAAGAGAAGGGCAAAATCTAGGGTGTTACACCTACTGAGTCAAGAGGTTGTGAAACATAGATATTCTGAGTATATGCTCACTAACAGAACTGTTCTCCTCCATTTTGCAGCTAAAGAACTTGTCGGAGGTGTCATACCTCTCAACCCGGGCTTGAGCTTGAAATACCAATTTCAGCTCCTGGAACATCTCATATGATCCATGGTGCTCAAAATGTCTTTGGAGCCCCGGTTCTAAGCCGTAAAGCATGGCGCACTAAACTATCAAGTAGTCATCAAAGCGTGCCAGACAGATTCACGACATCCATAGACGACACTAGAGGGGGTGCAGGACCTAGCGGTGCATCAAGGACATAAGCCTTCTGTGCAACAATGAGGATAATCCTCAAGTTATGGACCCAGTCCCCATAGTTGCTTCCATCATCTTTCAACTTAGCTTTCTCTAGGAACACATTAAAATTAAGGGGAACTACAATGCTGGCAATTGATCTACAAGACAAATTTTGAAAAGACAATTAATACTAAGTTCATGATAATTAGTTCAGTTAATCAAAGTACTAATGAACTCCCACTTAAATCTACATCCCTCAAGTTGTCGAAGTGATACATGATGCAAATCAACTAACCCATGTCCGATCATCATGTGACGTGGGGTAGTCATCAATGGCGAACATCTCCATGTTGATCATCTAGACTCATGTTCGACCTTTCGGTCTCCTGTGTTCTGAGGCCATGTCTGTACATGCTAGGCTCGTCAAGTTAACCCAAGTATTCTGCATGTGTAAAACTGGCTTACACCCGTTGTATGCGAACGTAGAGTCTATCACACCCGATCATGACAAGGTGCTTCGAAAAGACAAACTTTTGCAATGATGCATACTTAGGGAGAACATAATGTCTTGAAATTAAGTGAAGGGATCATCTCATAATGCTACCGTCCTCCTAAGCAAAATAAGATGCATAAAAAGATAAACATCACATGCAATCAATATGTGACATGATATGGCCATTATCATCTCGTGCCTTATCTCCATCTCCAAAGCACCGTCATGATCTCCATCCTCACTAGCATGACACCATGATATCCATCATTGTGTTGTCACGTGGTCGTCTCGCCAACTATTGCTTCTACAACTATTGCTAATGCATAGCGATAAAGTAAAGCAATTACATGGTGATTAATAAATTAAAGACAACCCTATGGCTCCTGCCGGTTGCCGAACTTGTGGACATGCAAGTCATCAACCTATTACAAAACATGACCATCTCATACATCAACATATATCAAATTACGTTTTGGCCATACCACATCACAACATGACCTGCAAAAATAAGTTAGACGTCCTCTACTTTGTTGTTGCAAATTTTATGTGGCTCCTATGGGCAACTAGCAAGAAACCGTTCTTACCTACGCAAAGCCACAACAGTAAAAATCAAGTTTTCGTTTAACCTTCTACAAGGACCACCTCTGACAAATTAGATTCAACTAAAGTAGGAGAGACAGACACCTGCTAGCCACCTTATGCAAAACAAGTTACATGTCAGTCGGTGGAACCGATCTCATGTGCGAGGACATATAAAGTTGGTTTGAGCCGCTTCATCCCACAATACCGCCAAATCCAAATAAGACAAGATAGGTAAGAAATTTGAGCATCAACACCCACAACTCGTTGTGTTCTACTTGTGCATATACATCTACGCATAGACCTAGCTCATGCTCCCACTGTGGGGCAACGAAGCATGAAAATAAAAAGAAATCCTATGAGCACCCAAGATCTATCTAGGAGAAGCATAGCAACGAGAGGGGAGAGTGTGTCTACGTACCCTCGTAGACCATTAAACGGAAGCGTATATCACGTGGTTGACGTAGTCGTGCTCGTCACGATCCAATCGTGATCCAAACCGATGAAGTACCGAATGGACGGCACCTCCGCGATCACCACACGAATGGCTCGATGACGTGTCCTCCTCCTTGCTCCAGCAAGTGAGGAAGGAGAAGTAGATGGGATCGCCAGCAGCAAGATGGCGTGACAGTGATGGTGGTGGAGTGATTCCGGCAGGTCTACGCCGAGCGCTACCGAAACAACAAAGACAGAGGAGTTACGAAGTAATGGGAGAGGGAGGGGAGCCAAGGGGCATGGTGTCCAGCCGTCCAAGCCCTAGGGGCGCACCAAGGGGGAGGAGTTGGACTCCTAGTCCAATTCCCTCCTTTTCCATACACAGGTGGACTTTCCACCTCTCCCAAGCCACATGGGACTTGAGGGACCTGTGTGCCTTGGCCAATAAGGATAGGGAGCCTCCCATCAGCCCATGCCCACCCTTGGGACGTGGTGGAACCCTTGGTAGACTTCCCGACTCCTCCAGAAGTTTTCGGAACCTTTTGGAAGCTTCCCGGTACAATGCCAAAAAAACTGAAACTTTTTCCGAACCCTGAAAACAACTTTCCATATATAAATCCTTACCTCTGGACCATTTCAGATCTCCTCGCGACGTCCTGGATCCCATTCAGAAATTTGAACAACATTTGGTCACCAACATGCATATCCTAATATTACTCTAGCATCACCGAACATTAAGTGTGTGGACCCTACGGGTTCGAAAATCAAGTAGACATGACCGAGACACCTCTCTGGTCAATAACCAATAATGGAACCTGGATGCCCATATTGGTTCCTACATATTCCATGAAGATCTTTTATCGGTTGAACCACGGTGTCAAGGATTTGATTAATCTCGTATGCGATTCCCTTTATCCGACGATATATTACTTGCCCGAGATTCGATCGTAGGTATCTCCATACCTGGTTCAATCTTGTTACCGACAATTCTCTTTACTCGTTCCATAATACAAGATCTCGTGACTAACTCATTAGCCACATTGGTTGCAAGCACTTTACGATGTTGTATTACAGAGAGGGCTCAGAGATATCTCTCCGTCACACGGAGTGACAAATCCCAGTCTGGATCCATGCCAACCCAATAGATACCTTCGAAGATACCCGTCGAACATCTTTATGATCACCCAGTTACGAAGTGATGTTTGATAACACACAAGGTATTTCTCCGGTATCTGGGAGTTGCATGATCTCATGGTCTTAGTAATAGATACTTGGCATGAAGAAAGCTATAGCAATAAAATCAAGTCATATGATTGAATGCTAAGCTTACGACTAGGTCTTTCGGAGTGAGGAGGATATAAGTGTCAAACAAGCGCAGTCTCATCAGCTTGCTCAGCTGTTTGCGCTGCAGCTCCCGAGCTGGGCTAACCTTTCTTGAACTCTATTGAAGTGTTGTTGGTTTTGTATATAATTTTGTCGGTGTGTTTATTTGCACTGGTGGTGATCTTTGATGCCCAGTGTATGTAATCTGCTGTCTGCTTGTGCTTTATTATCATAGTGGCGAACTTTGATGCCCAGTGGATAATAGGCCGTAATTTCTTTATTGTATAGTCTAAATTTTTTATTATTCACGATGTTGCTGTTATTTTACTGTATATATATCTTGTCTTCGCAGTAAACCGGCCAAACCGTAAAATTACGTTACATAATCGGGTCGTCATGCAAATCACTATGTATGATCCGCATCATGGGCCCAGTCATCTTGGTCCATTAACATGCCTAAATGTAAACTGGCCCACTAGTAGATTCGGGCCTTTAATAGTCCGAGCAAACCACCGGCCCTATTTTTGAAAGAAAACTCAATGGGCTTTTAGGAGGCTGAAAAGTAGGTTGGGCCTGAAACGTGTACAACAGCTCACGGGCCGGCAGCAGACCGAAATAGATCCCGGCCCATGATTGTGCCAATCACATCATGGGCCTTTAACATGCCAAAATTGTCACGGTCCTTGTTTGGCCCAATTAGATTATCGGTTGTGAGCAGGCCGGATGCAAACCGGGCCGTAGTTAGGCCCAACTATATGACGGGCTTTTAACAGGCCGAAATAAATATAGGGCCGAAAGGTTAAACGGGCCTTTAACAGGCCGAAACTAATATCAGGCCGAATTACTAAATGGGCCTTTAGCAAGTGGGCCCAAAAGCATAGCGTCCAGTTGACGGGCTGATTCTGATATGAGCCATAATTTAGCCCAAAGCCTCTTATAGGGCCGGATCTGATCTGGGTCGTAATTTGGCCCAGAACATGGTAGGCTTTTAATGGGCCGGATCTCATATGGGCCTTTATTAGGCCCGGAACGTGGCAGGCTATTAATGGACCGGATCAAATATGGGCCATCATTTGGCCCAAAACATGGCAGCCTGTTAATGGCCCGGCTCACTAGTGTCCTCAAAATTTTGTGGGCCTTTAGCTGGGTCGGCCCATTATGGTCGGCGAAATCTCGTGGGCCTTTAGCTGGGCCGGCCCATTATGGTCCGCAAAATCTTTTGGGTCTTTAGCTGGGCTGGCCAATTATGGTCCGCAAAATCTTGTGGGCCTTTAGTTGGGCCGGCCCATTTAATCTTTATGGGCCACTTTTGGGGCAGTCCACATGGCAACATATCATAGGCGCATCTCGCCCATTGGATGAGTGACACTTGTGCCAACACGGCGCTGACACGTGGTTCCGTCGGCCAATGAGAATTTTACACATGGAAAATTGGCATTGGTCGTGGCTGTTAGCGGGATATCGGATCCAAAACTGGAACAGATAGCTTAACGGCGTCCCGTTACGGTGGATGCCACGTGACGATCACCCTTGATGAAAGCACTTCTATGAAGCGTGATTTATCGTCATGGAAGTGGACACTTCCGTGATGATAATTTTGGTAATGTCATGGAACACTTCTACAACAGCACAGGTATGACTGTCTTGATTCTGTCATAATATCGTCATGGATGTATATGCATGACAGAAAACGCGACCTACTGTGACAAACACGTTTCATCACGGAAGTGTATTTTTTTGTAGTGTAGGGACCATTATTATGCAGTCCATCGCTTTTATTTCTTCCATATGACAAGCTCGTATAAAGCTTATTTTCTTTGCACTAATAAGTCATACATATTTAGAGAGCAATTTTTATTGCTTGCACCGATGACAACTTACTTGAAGGATCTTACTCAATCCATAGGTAGGTATGGTGGACTCTCATGGCAAAACTAGGTTTAGGGATGTTTGGAAGCACAAGTAGCATCTCTACTTGGTGCAAGGAATTTGGCTGGCATGAGGGGGAAAGGCAAACTCAACATGTTGGATGATCCATGACAATATAATTTATTTCGGATATAAGAAAACATAACCCATTACATTGTGTTCCTTGTCCAACATCAACTTTTTAGCAAGTCATATTTTAATGAGTGCTCACAATCATAAAAGTTGTCCAAGATAGTATATTTATATGTGAAAACCTCTCTTTCCTTATTACTTCCTATTAATTGCAACGATGACAAAAACTATGTTTGAAAACTCTCAACAACTTTATTCATCATACTCTTTATATGTGAAGTCATTACTCTCCATAAGATCAATATGATCTTTTTATTTCTTTTTATTCTTCATTTTTCTTTGGGACATTTACATCTATGCCCTTAACTCGAACCCACTACTCAGTTTTGCCCCTAATTTTTAGGTATGCTCAGTTTTGCCCCTCCGCCGTTAGTGTCACTTATAGAAATGCCCTTTTGCGCCGTTACCGTCTGGTCAAAGGACTTTGACCACCCAGAAAAAAATAGCAAAAAAAATCAAAAAAATCTGAAATTTTGTGGGATCGAAGATAGTCATGTCCGCAAGGCGCGTGCAAATTTGTGTGCCGTTCGGACACCCTGGGAGCTCGTGGCAAAGGAAATCATAAATTTTGTACGCATGTGAACAGTAAATTCGAAAAATAGAAAAAAAATCAAAAAAATATATGAGATTTTGTGGGACTGAAGATACTTAGGTGCACAAGATGTGTGCACATTTTTGTTGTGTTTGGACATCGTAGGAGCTCGTG